>NC_089506.1:103821932-104129432 GCF_036850995.1 Saccopteryx leptura | reverse complement strand
CTAGAGACACAGCTGACAGGAAGCCTTTGGGAAGAACAGGTCCATTTCCCACGGCATGACTTAACCGTTCAGGTCGAGGCTGTCTTTATGGACACGCAGGCCACAGTGATTCCACATCCTTCATTCTCCTGATAAGACCTCCCCTCCCTTTCAGCCTTCCCTCTCTGAGACCCCTAACATCTCTTGCTGCCCATCCTAGGCCTCTTAGAGAAAACAAACATTTGTTACTTAGGATCAATCATTGCCTAAGAATGCAGCATTCTGGGAAAGGACTGCAGATAGAATCTCAACAGAAATCTCCAAAAAACAAAACAAAACATGCCACGTTATTTCTAAATCTGTAATTAATCATTCCCTTCTGGTTTCTTCTGAGTCCCAACGGTGGTGTCCAAAGCCTTGAGTCGCAGGATCTTGAGGCTCTCTCACTGCTCCCGGTGGCTTCAGTCCTTGGACCCGAGTGCCTTCTTCACTCCCATCTGTGCCAGAGGTGGCAGGTGGCCAGGTAAGAGCCTCGAACAGAGTCAAGAGGTGATCCACTGCAGTCTCAGCCGCTAGTCAAGTGCTCTTGGAAACCCAGAGGGGACCTTCTCCCTGGCGTGGGGTGGGGGAGAAGGATATGATGATAAGTTACACAAGGAATTTCTGGGCTAAATTGAGTTTCTTTGCACTAAAATCAAACACAGTACATCCCTCAAAAGACATTTTAGTGCACTCCTTTCTAGACATGTTTCTATGCTGTTGTTGGTTTATTTGTTGTTTCCTTTTTTGACACAAATTTGCATCTTGCTTTTTCTCACTAACACTTTAAAACATTTTCACATGTCAGTATAAATATTTTAATGACTGACTTCTATTCTAACAACTAGGATATACTGTAGTTGGCGGAATAAACTGTCTTCATTGTTATTTTCTTCCTTAGTGCATAAAGCTTTTTCCAAATGTGGTGTGATAGACTGTTGTAGAAGGCTCTGAGTTCATTTCAATAACAGAATGTAAGGAAGAAGTTTATAAACATGAAGTTTAACACAGCAGATGATGAAAGAAGGACTCCTGAGAAAAAAGACAAAATAAGCTACCAGAAAATCCTAAACAATGTCCTGTTCTCCCCCTTCCCTGGGTCGAGTAGGAGTTGGAGGCCAGAGCCTAAGAACAGGCTCAGTGAGAGGAGTTGTCCTGATCTCACGTCCAGTGTCCCGGCTCAGTGACAGAGAACCCAGCGCCCCATGAGACCCACGGAGCTATTTTCATCCAGTTCTGGGGAAAGCGCATACGTGACAGGAGAGGCCGTGGCACCCTGACTTCTCCTGAGCGTGGCCAGACCGGCACTGCCTGTGGACAGGCACTTAGACAGCAGTCACCGTGGCCGAGGGATGAGGGTCTGATGCTTGGCACTGCTGCCTTTCTTCCTCTCCCACCTGTAGATAGGAAAAGAGTCCAGCCTGAGCTGAAAATCAGGGACATTTGGAAAATAGAAGCGTGAGGAAGGTTGGGGACAAGGATAGGAGGGAAGGAAACAGGTTGGAAAGAAGCTGTCACTCCAGATAAAGACCCACCCCCCTCCAGCCAGACCATTTCATTTGGTCCCTTTACTACTGAGCCTGCAAAGCCCACCGGGGCTTCCAGTGGCCTGGGCTTGTTACCCCTTGTTCTTGCCTCTCCCCTGTTCTGCTCTCTCTTAGCTAGGGTAGGGCTCACCCCCAAAGGGTGCATAGCTCAGACTCCAAGGTCCACCCAGCTTCTGGCTGGATTTGGCACTAGTGGAAAGTGGAGTGTGGAAGAAAGAAAGAAAAAAAGCCAGGTGTTTCTTCCCATCCGCTCAGTCTTCAGGCGCTAGTTCTGATGGCAGCTGTGTCTTCTCTGGGACTCCAGCTCCTGCCCCTGGCTTGCCATGGCTCCAGCTCTTGCTGTGTAACCGCCAAGCTCAGGGAAAGCCTCCCTCTGCCCCTGCTGCCCCTTGTGGAAATGGCCTCCTGCCATGCCAACCTGTCACCTCAGGCCCCCTCTTGGTCTTTCAGCAATTCTATCAACTGTGCAAACCTCACCCTTTTAATATTCAGAGTGGGTTCTGTGTTTCTAGTTGGTTTCAGGCAACTACACCACAATGCCCGTGAGCTGAGGGATGGGCTACTCCAGGGAGCTGCTCGCTCTCTGAGGGGCGTGTTCACACTCAAACGTTCCAACAGTCCGCTACCAGGTGCCCTTTGTGTGTCAGGCCTGTGACAGGCCTGTGACAGGCACTGCTACACACATAGCTCTTGTGGTCATTGCAATGACCCTCTGGATTTTGTCAGATAAGACAACATCGAGGAGCCCACACTTCAGAGATCCTACCAATAGCAAATGCCAGGGAGGCAAACAGTGGATCCCTTTGACATTACAAACCCGTTTGGCCCATATTACTTAGTGACAGAAACATAAGTAAGAAGGTGGGCTCCTCTTAGCATTGCTGAGCAATATACGACCTTCATGTCCTTTTGGCACCACCGTTCCCCCAGTCTATCAAGCTTCTCTCCCTTTTCGCCACCCTGAAGGTGGGTAGCAGCTGCCTCTTCAACTAGGCATGCTCAATAGAATGGGCAGGAGCTGATGGCCCAAGAAAGCAGCAACACAAAATGTATCATGTATTTAAGTATCAAAAGAGTACTTTGCATAGCGTACTTTAATAGCTGGAGACTTCAGAATTCCACAGAACCCAGGAAATTGCATTATTTCATCCAAGTCATTTGGGGGATTCCTGAGCACCAAGCCACTTAGGAGCTGCCCAGACAAGCCAATTCACTTTCCTCTCTGCAGATGAGCCCTGAGGCTCCTGCTGGTAGCCGCCCAGGACACAATTAGCACTGCCCTCTCCCCTGCTGGGGCAAGGGTAGGGTGCTGCTGAGGGACTGGAGGCTGGGAGGCAAGCCGGCTCTCTGTCCCCGCGAGTGGAGGGAGGCGGGTTTGGCAAAGGAGTGGGCGCTGCAGGAAAACATTCAGACCATGAAAGAAGCATACTGCTGCCTGAGTTTTCCACACTCCAGGAATGTCGGTGTTTACAAATTTCTTCATCTGGTGAACATAAATGGACTCTTCTGTTTTGAACATGTTACATAATTAGGAGCCTGGAGGGCTGACACCCCAGGAAACCTAGTGGTATTCATTAAGGAACCAGCTTGCTGTAAGACTGCTGTTTTCCCTCTCTGTGTAAAGTGGTAGAAAAGAAGAAATTAGTTTCTCACACGGGCCCAAATCAGAACATTTTACCTATCTTTGTAACCCCATTGTCCACACTGCACGGATGCATAGTAGTTGCTCAGTGAGTGTGTGTGGGCCTGCTGCCTCTCCTCCTTTTCCATCTGTAGCTAGGAGAAGGACCTAGCAAGAGCAGAAAACCTCAGGGACATTGGAATGAAGAAAGAAACGAAATAAGCTTGCCAACTTCAAGAAATACATCTAGGCCCGTTCCTTCCTTCATTCTTCCTTCTATCCATTTGCTCAATAATCATTAAGCAGAAGTGTGCCAGTCCCTGTACTGGATGAGGATATACAATAACACTAAAATGTGGATCCTACCAAGAGGGTCTCTGTCTTAGTGGAGAGAGGCAGGAGGCAAACATCCCTGAGTGTTTGTGCTGGGGAAGGCCTGATGGAAGAAATGGTCAGTCTCTTGGCTCAGTTAACCATACAAGCACCTCTGTGTGAAACACAGCCCTCTGGGTATGAGAATTACAGTAAGGTGTCCCTTCCTTCATTAGCTGCAGCCCTGGGTTAGGGCTTACCAGTTGCAGGAGCTGGCTCTGGGAGAGAGGGGCCCCAGGTGGAGGGAGGGTCTTCGTGGCAGACAGAATCTCCGGAGAATTGCCAGGCACTCTGCAGGAGCGACAGACCAGCCTGGGCTTCACTCCCACGTGGCTGTTTTCCACCTCTGTGTGCATGTGCACACGATTTACCCTCTCTGAGCCTCTTAGCTCCCTGGGAAAAGATAACAATACTGTAGCAGCCTGGTGGCATTGTTTCAGACAGGAACTGAGTTAACGCAAGTGGAGCGCTCAGCACAGGACCTGAAAACGCACAGTATTGTGTTAAGTTTTAGAAATTGATAGAAAGATGAATTAAAAATAGAACGTACCAGCAAAAAGCTTAAAGGCTAGTAGTTCAGATAAGACACACAATTATACTCCAGGCAGACCATGAGCATTCCACAGAGGTAACAGATGGATTTATCTATAGATTCCTGTGATTGCTATCTTCTGGGCATGTATAATAGTAAATTTTACATGTCAACTTGGCTAGACTATGGCAACCAGTTGTTTGGTCAAACAGCAGTCTAGATGTTGCTGTGGAGGTATTTTTAGATGAGGTTGACATTTAAACCAGTAGACTTTGAGAAAAGTAGATTACCCTCTATCATGTAGGTTGGTCTCATCTGATCAGATGAAGGTCGGTCTTAGGATAAACACTGAGGTTTCCCCAAAGTAGGAAAAATTCTCAAGACATAGGAACCCTGACTGAGTTTCTAGCCGGCTGTCCTGTTGCATTTGCACTCAAGACTTATACCATTGCCTGACCAGGTGGTGGCACAGTGGGTAGAGTGTCGGACACTCACAGAGAACCCAGGTTCAAAACCCCGAGGTCGCAGTTTGAGTGCGGGCTCATCCAGCTTCAGCGTGGCCTCACCAGCTTGAGCGCAGGGTCACTGGCTTGAGTATGGAATCATAGACATGACCCCAAGATTGTTGGCTTGAGCTCAAAGTTGATGGCTTGAGCAAGGGGTCAGTCAGTCTGCTGTAGCCCCCCAGTCAAGGCACACATGAGAAAGTAATCAGTGAACAACTAACGTGTCACAATGAAGACTTGATGCTTCTCATCTCTCTCCCTTCCTGTCTATCCCTATTTGTCCCTCTCTCTGTCTCTCTTTTTAGATGAGGCGTGTCTGTCAAAAAAAAAAAAAAAAAAAAAAAAAAAGCAAACTATACCACTAACACTTACCAGAATTTCTAATCTACCAGTCTGTCCCATGATTTTCAAACTGGCCAGCTTTCACATTCCCATGAGCTAATTCTTAAAACAAATTGGTGTGCGTGTGTGCATGTATGTGTGTCTTGTTGGTTCTGTTCTCTGAAAAACACTGACCAATAGAGCAGAATTTTGGGAAGGTTTTAGGAATTGCAACATGTGGCATAAATTTATGAGGAATTCATCGGATTTGTTATACACAAGGGGAAAGATTAGGTTAGTAACTGTTCCTTCTGAGGAATATAAATTGGCAGCATTTTTAAACTGGAGTGAGGGGTGGGTAATTTCCAAAGAAACAATCCAGTTCATAGTTTGAAATTTCTGATTTGTGGTCCCCTCAGTGTCAGTTCCACAATGCACTAAAGTAGGCCTTCCTGAGACTCCTTAATTTCATGCAAAACTCTCAAGGGATTCACTTCTCTGACAAGAGTAGGCGAACATATTTAGTAATGTTTTCCACTTAACAGAAGCTACATGACATTTTTAGGCAGATTTATGTCCTTTCAACAGCTAGACTATAAATGGCAGCATTTTTAGGGGAAATCCAAGCTTTGTTGGCCAAATTGAATTGAATCAAATATGTCTCCCCATAGACCTCAGACTGTCCCATTAGGGTGTATAGCTGGCCCTCTATATCCACAGGTTCTGAATCTGTAGATTCAACCAATCACGATCAAAATTATTCAGAAAAAAAAGTTACTGGTTGCTGACATGTAGTGTGTAGTTGGCCTACAGTGGTTGCACGTCTGTACTGATTATGTACAAACTTTGTTTTCTTGTCATTAATCCCTAAACAATATAGGATAACAACTATTTACATAGCATTTACCTGATATTAGGTGTTATCGAAGTAATCTAGAGATGATTTCGAGTATTTGGGAGGATGTGTGTAAGTTGTATGAAAATAGTGTGCTGTTTTCTATAACAGACTTGAACATCGTGGGTTTTGGTATCCACAGGAGTCCTGGAACCAATCTTCTGTGGATACCAAGAGATGACTATATTAAACTCCCACAAAAGGCAGCATTTCTAGGGAAACCCAAGGGGATGGGAGAGTGTTTAGAAACTGTTCTTACGTCTATTTCTTCCCCTTTGTCCATCCTCCACATACATTACTAAATCCCATTCTTGCTCCCTAGTCCCATCTGTACCAGGCCTGGTGCCCAACATTTAGTCAACAGTTATCAAGGAGCAATGGACACAGAGCTTGATACCTGGTAGAAGAAGAAAGGAACAGAACTCTGGGCTCTTGGTTTTTTGGCTTCTAACCTGTGGTCACTTTCTCCACTTACCTCTGCTTGTCTGCCCTCACAGGCACAGCCTCAACCCTTTCTTCACCATTAATCACATTATCTCTCACAAACACCATTGGTTCCTTACCTCTCTTCCGCTATTGAATTCACCTGGCAAAACTCCAACCCTAATTAATCACAAGTGTCTTCCTACTTTATGCCTGCACACCAGACACCAAAACTGCCTGAAGACAATCATATAATATTCCTCCTTGTTTTTTACTTTAAATTTATGACAGCTCTTAACTGGACACTACATTTACCTACTGATCCAGTGCCTTCTCTTCCAGGAGATATTAGGTAACTTCTCTTCCCTCCTCAAACCTTCAAAAACCTTTTCTTCATTTTCTATTTGTGCCTCTTGACGTCTTGAATGCAGATGCTACCTTGGATCATGAGGATGAGGTCACACTCTTTGAGACCCTAAGAGGGCCCATGTGTGTCATTCAAGGTCCAATCTGAGAAACAATTTTATCAGTCAAAGTTTAATATAAAGAATACCTGAGGACTGAGCAAGAACAGGCAAGGAAGAAACAGATTTGAAGTGGAGGTACTTAGAGCTTGTTGAAAAGGGTGTGGCTGCCATCCACCAGAGGTGGAGAGCTTGCTTGGTTACCTTAAACCGGTTACCTTAGAGCTGGTTCACAGCCCATTGAACTGAAGTTGGTGGGCAGAAAACTGTGGGCTGAAACTGGACTGTGAGGTGCATGGGATGCCCCATAGGCATACCAGTGGCAGTCACCTTATAGGAGCAAAAAGAAGAGAAAGAACACTACAGCCAAGAAAAGAAGCTCTTTCTTCTTGCCATATCCCTCTAACACCATGTACTGACAAAGCTAACATCACATCACTAGCAAAGGAAAACATTTTCAGGGTCCAGCTCCAGTGCCACAAAGAAGGCAATAAAGGCTGAATTTGGAGGTCAGAGGCAAAATCTGTATTAGTTTACTAGGCTGCCTTGACAAAATACCAGAGATCAAGAGGCTTAGACAATAGACATTTGTTTTCTCACAGTTCTGGAGGCTGGAAGTCCAAATCCAAGCAGGTTTGCTTCTTCCTGAGGCCTCTCTCCTTGGCTTGTAGATGGCCACCTTCTTGATGTGTCATCACGTGACCTTTCTTGCTTTGCATCTCATAGCGTCTTTCCTTTTTCTTAAAAGAACACTAGTCATAGCAAACCAGGGCTCCATGCTCATGACCTCATTAATTATAATTACCTCTTTAAAGGTACAATTTCCAAATACAATCATATTGGGAGTTAGAGTTTCAACACTTTACCCTCTGAACCTCCCAGATTCATGCTCTTCTCACATGCAAAACACATGTTTCTATCACAACAGTACTACCAGTCTTAACCTATGTCAACATCAATTCAAAGTCCAAAGTTCCATCAATGTATCCTCCAAATCAGGTATAGGTCAGACTTGAGGTATGATTCATTCTGAGGAAAAATCTCTGCAGCCATGAACTTATGAAGCCAGAGAAGTCATGTGCTCCCAAAACACAATGGTGCGATAGGCACAGGACGTACATTCCCATTCTAACAAGGAAAGATCAAAAAGAAGAGAGGCAAAACTGGCCAGTGTGCCTCACCAGCCCTAGATCTCCTACACAGACTTTAACTTGAGAGAAAAGTAAGCTTCTATCCTATTACTTTGGGTACTTTGGAAACTAATGCAAACTAATCCTAAGTAGACATACAATTCACCAGCAGATCTTGTTGGCTCCGCCTCTGAATTTTAGTTCAAATCTGATGCCTTCTCACTGTACAGCTGCTGTGACTGTCATTGGAGATACCACTGTCTCTCAATTGCTGTGGTGGTTAGTTTTATGTGTCTACTTCACTGGGTCAAAGGATGCCCAGTTCTCCCATTGCACACTATTTCTGGGTGTGTCTGTGACAGTGTTTCTGGAAGTGGTTAGCCCTTGAATTGGTGGATTGTGTAAAGCAGATGGCCCCAGTGTGGGCAAGCATCATCCAGTCTGCCGAGGGCCTGAGCTGTGATAATGAATCTTCTCCTCCCTCAGTGCTCCTGGTTCTCAGGCACCCAGACTCAAAACTGGGATCTTCAGTTCCCAGTATGTCCACTGATCTTCCAGCTCTCAGGCATTTGAATTACACCAGCAGCCATGTATATATCCATCTTATTGGCTCTGTTTCCCTGGAGAACCCTGACCGATACAATTGGGTTATTGTAATTGCCTTGGGACTGATCTCCATGCTGCCACTCTTACACCTTACAATTCATTCACTGTGCAGGATCCAGACTAATCATTTTATTGCATGAATCTGATCCTATCACTTTCCAACATAAACTTTCTAAACATTATGATTAGAATTAACAATGTGATTAGAATAAAATCTGGAGACTTTCAAGTCCCTCCATAATTCTACCCGTGCTTGCTTGTCCCGGCCTCTCTCCTTCAGCTCCCTTCCTGCTGCGCTGGCCTCCAGCTGCACCTGAGTATTCTGGCCCCGAAGCACTTCAACCTCTTTCCTGTCACAGGGCCTTCCTGCCTATGATCTTTCCCCCAGATTTTCACATGACTCTCTGTTTCTCATCACTCAGAGGACACAGTTTCTGGAGTGTCTTTGCCCTGTCCTGTGCCCATGCCTTATATGGAGACAATCCTACTTCTTAGAGTGCCTTCCCTTCCCATCCCAGCCCCCCAGTCTTGATGCCAACATCAGCCCGCATTACCTCACCCCTTAGCAATGGCTGACCCAGATTATAAGTGTACAGTGAGGAAATTCATTCGCTTACTCAAATGAACTTCACAGGGAACCCCTTTATGCAGGACCCTGAGCTAGATGACAAAGGGTTATGAAAATGAGTTAAGACCTAGTCCCTGAACTTGGGAGAAAGACAAAAAAGGAAAAAAAGAAGGGAACTAAAACTATTGTGGCCTATTAAGTGCTTGACATCTTGCTGGTTACTGAACAAGGACCTTACTTAATCCTCTCAATAACCCTACAAGATAGATGTTTTTGTTTCCATTTTACATATAAGGAAACTGAAGCAAAGAGTTTTTGTGACTTAGCAACGGTCGCATAGCTAGAAAATGGTAGTGCTGGGTTTCAAACCCAGATCTGATTCTAAGACCAATAGAGCTGCAAGGGTTTACATAGCGCTGAGAAGTAATCCACGTAAAGCATTTAGCGCAGCTGCTTGGCAATCAGTAAGAGCTTCATAAACACTCACTGCAGCAGCAATAACTGCCCAGCACATTTAGAAAAAAAGCCCAAAGTCTTTACCATGGTTTCCTTCATTCACATCACTCCTACATTCCTAGCCTCCTTTTAACTCTTCAAATTGGCCACGTTCACGCCTGTCTCTAGCCTTGCACTCGCCCGTACTTCCAGCTGGAATCCTCTGTCCCGTGTAGACCAAGGGCTCACTCTCCCACTCCCTCAAGTCTGCCTTCCCATGTCACCTTGGGAAGCTTCCCAGAGCACTCAGCACTCACACACACTGTCAACCACTTACCCAGCTTTATTTTTCTTCATACCACTTTTCAGTGTACTAGAATGTTCAACTTTGGAAACATCCTGAAAGCCACTGAATCGTACCCTTTTATATTGTGAGTTTTATGGTGTGCAAATTTATCTCAATTTAAAAAAATAATAATAACATACCATAAATACTCAAGAGAGGTAAGTTCTCATGGGCTAGCAATGGTGCAGAAGAAGCTACGGGAGTTACAGCATCTCAACCACTGCTTTACGGAGCCTCCACCAGGTGAGCAAGGGTACCTCTAAGTGAAGTTATATTTATTATTATTAGGATAGTAATAATAATGCAGTTATTTAGTTTCCTTTTGGGGCTTTTAAATATCCTTATAGGTGACTTATTCTAAAAACTCATCTATTATTTAAGAACCTATAGCTATAGCCCCATATCAAAAGCTACTATTAAGTACACACAAGACTTAATAATGCAGCATGGCTAGTAAAAAATGACATTTTTGGCTGCCACAATAAATAAAATAAAACTCTGCACAGGTCAACCTTCTGGAGGAGCACTGTGCAGCCATTCCTCACAAGCCCGATCTCAACTGCGAGAGCCAGATCTCCTACTCATCACCACCCTCTCGGCCACACTCTCTGGTTACTACTGGTTTCACTTTTGGTAGCTGACCCCATAAGCTTTTCTGTTACCAGCAGCTGAGATACATTGAATGGGAAACACTCTCCTGAGAGCCATGATAGCCCACAAAGGAAACTATGGGTTCCTCGCACCCCAAGATTACCTTGTAGTTTTGGGGAGACCCTGGAAAAGAGAGACAGGCGTGACAGCCAAGGGTGTGCCAGCCCACAGATCGCACCACACAAGGCCTGTGGGGAGTGTTTGCTCCTTTCATCAGGAATTTTCAAGGGATGGAAAGGACACATTACAGTGGGCTCTCACCTCACACATTGGAGCCCCTTTCTTACCTGGAAAGGCCAAGTGCACAGAATTAGGTCTTTAAAAATTTCCTTCTGAAGAGCAGCAACAGTTAGCCTAGCAAAACTACAGCCAACTTCAGAACTCATGATCCTAAAGCCCATTTTTGCCAGATCTTGGACAAAAGGTACCTGGTCAGAAGAACAAGATGTTCTTTTACAATGAAAAGTTAACATATCAACTCTGACTGCATCTTTCCCTTCCTTAGGAATGAAAACTGGATATCAAGATTCCCATTTGAATGCTATTTGGGAGCAGTCACCAGAAGCCTAGAGCTCAGTGAGCAAACTAATCTTGGATCATCTTCTGAGCAATAAGCAGGGCTGTGGGATAGAAACGTTCTTCCCAAATTAAATGAGTAGAAATAGATCTGGTTTCACTTGACAAGTCCTTCGCATCAGTTCTCAGTTTGATGCTGATGAACAACTTGCTCCATTAAGGGGATGGGAGAGAAAGAACCTTCAAGTAGTCAGCACAAAAGCATGAATATGTGGAACACTGAATGTGGGAACAAAGTGGCAGAGGCAAGGGACTGGTGAGCAGTGTTCCTGTCAGAAATAGAATGATCCTCTAATAGGCCCAGTCCGCAAGTGCCCCCTGGTGTGGAGGGCTGAGTAGGAAGCATCACTGCGGAGCAGTGTGTACAACCTGAATCTGGTCACCAGGAAACATCAGCCACACTCAAACTGGGAGCAGTCTGCAGACACTCTGGCCTGTCTTCCTGAGAAAGGTCAAGGTCATGAAATACAAAGACTCAGGGATGATTACAGATTAAAGGAGACTAAGAGACATGACAACTAAATACTTTGGAGCTTCTTTTGCTGTAAAGTACATCATTATTGAGCCCACTGACAAAATACACATAAGGTTTGTAGATTAGAAAATAATATACCAATGTTAATTTTCTGGTTTTGATTGTGGTTATGTGAGAAAATTTCATATGTTTAAAAAATATATACTGAAATATTTAGGAGTAAAGGGACACTATGTCTGGGTCTTACTCTTAAATATCCAGGAAAATAAAGAGAGAGAAAGAGAAGAAATAAGAGGCTTTATTCATGAATAAAATCATAATTCTGCTAGCAAAGAGGAAGAAAAAAATGGATGTTGAACTTCAGAACAAGCACACAAATCTTAATAAGGTGGTCTTTCATTACTTGGGTAAATTCCACCCTCAACTATTAAAACATGCAATTATATGTAACAGAACATCAAGTGAGATATTTTTCCTGTGGCCCTGCAATTAACTAAAAGCATTAAACACCCCACATTCAGAGAGCTGTCCTCAGTTGGGGTTAGCTATTCACCATAAAGCTTGCAAGAGTCACCAGCTCAGAGCCCATTGTACTACTTTCCCTCCCCACCCAACCTGCATTCAGTGACTATAAAAAGACGCTTGAGAGGTAAGGAAGTCCTTAGTTTTCTGACCAGTACAATGCCCATGAAAAGAAGCTATTTCCTTCCATTCTCTAAAACCATGAGAAGGTAGAAGACCCCAGAGAATCAGCTTTAAAGGTTTGGGTAGACTACAGGAAGAGAAGAATTGCATTTTGTTCCTTGGTTGAATATGAGCTTTTCTAGTAGAGATCTAATCTGTTCCTGTTGTAAGAAAGAGGAAGAAAAACTTAAAAAGATTGAACAACATGGATAGAGGGCTCCACAATGGAACAACCTGTACACCCACCATTTGACATGGTGAAGAAGCCTATATTTCTGAAAGGTCAAATGAACTCAATAATTAGGTTTAGGTCATGCCGCTGATACCAGATCAAAGATAGTTAACCAGTAGGAAAATAGAATCAATTCCAGGAGCAAGAGGCCAAGGGATGGGCCATCTTTAGTGTGGACAGGGCAGCGAGATGGTGAGGAGAAGCCAGTACAATTTACAAAACCATGTGGTCTGGAATGTTGTCTATCTAATCAAATCTGATATTGCCAGAGGACTCGAATTTGCTCTCAACCACACTTTGACCAACCACATTTACTCACTCAAATCCCAAGAAACAAGACTTGGTACTAGAATAAGGACAAAAGAGCTTCGAATGACTTTTGACATGAAAATTTTGAAATGGACAAGAATGAATCTCAAATACTAAAATATGATTGTTCTAAAATAAGAATTCCTAAAGAAATTATAAAATTTGGCCAAGATAGCAATAAAAAACAAACTAACCACTGGTAAAATTTGATAAGGTTAACTGGGAAAATTATTAGGAAAAAAAATTATGTTTAGACTCCTGAATAAATTGGTTCTATATAGAAACTAAAATGGACAAAACACTGATCTGGAATCATGGTACATCCAGATGTACCCCACAGTCTGTCCTTATGGTTAACCAACTAACATGGAAATTCCAAGGGACCCCTCCTACACTGTGGTGGCAGGACAACCAAAATTTCCAGGAAGTTCTAAAAGAGTGAAGTCAGCAATATTAAGTGACTCCCAAGGATGTGTTTACCAGGGTCTTCTACTGCCAAGTCACCCTGATTAGGAATAGTTGGTCAGTGAGCAGATGCCAGAGATAACCTTCTATCCATTGTGTAACACAATCTCCATGATTCCATTTTCATGAGGCTGCCATCTTGTTCCAGGTCTATCATTTGGAAAGAAGGAAGGAAGAAAGGAAGGAAGGAAAGAAGGAAGGAAGAAAGGAAGGAAGGAAAGAAGGAAGGAAGGAAGGAAGGAAGGGAGGAAGGAAGGAAGGAAGGAAGGAAGGAAGGAAGGAAGGAAGGAAGGAAGGAAGGAAGGAAAGAAAAGAGTGAGAGAGAGAGAAAGAAGGGAGGGTTGGAGGGAGGAAGGAAGGAAAAAAAGAAGGAAGGAGTAGACTTTACCCAACAATAGTCAGAATATGGTTTAATTTGCCTTGGGCCCCCTTATCTAAATTTGAGTGGGGAGGTTGACACAAGTGTTGACATACTTTCTGATTGCAATTATAATTGTCAGTATACTTGCTGTTACAAAGAAGACACTGAGTGGGCTGGGAGATGGACTGTACATGGTGAAGTCCAGTCAGGTTGTCAGCCTGAGTCCTGAAGGGAGAGTACCTGGGTCCAAGTCCCAGCAGTCCCATCCATTAGCTCTGTGATCTTAGGAAAATTCTTTCTCTATTCTCTAATTTTTGTATTAAGTTTTGTGAAGCTTAGAAAAGTAATTACATCTAAAGGCCTTAGTACATCATAAACACTTCAAAAATACTGGTTGTTGTTATCATAATAATTACTACCACTTTGAAAAGTATAGGGACAGAAGCTGGAAGAGGCCAGGAAGGATGCTTCCTTAGAGCCTTAGGAGGGAACTTGGCCCTGCTGACATCTTGGCTGTGGACCACTAGCCTCCAGAACTGTGAGAGAATAGATTTCTGTTGGTTTAGGCCACCCAGTTCGTGGGACTTTGTTAGAGCTGCCCTAGAAAACAAATATTCTCCTCTACAGTCTATGTCAACATAGACCCAAGAGTAATTCTTTTAAAAGGTGACTCCAATTACATCACTCCTCCAGTCAAAACCCTCAAATACCTTCTATGTCAAAGTCCTTACAATTGTTGATAAAATCTTCCACTATGATCTCCTCTTCCTACCATCACCCCTCTCTCCTACCTCCGGTTGCTCTCCCCTAACGCACACTAACCACCCAGCCAAGAATGCTCCCACCATAGGGCCTCTGAGTCTGCCTCCAGGTTGTTTCCCAGGTACCCACATTGGCTCCTCTCTGACCTGGTTCAAGTCTTTGCTCAGGTGTCACTTTTCCAGTGAGGTGCACCTTGATCACCCTGTTTCAACTTGCAAGCTACTAACCCCTGCACTTCCAGACCTCATTACTCTTCTCTATTTTCATCTTGCATAGCACCTTTACACATAACATCTAATTTACCAATATATTATGTCTTCTCTCCAAGCTGAGCATATTTTTCGCTCCATAAGATGCACTTTTCCCCCAAAAAAAGTGGAGGGGAAAATGCCCATGTGTCTTATGGAGATAAAATACGGTATTTTATTAAATATTTTAACACACTATTTGGTTCAGATTTTTTTTTCTTATTTTCCTCCTTAAAACCCTAGGTATGTCTTATGGCCAAGTACATCTTATGGAGCGAAAAATATGGTAAGTGCCATAGGGTGGGGATTTATGACTGTTTTGTCTATTAAAGCTGACACATAGAAGGCATTAAGAAATATTTACCAAACAATGAATTAAATGAACAAAAAATTGTTTGGACAAAACTATGATTCCTTAACAAACAGCATCTTATAAGGGCAGCTAATTCTCCTCTGTGGTCAATTTATCTTCAGGCCACATCCCCCATATCCGGTTTAGGCTAAGATCTTTGCAAAGTAAATCTAATGAGGATTAAATGAGAAAATGTACATAAACTCAGCTAAAGTGCTCCTAGTACATGCAATAGATTGTGCCTAATACTTGCTTAATAAAATTGTTTCTGATTTGATTTTTTTTCTTGTGGGAGAGACAGAGTCAGAGAGAGGGTCAGAGAGAGACAGACAGACAGGAAGAGAGATGAGAAACATCAATTCTTTCGTTGCGGTTCCTTAGTTGTTCATTGATTGATTTCTCTCTTTTTCTTTTTTTGATTGATTTCTCATATGTGCCTTGACCAGGGGGCTACAGCAGACTGAGTGACCCCTTGCTTAAGCCAGCGACCTTGAGCTCAAGCTAGTGAGACTTGCTCAAACCAGATAAGCTCTCGCTCAAGCTGGTGACCTCGGGGTCTTGAACCTGGGTCCTCCACATCCCAATCTGATGCTCTATCCACTGCGTCACAGCCTGGTGAGGCTGATTTGATTTTCTTTTCTTTTTCCATATATATATAATATATTAATATATATGTTAATATATTAATTAATTTTAATGGGGTGACATTGATAAATCAGGGTACATATGTTCAGAGAAAACATCTCCAGGTTATTTTGACATTTGATGAAGACAATTTGACTTTGGGTGAGGGGTATGCAACATGATTTGACTTTTCTTAAAGGAGTGGGTCAGAAGCTTCTAATATGAATCCTCTCAGTGACTGGAACAAAAGGTCCAGGGCCACTGATGGTTCCTGGTACCTACACCAGACACTGCTCTTCCAGACTTGTGAGTAAGCAATAGCATGACAACACACGAACATGACAGACAGAGGTATATTATAGCAATTCTGAGCTTCTGCAGCAACAAGACTTCCCATTCCATTGGGGAATAATTTTTATAGTTAAGGACCTCATCCTTACCCCTCAGTGCTCTCTGGCATTTTGTGTCAAAGCACAACACTGAAACAGAGAACCCAGAGAAAGAAACAGTGGTTGTGTTCATCACCATGCCTTGGCATGGTGAGTGCACCTTGACACAGTAACCCCACCCTTGAGCTCCCGGCCCTTGAGATTTACTTTTTCCTGAGGCATGGGGTCACTCCATAATGGCTGGCTTTAGTGGAAGGAGATATGTACCTCTTAAAGGAAAGTCTAAGTAACTGACACTTGTTTCAATATACATTTCTCTTTTCTTAATCTTTTGCACTAAAATCACATGATATTTCAAAGACTATCTCTGAAATTTATCCTCCATTGAATTTATGGTTATCATGTCAATAAAATCTAAAACCATATCCCAGAATCCCTCAAAGCAGCATCTTAATGAAGCACTTAAAAATTCCTAGGTAAACAGAAATTCCAAATTAGAAAGACTTCCCACTCTTATTTATACATTATCTCATTTAATCCTCCAGCAGATAATTGTTACCATTTTCTAGATGAGAAAAGCATGGATTAAACAAGTTCACAAAAATGACAGATGCTCACTGTATTAGTTTCTATAAACTTGGTGGTTTACAAAAACAGAAATGTATCCTCTCACCGTTTTTTAAGCCAGAAGTTTGAAATCAAGGTGTCAGCAGGGTTGGTTTCTCCTGGAGGGTCTGGGGAAGAATCCTACCTTTCTTCTCTCCTGGCTTCTGTTGGCAGTGCCCATCCTTGGCATTGCTTGGCTTATAGATGCATTACGCCAGTCTCTGACTCCATCTTCACATGGCCTTTCTCTCTGTTTGTTTCTCTGTATGGTAACTCTGCCTACTTTTGGATTTGTGTCCTGCCTGAAGTTCAAGATCATCTCATCTCTCAAGCCTTAACTTAATTACATCTGCAAAGACCCTAATTCCTAATAAAGTCATATTTACAGTTACCTGGGGTAAGGATTTGGACATATATTTTGGGGGGAGACACAAGTCAACCTACTGCAGTCAGCAAGAAGTAGCAAACTCAAACCCAATTCTATCTGCTCCTAACGTTCTAATTCCATACTGCCTTCCTTGATAACCCAGTGAATTAGCATAAGCCACCTTGGGCTTGAACCTGACTCAGAGGTCAAGTGCCTCTTCCATTGTCTTCTCTTCATAAGAGAATATTTTATTTTAGCTTTTGCCATTGTTTATCTGTGTTCAAATGGAATGGAATCTCTGAGTCTTTCTGATAATTCCTTGAGAAGTATGTGGGAGGTTATTCTAATGCTAAGTATGCTTTGTATAATCCCTCTTTCTACAAGATACTGCAGCTGTCCTAAGAGATGATCCCAATGCCCGTCACAGCAGAGCTTCTAGTGATAGCATCAGGCAAACATTGCTTTTGTAAATATGCTCTTGACAGAGGGAGGATACTTTAGATATATCTGTAATGTTTGAAGGTTTTTTCCTACAACAATAATGCATTTGGGTACTGTACAATGAAGGATTATTTCAGCAAATCCAGGTTGTCCAAACCCTAGATATCTCACAGAAAGGATTGAGTCTTGCTCAATTCCTTGGAGATAACCTCTAAGTCATTGTAATATATTGCCTGATGAAAGTATCTTTGTTTACTTAAGGGTGTTGGACCACACCTGATAATCTAGGCTAACAATGTGATTTATGATAAGGTCCCTGGCCAACCTGGTATCAACTTAATCTGTGGAAGGATTAGAGTTAGGTCAACCAAACAGGCAGTCAGCCATGCTTCTGTGAAAGAACCACAATAAAAATCCTGGACAACAAGGCTCGGGTGAGCTTCCTTGTTGGCAACACTTTGTATGCATTACCATGCATTGCTGTACGAAGAATTAAGCTCTCTCCACATGACCTCACTGGTAGAAAACAACTGGACCCATGCCTGGTCTCTCTGGACTCTGTCTATGTCCTCTTCTGTTGTTGATTCTAATCTGTATCCTTTCACTGTAATAAACCATAGCTATGATTTTAACAGCTTTGCTGATTTCTGTGAATTTTTCTGGTAAATCATAGAACCTGAGGGTGGTCTTGGGGACCCTCAAACACATAAAAGTCCATCATTTTTAAACAGTGCCTGGGTCCCTCAACATTTGGTTTTGGCAAAGTCTTACTGAATGTATAAACTTCATTAAAGTGAGGATTGTGCCTTTCTGTTTCATCATTACACCATCTCCTCCCCATAATACACATACAAAACTTTGCATGAATTAACTGTTCAGTGAGGAGCCAATGAAAATGACATTGACTTCTGAGACCAGACTGAAGAAGAATATTTTATAACTAGAGCTGCCTCACAGTCCACTGGTGAGTACTGTTATAAATACTCTTATGAATGGGAGTCAACTCACACCTGTGAAGATTACCTGAGATTAAATGCGATGAGTCTTTGTTTGATGGATTTTGAATGATAAAATCTCCTAAAGTGGCTCTCCTCCTGGAAGCTTATGTTCTCTGTCTCTGTGACCTGCCAGATGGTGCAGCTGGCATGTCTGAACTGGAAAGGAAGTAAAACTGTCTCTATTTTCAAATCACATGCTACTGTAAATAGAGATCCCTAAAGATCTCACCAAAACACTACTAGAACTGATAGATACATTCATTAAGATAGCAGGATACAAAATTAATATTCAGATTGGTAACCTTTTTATACACCAATAACAAACTATCAGAAAGAGAAATATAGAAAGCAACTCCATTTCCAATTGTGTCAAAATAAAAAATACTTAAGAATAAATTTAGTGAAGGAGGTAAAAGACCTGTACTCAGAAAATTATAAGCCATTGAAGAGATAAATTGAAGAAGATACAAATAAATAGAAGTGTATACTGTGATCATGGATGTAAGAATTAACATCATTAAAATTTTTATGCTACAATCTATAGATTCAGTGCAATTCTTATCAAAATAACAATGGAATTTTCCACAAAACTAAAACAAATAATCCAAAAATTTATATGGAACCACAAAAGAGTATGAATAGCCACAGCAATCTAAAAAAAAGAACAAAGTCGAAGGAATCATGCAACCTGATATCAAGCTATATTCAAGGTTACAGTAATCAAAATGACAAGATACTGTCAAAAAAACAGACACATAAATCAATAAAATAGAATAGAAAGCCTAGGAATAAATCCATGCTTATATGGTCAATTAATCTATGACAAAGGAAGCAAGAACACACCATGAGATAAAGACAGTCTCTTCAAAAAATGGTGCTGGGAAAACTAGACAGATACAAGCTAAAAGGTGAAACTAGACCACTTTATTACAACATATACAAGAATAAACTCAAAAATAGATTAAAGACTTAAATGTTAAGACCTAAACCCATAAAACTTCTATAAGTAAACATAGGCAATAAACTGTCAGGCATTGCTCTTAGTAATATTTTTTTCTGATATATCACCTTGGGAAAGGGAAACAAAAGAAAAAATTAATAAATGGGACTACATCAAACTAAAAAGTTTTTGCACAGTAAAAGAAATCATCAACAGCCTGACCTCTGGTGGCGCAGTGGATAAAGCATCGACCTGGGAACACTGAGGTTACCAGTTCAAAACCCTGCACTTGTCTGGTCAAGGCACATATGGGAGTTGATGCTTTCTGCTCCTCCCCCCCCTCTCTCTCTTTCTCTCTCTCTCCCTCCCTCCTCTCTAAAATGAATAAATAAAAATAAAAAAGAAATTAAAAAAAAGAAATCATCAACAAAACAAAAAGACAACCTTCTAATTGAAATAAGATATTCACCAATGATATATCTGATAAGGGGTTAATATCCAAAATTTATAAATAACTCATACAACTGAACACCAAAAAAGAAATTATTAAATGAATAGAGGACCTAAACAGACACTTCTGTACAGGTGGACTATAGACATATAAAAATATGCTCAATGTCACCAATCATCAGATTTAAACCACAATGAAATATTGCCTCACACCTGTCATACTGGCCATCGTTAATATACCAACAAAACACAAGTGTTGGAAAGGATTTTGAGAAAAGGGAACCCTTGTGCACTACTGGTGGGAATGCAGGTTGGTGTAGCCACTATGGAAACAGCATGGAGGTTCTCCCCCCACCAAAAAAAGAATAGAACTGGATCAGGTCCATCTCACAGTAGGTCCAGTGTGCCCTTAAACCCACTCTGCGGCTGTTTCCCCTTTCCAGAAAGAATAATAGGAATTCACATTTACATCAGCCGGCAGAGCGCTCGCTTGGGTGGAATTCTGGGCTACAGTGAGGTCTGCCTGACTATTCCCTCCACTGTGCCAAATGTCATGAGGGCAAAAGATCAAATTACTAACAACAGGCCCCAGAAGTCCTGGAATTCATTCCAACTTTCTGCATAATGAAGTTACAGCCAGCGGTCTGGCTTCTCAGCACAGAGGAGATTAGGAGCAGCAAATTGGAAGGGGACACAAATTAGAGACATTCTGTTGACAGCCATGAAGATAAGCATGAAGAACCCTCAGGGAGACAGGCAGGCACTCCTCCTACAAGGAGAGAAGCAGCCCTGGGCATGGGGCAAGGATGCTGCCCACACCATGGCCCCAAGCCAACCCCTTATCAGCCCTCCTCAGACTTGAGTGGGCGTCAGTATCACTGAAGGGAGTGTTACCACACAGATTGCTGGGCCCTGGCCCGCACCGTTGTTCGATTCAGGTCCGAGGGGTGGGCCTGAAAATAGGCGTTTGTAACAAGTACAGGGAGGCCCTGTGCCAGCCCAGGGATGCCCTTGAGAACTGCTGGCCTGAAGTCTAGCCCAAGGTGCCACCAGGTGTTCCCACTGATGACCCGGAGCCTTTGAGAAAATCTTTAAGAAAAGATTGATTTTGCTGGCAGAGTTGTACACTACATTTAAAGTAATTTTGGTCAAAACTAATTAGAATAAAAACTTTTTTGGCATTTAAAGAGGTAAGATTTGAAAAATTAGAAAACTTCATTCATAAAGAACCCTGCTCACAGATGACCAGAGGAGGCGTAGGCCTCCCTTGCCACCTTACCTGGCCCCCCCACACCGATGCTCCCCCAGCCTGGGTTCAGTTCACTTCGTAGCACTGATCTCAGACTAGTTTATTAAACAGTTTAGATTTATATTTATTTGTTTATATGATATATTCATGGTCTTTCTCCCTACAAAACGTAAGCTCCATGAAGGCAGGCCTTGCTTTCTTTTGCTCACCACAAGATTGCTGAAATCTAGAACATGCCTGGTACTAGGGTCTAAATACATAATCATTGAATGAACAAACAAATGCAGAAAACATATTGTTTTGCTATAATGTTGGTTAAAGGATGGGTATGTGTGCGGTATGGGGTGCACGTGTGTGTGTGTGTGTGTGTGTGTGTAGTCCATATGTGTGGTATGTGTCTATGCATGTAATGTTTGTGTACAGTGTGTATGTGTAGTATTTATGTGTGAGGTGTATGTGTGTTAGTGTACGTAGAGTATAAGTGTGCGTGTATGTGTGTAGTGTGCAGTGTGGCGTGTGTGTGAGTGTATTTGGAGGGGGTCAGAGTCAAAAAAGAGGCTTTTAGGTGGTTACAATTCAAGAAAAAGAACCTTCCTCTCTGTACTTACCCTAAGAAAATGGAATTTGAGGAGAGCAGTAAGTGAGAGAAATGAGACTGCAGTTGTTTTCTTTCTGGATCCAGATGCTAAGAATGCAGTTTCCACCCCGACAGGACAGAAACCCACCAGGGCGTGCTACTGCTGTGCACACTCAAGTGGCCTCTGTCCGGGGCCCACGGCTGAACTCCCAGCGATCCCTGGCCTCTGCCCGGGGCCTACAGCTGAACTCCCAGCGACCCCTGGACAGTGTGCTGCCCGGGCATGAAAGCTGGGTTGGCTTCTCTCCACCGGAGCCCGGAGTCTGATGGCAGAGACAGGCTGGCTCCATGGCAAACTGCCTGCACAGTGACTCCCCACTGCTGCTGAGTAAAGATGAATGTTTCTGGTGGTGAAAAATACAGAAAAAGTGAAAGCAGACGTTTTTCACCTCTCCCCTTCTCTGCCAAACTCCATACCACTGTTCCTCACGGTCACTCTCCAGCAGGTTCCACTACACGCCGTCCTGCCATGGAATATTCACCCAGAAAGACAGATCAGCCAGTTCAGCTTCTCGATGGCAATGAAGTCACCACCAGGAGGCAGAGGTCACTCACCAACAGGTTCCACTACACGCCGTCCTGTCATGGAATATTCACCCAGAAAGCCAGATCAGCCAGTTCAGCTTCTCGGTGGCAATGAAGTCACTGCCAGGAGGCAGAGGTCACTCACCCGACTTAGTAACAGATCCAAGATTAGAATTCAGCTCTGTCCATCAGGAGAGCTTTCTATGGCATGCCCTGTCATCAGCCGACGTGGAGCTTCTATAGAGAGAAGTTGCTGTGTCATCTCATGGGCACAGTATCTGGTATATGGTAGACCTCAAGAAATACCTGAGGGATGAATGTATAAATAACTTACTTTTAGCTGTACTCTGCAAGAGGTGGCATGATTATGGATACAAATATCTCTGTTAAGGTTAGAAAAAGGGATGTAATAGAGAAATTATAGAAGAATATTTGGGCCTGGTATATAGCTAAGGATAATTAACTTAATGCGGTTGACACTCTCCAGAGCCTAGTCAGTTGTTGGGTCTTGACACCCAATCTAGACAGTGCATTCGTGGTTGAGTTAAGGACTTCCTCAAGCTAACCAAACTCCCAAGAAGGCAATTAATTAATTTTTCATGTGCCAGAGGGACTGGACATTTCAATTAGCCAATCATTCATTCTCTCCCTATGGAAAAATCTAACTAAGAAGCTGTATCTATTAACTGTTGAGTCCCTGGGGAGCCAGTCTTAGCCCTTATCACTGTCGCTCCAACACTTAGCATCATAAATTTTTTTAAAAAGTGCTCAAAAAGCTATTTCTTAATAGAAGGTAGGTTCCAGGAGGGCCTTTCTTGTTCACTACTTGTATCCTAGGCACCTAAAAGAGTGCCTGGCACAAAGCACGAGGTCAACGAACATTTGTTTGAATGAATGAAGAGTTCTTTAATCAACATAAAATGATGACAAAGAAAGTTTGTTCGATTGTCCTACTGGTGTTGATAAGCTTATGTGAGCTGTCACAGCCATCTCTGCGATGAAAATGCAGCTGCCAAGCAGATGTGATGGGCATGTTTCCTGCTGTCTTTACCAGATGGTACTGAAGTCACGGGGAACACTTTGCTCTCTGGCTTCCCTTTTACTCTTCAGATCTGGCTTTGGATTGGCACATTCTTTCTTCAGACAAGGTACAAGCCAGTTGTAATTTTTTGGTTATAGCCACCTTTCAATCACTGCTACCCTTTGGCACCCTGGTCACCTTGCTTGAAAGTGGGTGAGCTGAAGTCTCCCTGACTGCCCATCTGTATATCTTGGGAGATCTTTTCGGCACTTGTTGATTTATTCTTCTTTCTTCCACAAAGGGCAATGGATTCCCAAGTTCAGAGTCTATGGAAATCATGGAAGGTCTAGGCAGCCAAGAATTAAAACATTCTTGTGTTCTACTTCCAATGTGAGCAGCTAGCCGTCAACCCTACCATTCACTGTCAATTCTAATGAATATGTTCGTAATAGCTTGTAGTTTAACAAGACATCTCTTGACCTGAGGCTCATAATAACCACCTATCATAGGTACAGCAGGTATACTAGAACCATTTCACGGAGGAGGACATGAGAGCCCTGAGGTTCGATGCCTTGACTAAACTGGCACTGCTAATAAAGCACAGAGCTGGAGTTTGACTGACTTCATAGGTCTGCCACCCAGAAATCCTCTGGTATACCCTCTGCCTCTATAAACTGAGGATGTTATTAAGGGTTAGCTTGAACGAGAGTGTAGTGATTGAGCCCAATGATGTGTCCAGGTCCCATGAAGTAAGCAGATCAGCAGCAAGATAGAAACAAAATCACCAGGGAGCCCCGTGTTGAAACCTCCACCCTGGTATCCCCACCAGCCCTACTCCCTGGATATCCTTCTTCTGCAAACCCCATCAAAGTGACAATCAAGAAATTTAAAAGGTATAACTAAACAAAGCTAAAGAGATCACAAAAGGAAACACTGGTGGACAGTAACTGTTAGAAGATGATAACAGATTTTGTAAATTCCGAGACTCTTATTTGTACAGAACACTTGGAAGATAAAGTAAATATGAGAGAAAGTAACACAATAAGACAAAGAGAGGGATAACTGGGAGGAGATAAGAAAACTAGAGGACCAATATCAGATGGTAAAATATTTGACTAATAGGAGATCCGGAAAGGGAGAATTGAAAAAATAGAGGGAAGGAAATTTCAAGGAAAGAGTACAGGCTGAAGGGACTAAATCTCTAGTTTGAAAGGAAGCCATCAAATGTCAAACACTATGAATAAAAGAGACCCACTCGCAGCATGTCATCATGAAATTTCGGCATTCTTGTGATAAAGTGAACATCTTAAAAGCTTCCACAAAAGAACCACAATCAAATATAAAGGACAAAACGATGCTGGGCTTCACAACAGCACTGAGAGAGAGAATATGATAGAGAAACATTTTAAAATTCTAGGAAGCTGATTTATCAATTAAATATGCAGTATTAAGACCCTTCAGATGCACAATGATTCGATAAAATTTATGTCTCATCTACGCTTTCTCAAGAAGCTTCCAAACAAAAGAGTAAATATGGGAAGAAAGGGGAAAAGTGAAGACAGGAAGAAAGAGCAAGACAGTGGATCCCAAAAACTAGCAAGCCACACAGGAGAGCAGTCAGGGGCCATGCCAGGAGCCAGGCACTGGAACCACCTGGAGAGGGTAGGTGGAGCCACCTGGAGAGGGTAGGTGGAGCCACCCGGAGAGGGTAGGTGGAGCCACCTGGAGAGGGTGGAGCCACCTGGAGAGGATGAAACCACGGCATTTCCCAGCAGGAAGCATGAGACCTCCCATCGAGTGTTCTAGAGAAATGGAAGGAATGCCTTCCTTCATGTCCTACAGGTGATTTGGACTCTTTTTTTTTTTTTTTTTGTATTTTTCTGAAGCTGGAAACGGGGAGGCAGTCAGACAGACTCCCACATGTGCCCGACAGGGATCCACCCGGCACACCCACCAGGGGGTGATGCTCTGCCCATCAGGGCGTCGCTCTGTCGTGACCAGAGCCACTCTAGCTCCTGGGGCAACGGCCAAGGAGCCATCCCCAGCGCCCGGGCCATCTTTTGCTCTAATGGAGTCTCGGCTGCAGGAGGGGAAGAGAGAGACAGAGAGGAAGGAGAGGGGGAGGGGTGGAGAAGCAGATGGGCTCCTCTCCTATGTGCCCTGGCGGGGAATCAAACCTGGGACTCCTGCACGCCAGGCCAACACTCTACCACTGAGCCAACCGGCCAGGGTCTGATTTGGACTCTTTAGGAAGAATTAAGGAATGCTACAAAAAGATAACTAAACAAATCATAAAAATGAAGAAAATATTGATTTTAAGTTCTGGACAAACTAAACATTGTATAAGATAGGGAAAGTAATTGTTGGCTCAGCAGTGGACATTTCCATAGTGCTAATAACAAAAAAAAAATTTTTTTTTGTATTTTTCTGAAGCTGGAAACGGGGAGGCAGTCAGACAGACTCCCGCATGCGCCCGACCGGGATCCACCCGGCACACCCACCAGGGGGCAATGCTCTGCCCATCCAGGGCGTCGCTCTGTTGCAACCAGAGCCACTCTAGCGCCTGGGGCAGAGGCCATGGAGCCATCCTCAGTGCCTGGGCCATCTTTTGCTCCAATGGAGCCTCGGCTGCGGGAGGGGAGGAGAGAGACAGAGGGGAGGGAGAAGGGGAGGGGTGGAGAAGCAAATGGGCGCTTCTCCTGTGTGCCCTGGCGAAAATTTTAAATATAGATGTAATCGAAAATTATAACTCTACTGGTAGCCAGGGGAGAGAGGAGAAAAAAGGTGGTGGTGTGCAGGGGAAGTAATAATATGGAAGCTAAATCTTCATCTACCAAAACAGGACAACAATAGCTACTGTCTGAAACTGACAAGTTGGGCGATAACAGTATGTATATATTCCTTAGAAATATGGAGTTAAATACCAGAAATATAAAAGGGGTTTAAAGGGTCAAAGGTGATTCCTTTAAGGAACATGAGTGAGGAGTTGGAAAAGCAGAAATGTGAAGCAAGGAACCACTGTTACTTGTCTTAATCTTTTAGTACTGACGTGTGTGTGTGTGTGTGTGTGTGTGTGTGTGTGTGTGTGTGTGTGTATGTATTCATTCCTGTGACAAAAGTTTAAAATGCCCCAAGAACTTTAGGTAATGTGGCACATTATAGATTTTCTTCCAAAATGGCTGGTCTCAAAAAGGACCCACATAGGATTTCAGATGTAAGCTTCAGCTGTCTGGAGAAGGACTGCCTGTGGTCCCTTCGTCCCCTGCACTGAATCTAGTGCAGCGGGCCACACCCTCAAGCTCTCACCGCAGGGTCTCCCTTCAGACTCCACCTGTTCAGTTCCGGGGAAAACGGGCTGTTTACACAGCGTACCTGGGCACTAACGTTTTCCACCAGAAAAAGGTCTGTGCTTTTCTATAGCTGATAAAGACTATCTTCTAAATCCCTCATGGACTTAGGTGGCTTAGCCCCTTTGACCTTTGCCAAAAGGCAGCCCTGCTGCCAACTGGCTCTCAGAGATGAGTTCTGGAACCTGCAGAGCCATGTTAGGACTTTTGTGGGCCCAAGGCACTTTGCTCCCTGGCTTCTTCTTCCATACAATGTATTAAAAATTATATTTGATGACTATGCTGGGATAAAGATTACTATAATATAGACAGGTCAAATTGTTACATATTCATTAAATGTGGGTTTTCTTCTGATTTTAAAAGAAATTAAAACATTTTCACAGGCCAGCAAAAGTCTTATGGGCTCATGGCTCTGTGCCCTCTGTGCCTAATGGGAAATTCTGCCTGAGGACCCAGGCAGGAAGAAGGGACAGCCAACCGAAGTGCTCTGCCACCCTCTGCAGGTTCTGGGAGAAAAGTGTCAAAAGCAAAGAAATTGTAAACTCCAAATGGGATCAAGTCATAGCTGCATATTACGTGGTGTTTGTTAAGCAGGCATGTGCACTGTCTAAGCAATTTGCAGACACATCTTGCTGAGCTCCCTCTGCCTTCCAGTGAGGCGAGCCTCATGTCCACAGATGTCTAGTGGGCCCAGAGGTTAGCTTTCGTGCCCAAGTTCAGCCAAGCAGTCAAAAGCAGCCCACGGAAGCGTGACCACTAAGCCCCGTTCTTCCTGTCTGCTCGGCAACCTTCCCAGGGTGGATGGGCCCCATCTGTCCTTATCACCTTCACAATCTTCCCTTCCCTGTCCAGACTGCAGAGTAAACAGCCCGTTTTCCCAGTAACTAAACAGGTGGAGTTTGATGAGAGACCCTGTGGTGAGAGCTTGGGGGTGTGGCCTGCTGCACTGGATTCAGTGTAGGGCAGTGGTCCCCAAACTTTTTTGGGCCACGGACCAGTTTAACGTCAGAAAATATTTTCACGGACCAGCCTTTAGGGTGGGACGAATAAATGTATCATGTGACTGAGATAAGCATCAAGAGCGAGTCTTAGACAGATGTAACAGAGGGAATCTGTTCATTTTTTAAAAATAAAACATCGGGCCCTGGCCGGTTGGCTCAGTGGTAGAGCGTCGGCCTGGTGTGCAGGAGTCCCGGGTTCAATTTCCGGCCAGGGCACACAGGAGAAGCGCTCATCTGCTTCTCCACCCCTCCCCCTCTCCTTCCTCTCTGTCTCTCTCTTCCTCTCCCGCACCCAAGGCTCCATTGGAGCAAAGTTGGCCCGGGCGCTGAGGATGGCTCTGTGGCCTCTGCCTCAGGTGCTAGAATGGCTCTGGTTGCATCAGAGCAACGCCCTGATGGGCAGAGCATCACCCCCTGGTGGGCATGCCTGGTGGATCCTGATTGGGCGCATGCAGGAGTCTGTCTGACTGCCTCCCCATTTCCAACTTCAGGAAAAAAAAATAATAAAACATCCTTCAGACTTAAATATAAATAAAATGGAAATAATGTAAGTTATTTATTCTTTCTCTGCGGACCGGTACCAAATGGCCCATGGACTGGTACCGGTCCGTGGCATGGGGGTTGGGGACCACTGGTGTAGGGGACAACAAGACCACTTGAGGCCATTCTCCAGACAGCTGAAGCTTACATCTGAAATCCTATATGGGTTCTTGCTGATGCCAGTCATTTTCGAAGGAAATCTTTTTATAATGTGCCATATTACCTAGCCCTCTCAGTGCATTTTAAACTTTTATCATTGGAATACACACACGCACACAAACACTGTCAATAGTACTAAAAGATTAGGACAAATAACAGATGTGAAGTCAGAATTTGATATACAGTGGAACTCTAAGTATGTGTTCCTTTGTATCTACAAAGTTCAGAATTTTGGTGACATTTTCCCCTTCTAATCTAAAAGATTCCTTATGGGCACTCTGTGTTTCCATTTCATTAGGGCCACGCCACCCACATCTGTCAAAGGCTGAGCCTCCACCTCAGGTGATTCACAATTTTTGAAGCTGTATGGTGAGGATGGCATTTGCATAAACCAAGTCCCCATCTCTGAGGGAGGAAATTCAGATGAAGTCACCGACAGCCAGTAATCCTAGCTCCATCTCATTTTTCTCAGCTTTAGTGTATTTCTATGCATAAGAGAGACTCTGTGGGTGGGGAGAAGTGATAATTTGCATTTATAAAGAATTCAGTTAATTAATCAAAACACTAAGCTCCTCCAACAAATACTTCCAGGAGGAAGTGCACCAGAAGGCTAAATCCTGGTGCACCTCATTTGACATAATGATTTGGGCCATGGAAAAATCCAGAGGCAGATTTAATTAATGGCAGGCACACTGGACGTGCGCCCTGGGCCCCGACTTCTGAAGAGCCCCGCAAACCCCACCTTTACACTTTTTTCTAATGAGGGAGGACCTTCATTGGGCCCTTACGGGCTCAATATTTTCTTCTGCACCCAGGGCCTCAACCGACCTTAATCCGCCTGTGGCAAAATCTCATAATAGGCCTCATAAAGCTCACAGCCCGAGGAAATGATTCTCTGTAGGAAGATTCCCTTACACCAACAAGGCAATTAATTGTCCCTTCCAAGTTTTCCACTCTGCTATCCACCTTTATTCCCATGCCCTGAGCAAAATTATCCCGTAATTGAAAAGAAAAAAAAATCCTCAGAAAGGAGAGACAATTCCTGAAATAAATGAGAAGCCATGAAAGGATGGGTTGAACACCCAGGCGCACTGGGCTCCTCGTGACACTGTGGAACACTAGGGGAAAGTCCTGAGTGCAGGAAGGGAGGCTGGGGCAGACACTTGATGAGAGACAGAAAGCAAGAATTTAATATCTACAATAAATATTGGGATTGAGCTCCAGCCTGTTCACTGAGCGGTTTTCTTGGGGAAATAGTTGGAGAGGGATGCCACTGAAGATGCAGATATTGCTACTTACAGTCTTCTGGAAATTTGAAATGTTTGTTAAACAAAGAGTGTTTGTTGTACCACACATACACGCAGGCAAAAGATTATAGAATATACATTATTACTTTCAGCTACTGCATAAAAGAAATTAAATTATAGTCGTGGGAACTTGCAAGAGAAAATAAATTATAAAAGCAGAGAAGCCTGAATCAAAAGACTGGAAGCCCCACTCAGCTAGCTAGCTTTCTTTCTCTCTCTCTCTCTCTCTCTCTCTCTCTCTCCTTCCTCCCTCCCTCCCTCCCCCTCCCTCCCTCCCTCTTTCCTTCTTTCTTTCTTTCTTTCTTTCTTTCTTTCTTTCTTTCTTTCTTTCTTTCTTTCTTTCTTTCTTTCTTTCTTTCTTTCTTTCTTTCGATAGATAGATACGTGAATTCCAAACTGCCCTCTTGATGTTCTGCTTATCTGTCAGACCTCACCCTTACTGGACTATTGACCCTGAGACAGAGGAATTCCAAAAGCTGAAAAGCCGCCCCAAGGAGGGGCTCCGGACATACCAGGACTTTTGGTTCAACACCCACATGCTCGAAGCCCCCCAAGGAGGAGCATTCCGGACATACCAGGACTTTTGCCTCAGTATCCCCTCAGGCTCTCTCAAACACTATATAACTCTCCCCTAGTCTGTAACCGGTGCTCTTCTCCCCCAGGAGAAGTGCCCGGCAGGGTTCCTTTCTTCCTTTCAATAAAGCCTGTTACTCTGGTCTTTCGGACTCCCATGGATTCCAACACTTTCTTTCTTTCTATCTTTCTTTCTTTCTTACTTTCTTACTTTCTTTCTTTCTTTCTTTCTCTCTCTCTTTCTTTCTTTCTTTCTTTCTTTCTTTCTTTCTTTCTTTCTTTCTTTCTTTCTTTCTTTCCTTTCTTTCCTTCCTTCCTCCCTCCCTCCCTCCCTCCCTCCCTCCCTCCCTCTTTCTTTCTTTCTTTCTTTCTTTCTTTCTTTCTTTCTTTCTTTCTTTCTTTCTTTTCTTTCTTTCTTTCTGGAAGAGAGATAGGGAGACAGATTCCCACCTGTGCTCCAACCAGGATCCACCCAGCAACCCTTTAGGGCTGAGGCTCGAATCAGTGGAGCTATCTTCAATGCCTAAGGCCAGCACTCGGACCAATCAAACCACTGATTATAGGAGGGGAAGAGAGGAATGGTTGCTTCTCTTGTGTGCCCTGACTGGGGAGCAGACCTGGACTTGTTCACACGGGTTGATGCTCTATCCACTGAGCAAACCAGCCAAGGCTGCAATCATCTTTCTATGCCTCCAATTCTCCATGTGAGAAATGGAGGAAATCATGGTACTCACTAGGCAGACTGCATGAGATGGTAAGTGGAAACAAATGTAGTATTTTTCCCTACTTAGCCTCTTATTTCTAAAGCCCATGACTTTATGCAGTGATGGACGTTTAAATGCTATGTCCCAAACACAGTTTGCCAAGGGACTTTGGTTTAGGCCAAATCCTAAGCAGTATGAAGGCCACCAACCCTGCCCAGCAGATGTGAGAACCAGCTTCTTTCCTGGTGGCCAGAACAAAGTTCACAAACTCACGAACATGTCACATAGACAGGTGTGTACACACACCCTGGGACAAAGGCAAACATGGAAACAACACATTCCTGACACCCTCACCAAGGCCTGAAATGAGGCAAAGGGGAGGCCAAAACAGGTGTCACACAGCCATGCACTGAAGGGCACCTGAAGCTCAGGGCCAGGGAAAAGGTATTTGCCCCAAGGCAAAGTTCGGTCACTGAACCATCCTGCTGAGAGGCGGTACTCTTTGAATCCCAGAGGTCAAGCAACACTGCCACTAAACTCTAGTTTGCTTCTTCTTTCTTTCCTCACCCCTTGCCCCACCCACACCCAGTAACAACTACCACACACACACCAGTTACCTCCCTGAGTGGGGGCGGGAGAAAGTCAGTCTACAGGGGGACAGAGTTGGGCACCAAGTTCAGACCCACAATTCTATTGGGCAAATGGAAACCTACTGCAGGGAAAAAAAATTTACACTATTCCTAGTCATGCCAATGACCAGCATCACAGAAATCGTTCGTTGGCTTTAAAAATGCTTCTGCTACTCTAGAAAAACGTGTTTACCAGGCCCTGATGCATTAGTTCTTGGTGTTAAAGCAAGTGAATTCTCACTCCTCCCTCTCATGGAAGAACAGGCTGTCAGCATGCATCCTCCTCTTCTGGGAAGGGAAACTTCTCATAAATGAGGGCTTTGCATCCTGAGATGGATGAGACCAAAGCCTGGGCCTTGTGCCCAGTGTGTTCAGTCCATGAAAAAATAGAAGTTGGGCAAAAATTCATAGGTTGTGTTTTGAGGTATTGTTAGCATAGAGGTTGAAAAGTTCCTGTTAAGTATTGTTAGCCTTTTCACATCAGAGATGCTAGAAAAAGCTAAGATCTGTGAATTGTTGCTGAATGAAGCATAGTAAGGCTGCCTCCACTGTGCCGTATATATCACCCCAGGAGCTCTGTGCTAGGGAATTGCCTCGCGTGGCTTGTCTTAGAGAAGATGTGGAAAGAACAAACTGAGAATCAGCTGTAAAAGACTTTCAGTGACCATCCAGTCTGACTCCCTAACTTCAGACAGACAAGTAGTATTCTTGTCACCAGCTTACAAATGAATGAAAATGGGGGGGGGGGGGTTTGAAAAGGTTCAGTGACTCATCCAAGGACACATGACCAGCGATGAAGTAAAAACCCTCATTTGTCTTCTGGTGTGTGCTTTTTCTACTGTTCTGTTGCTTTCCTAGCCCAGGAAGAGCTTAAAGGTGGTTTCTTATTCAGTGTGGATTTCTAATACTCAGTCACTTTCTACATTTCATCCACCCACTACTTACCCTTCCATTCCTCCCCATCCATTTATCCTTCCACCTACCTAGTTCAACAGCAAACATTAACTAAGGATTTACTCTGTTCCAGGTTCTATATTAATCCAGATGATGGACATGGAAAATAGGTGAAAGGTGGGTTCCTGCCCATAAGTGTTTGCAGCCCAGTGGGGAAGTCCCCTGCACATTCACCCATCAGCCAGACTCAGATTAAAGCTAACAAGAATATTATCTGAAATCTATGTGCTCTTGTTGATCAATGTCACCCTGTTAAATTTAATTTTCTAAATAAAAAAATTTTTTTTAAGAGCTAACAAGAATAGAGGCTTGGATAGGACAGACAAGATGGGGGTGGGGAGGGAAGAGCTATGTAAAGAGAGCTGGAAAGGAGAAGGCTTGCGACTGGAGGAAGAGAACACCAGGAGTAGTCTGGGAATGCAGAGAGGCCGTGGCACCTGGCCTGGGTGAGGTAGCCAGTAGTAGATGATCTGGAATAACAGAACAGGCCCCAGCAAAAACACAGATTCTATGCCTCTATGACTTTCTGGTTGACCCCACCCCTCAGCAAGTAAAAGATTTGAGTGACAAGCTGGGAAAACAAGGCTCAGGCCAAACTGTGGGGACCTTATATGTTGGAGTGAGTAGTTCACACTCGATCCTGCAAGAGGTGTTTGCTCTGTTGTGTCTTGAGTCGTGGCTCAATCCAGGGAGATTTGTATAATTGATGTCTTATTCCTAAGTGTTTCTAAAATGTTCCTTGTGCCTGGACTGATTCTAGTATCATCCAGGGAATTGTGTCTCCTTCATCCTTCATGTCTAAGTTCCCAGTATCTGCTACTGTTCACTTCCTGGCAATTGTGTGTGTTGTGTGTGTATGTGCTTATTTTGAACGTTGTGTGTGGCCAAGCTGTAAGTATCATTTAAAAAGTCAAAATACACTTACTCTGCTTCATCCCAAATATGTTTATCTCGGACGGTACAAACACTGCCTTATGATTATACCTTTCTGTTGTGTCTCTCCATGCAGTTAATCAGAAATAAATCCATCTTTAACAATGACCTATTCTGTGGATTTTGTTTCCTCTGTGTAATTTTTCCCCTGTCACCTCTCAGAGAGTATATATCAGATTGTGTATCAACTAACCCAGAGTCTGTCAGCGGGTTCCAACACACATTCTACTGTAGACAGAGGCTGGACATTGGCGAAGTCTAAAAAAGGACCACGGCCTCTCTGTGGGTGCAAACGCTTGGAAGGAAGTGTATAGTTATGACAACAGTCAAGATGGAAGCCTCCGAAAGTGAGCAATGACACCTGCGGTTGTTGCTGATTCCCGAAGCACCACCTAGATTACTATGTTAACTCAAAAAAAAAAAAAAAGGAAAATAAAGTGTCTTCTCCAATTGTTTCACCTAAAATGTGAGGATCATTCATGCAAGTGCTACTGAGCAACAGGAAGAGTAGCTCCAGGCTGGCAGTTCTATTACAGGATACAAACTCATAAGATTGCATAACCCGTAGAGCTAAAGGATTTGAGAATTCTGTCTTTGCATTTCATGGTTGAAATAAAGGACTTTTTTATTTAAGAAAGTGACATAAGTGGTGACAGAGATGGAACTGAAGAGGTAAACTCTGAAAGACAATATTGGCATACATCAGAGAAGAGAATAGACACATCTCAGGACATCATTAATGAAAAGTGTATCTATTCATATTATTGATATCTTCTGAGGGAAGGAGAGTCATGCTCTTCCTAGGTAAGTAGAGTAATTCCAGGTTATATACAAATATTGATCGACTTATGACCATTCGACTTTACGACCACAATCGCTAGCCATGACAGCTCCACGTCTGGCAGCGCAAGCGCGTTGCCCAGCTGGGCATAGGACAGTGCGGACCCGCTTCCGGCAGCACTACCATCTTCGCATGCACTATTTCAACTGTTATCCCAGACTTGGTACAGCAATTTGTGTTTTGTGTCTTGAATATTTTTCATCAAACCCCTCCCAAGATGTCTACCAAGAGGAAATTGTCTTTGCAAATATTAAACCAGTTGTACTGGTAATGCAGTATTTTACTTAAACCTGACGAATGTAAAAATAAGAAACAAAATGGTGTAGAGATGATACAAATGGCATAAAATGAACAAAGAAAATTATGATATATAACAATAATGAAAGAAAATTATGATAAAATATGACTTAAAGATTTTTATAACATCATTTCACAGTACTGTACATATAGCCTACTCAACTTATGACCAAATCGTGTTAGGACCGGTCTGTCGGAACCAATCGTGGTCGAAAGTCGAGCACTAGCTGTAGTGTTATTTCCTGATATGAGGAATAAACAGAAAAAGCAAATATTCCAGTGGATATGAAAATTAAGTCATTCAAATCTCTGTAGAGATTTGCTAACAAATTGCCGATTCTATTCCATTTTGGACAAATAATGAGTTTTTTTAGGGTAAGTATGTCTCAAAAATTGTATATTTAAAAATTCTTTGTTGTTTATCTGAAATTCAAATTAAATGCCGGAAGTCCTGTAGTTTTACTTACTAAACCTGACAACCCTTTTACTGCAGAAAGAATAAAAATTCTTATCAAGCTTGGCATGAGAATGGCTTCAGAGTATAAAGGAAAGGTCAATGAGAGGTTGTCCAGCAAACACCACAAAGGGTTTTTATGGAGGATGTTGAGAAAACATACGGTAAAGAACCAGCTTCCCGCTCCTATGAAAGGCTGCCTTTGTTTCTCAACCAGATAGAGGCTGCTTTCACTAACCCCAATTTACAGCCACATTGGAAAACTCTCCTGAAGTAGAGCTGGTTTCCATGGGAACACTTTAGCTGCCAAATACTCAAGTGCCTGGTGTGCAGAGCTTGTAGCAGGTGCTCAGTGAAGAAGAGCAGGGTGGGTGAGACTTGGTGGATGAATTCTCTAAACTTCAGTATCTAAAGAATAGGTGACTCTTTAAAAGACTAATTAGCAAGAAAAATGTTCTTACCCACACTCAATGTTCAGCTTTTTTAAGCTTAAAAATGGACAGACCTCCGGGAAAGTCACTCAACTTGTTCATGGCAAAGTTTAGACAAGAAGCTCCCGGGCAAGAAACTGTTGTGCTGTGCCCTGTACGTTGGCACACTTCCTTTCCAGAATTTGCTTTTCTACTTGATAGCTAAGACTTTCATTCTTACACAGTAAAATAAAACCACATTTTTCCAGAGGCGTCATTCTTTATGCATTGTGTAAGAAAATTTACATGGCCTGCATTTTCTCAATTCTTTGGTTTGTCTGAGTTGATTTGTTTTGGAAAACCACTACACTGCAGAACCATTCAGCTATTCTTCTCTTTATTTGAAGATTTATGAGTGTCTAAATAAGCTCAGTCCTTGCCAAGTTAGATACGATTTAGGTGGAGCTTTTTCACGCTTTGTTCTGTTTTTCATTTATCTTGTCTCCATTAAGTGATGGCATATGACCATCATTTAAATCCAAGCCAGATATTTAGTTGAGGGTTGGAGGATGCTTAGGGAATTACCAAAAAGTTAGATTTCTGTTTATTTCATTATGTTTCTATGCCTTAAATTGTTTTTAAAATTACCTGACTCAAGAATAAATCTGGGCCTTGAACAGAATATTTCTGACAGGAGAGGGAAAAAAAATGCATGAACCCAGGCTGAGGGTCCTGTTTTTCCTTTCATATACTACATGCCCTCCATGAGCTCAGGTCTACTGACCTGGAAGCACCAGGCCCTGCTTTGGAAATTCCATCCAAAGTGTGTTATCCACGACCAAAGCCCTGGTTGCAACTGAGCTCCCTGGTTGTAACCTCACAGGAGCCCTTTGCTCGAACTGCAGACACTACTGCATTTCAGAACTCTCCTGCCGCTCTTCAGATGTGTGATGATAAGTGCATCCTTTGATCTGACAACACAGAGTCTGTATTTACTTGGCAGTTGTGTTTTACAAATGCACATAGAATGAATGGTACAGGAGGTACCTGGGACCTGAACTATTTTCCGAGTACCTGCTGCTTAGCAGATCTTCAGCTGGACAACTGGGAAATAAAAAAATGAATCGACCTCTCTCTCTCCTCGAAGGGCCATGAGATACATAGTTAAATATACTGCTCACAAAAATTAGGGGATATTTTATCGCTTCCTATTCATTTTGAAATAGCCCCTAATTTTTGTGAGCAGTGTAATTACAGCCCAAGGCAAAATACAATGTATATCCTAAAATGTTCAGAATGTTATAGGATTAAAGGCTATAATTAAGAAAAAATTTTAGCCTTGAAAGAGACTTTTGGCAGACCAAGACGAGGGTCAAGGCAAACCAGACAGAGGGAAAAACAGCACAGGGTCTGTGGAGGCACGTTCTATCCCCTCCAGTAGCATGCAGGATACAGCAGGATCTGAGCCCAGAGGACAGGCTGCGGGCAGATGGCAGGGGACTCAGAACGTCTTAACCTGTCATTTGGGGTGCTGCTCAGCAGAGAGTCAATCATCTTCTCCTCTTCCGTCTTACCTGGCCCTCTGGCTTAGTTATCTCCATCTATACTGATTACCGCACAATGGGAAACCTCTTGACATGTCAATATGAACAGAGAAGTGCTGTAAGGTGACATTTACCTTTTGCTAAATAGCTTCTGGGACCAAAAGTTATCTTTAAGACCTCAAGAGAGACAGTAGAAGGAAGAGTTATTTTCCAGAAAGCCTCACCTTTAAAAGACTTGACCGAGGTATATCACAGTCCTGACTCTAGCCATTGCCAAAGGCCAGAGCAAGACTGGAGGGATAAGAAGAGTCATCTGAACATAAATGACCTCTTGGACCCTGGCTGTGGCCAGAATGTGGCTCTCAGATGACTGTGTTCCTCGGGTGAATTAGGTCTGCCTGTAGGTTGAGGACCGTACCCCGTAGGGTAGACTACAGAAATCATCTTTCACATGCTCAACTCTGTGTTCCTAAAAGTGACTGCCTAAGAAAGTGCCTGTGGTTGCTCAGTGGTTGTCCCCTCCCCTCCTGTTCACACCTCCCCTGTCACAGTCTCCCTTCTCCCGCCTAACAAAAGCTCTTACCATCCCATCTTTTACTAAATACATTGTCCCAGTGTGTGAGAACATGTCCCAACCAACAGCACAATAAGGAAATTCAGTTCTAAGAGAGGGAAGTCCCAGAAAAGCAAAGCAACAGGAACTTTGTGGAAGGAAATCCAATAGGGCCATGTCGTGGTCACCTGAGCCGGCTCCAGCCAGACCCTCACCCCACCTCAATGTTAGAACACAAGAGTGCAATGGTGGCCACCAACAAACAGTTCTATTGAATGAAAAACAAGCAAATCAACTTTTTTCCTGTCAGAAAGCAAATCTTATTTAGTTGTGTGGTTTGACAGTGAGGGCTGGCTTTGCCCACCAGCTGATGCAGGAGGCATTTTTCATAAATTGGGTGAACACAATCTGAAACTATTTAAAGCACTGAAAAGATGTGGGATGTTCATTTTTCACAACCATTAAATTGATGACACAAATTTATATGCCAACTTAAAAGCAAGGGGGCACATAATTGTTTGCAATTATTTTAGGGGTTATGAGTGAAGTTTGAAGACCCCTGGACCTTCAAGCTCCCTCCAGACTAACCAAAGTTAGGAAATTTGCACAAACAGCTGAATTGAGATTCTAGCTTTGCTCTGCAGATGGCAGCATTGGAAAATATTATGAGCTAAAAAAAATTTTTTTTTCACCTAGACATTCTTTGGAGACTAACTTTGCTCTTTGCCATCGAATAATTTTAATGAACTTCTGAGCTTGTGGCTTTAGGAGAGGATAGCTCTCTGCCCAGAACAGAAATGCTAAAGGTCTCTGTGTCAGGTACTTTTCTCCAAAACTGTATAATTTTTTGTTTTTTGTTTTTAACCAATTTGTTTATTGCTAGAGTTTAACAGTGCCCAGCACCATAAGGGTGCTCAAAAAGTGTTTGATTGACGAACACTGACACTATTTCCAGTTCTAGGGAAGCTTTGGGTTAAGCACACAGTACAATTTCACATCTGTAGGACTTGGGCAAGGATCCCTTGTCCCTGAAACCCCACCCTCCCCCATGGCTCCAGTCCAGCAGTCCTCAAAAGGACAGGCACCACCTATGATCCGCAAGGACTTTGACACTGGTTGACACAAAATGTCCTGAACGTGGCTACAGCTGTTTACAGGTCTCAGTGACTCCAGGAAATTATTTTCTGATGTCATTTCACTAAGAATATCATGTGATCTTCTTATAGTGAGTTAATTATTGCCAGGCCCTGAAAATGTAACTGAAATTTTACATTTAAAGCATAGATAGAGCACGTAGACAAATAGTCCATGGTTCACAGTAAACATTGCCATGTCAGGAACTGAAAGCTCCTTTCAAAGACGAGACAGGGAAGGGAGATCAGATTGAAAAAACAGAAAAGCAAGAAGTAGTGAATTCAGACGCTGCAGCTTCCAAGTCCTCTGTCAGCAGGGAGTCTGTCCACAGCTATGGTGGCCCCTCAAGCCTGCACACTTTCTTTCTGGACATACAAGCTGCCTTTAGGCAAGATTTTCCTTGTGGGTGTTGGTTTTAACATGTGGAATTTGAATAGCTGTTTGATTGGAATTGAAATAGGCTATGCTCCCAGTAGAAGGAATTCCAGCAACAGGGACAAGTCTCCAGATGACAGGCCTGCGGCTGGTGCTGATCCCTCGGGCAGGTGTAGACAGAGTGCCATGGCCTCCACTCAGCCTTCCTCCAGCTTCTCGGTGTCACCATGGCACCATCGAAACAGTGCCGACGACAAGGGATGTGGTGCTTTCAAGGGCCTGAAAGTTACAAATATAATATATAACAAAAACGCAGATTATTTTCTATTACAGTTCTCTTGTTTTTTCCTAAAATTGGGAACATCTCAAAGTATGTGTGTATGTATATGTATATGTATATAGGTACATATATATATAATATGTATGGTATAGTAGGTAGGAATGTTATAAATATGTATAGATACATACATATAGGCAAGCAACTACAGAAATATAAGGCTTACTCTATCAGGAACTGCTTAACCTGCCAGGAAACAATCTGTCGTCACCACCACCAAAGGCAGAGTCACTGATCAAATGATCATATTCACATGACATTCCCCTGAGCAAACAGAACAGCCAGCAGCTCTCCTGAGTTTCCCAGTGTGGGCCTTTCCTTAAGGGGAAAGGCAGGCCGAGAAATGAACAGTGAGGGCCAGGCTGTTGGTTAAATTAATAAAAACACACTAACTGTGTGTTTGAATCTACAGGAGACCAGAGTGCACCCTGCAGAACGTCACGGCCTTAGCTATGCCTATTTCTGCACTTTCTCAAGGATCTAGTTTAGCTATGACCCTGACCTGCTGGCAAGCTGGCTTACTCAGGCACTAGCTGATTTAAATGAAACCATTTAAATGGTTTCCTATTTTCTAATGATAACACAGGACCCTTGTGCCAAGGTGCAATGGACTGAATATTTATGTTCCCCTCAAATTCATAGACTGATATTCTAATTCCCATGATGAGGGTATTAGGAGGTAGGGCTTTGGGGAGATGGCACTTTTCCTGCAACTTGTGGACTGGAAGTTTACTGGAAAGGTATTTCCAGTTTACTGTTAACTAGGAAAGAGCCCGAGCCCACCTTAAAATGGAGGCATTGCCTAAGTGTCCTCTAAGTCAGGAAGGTGAGAGGGAGGGAGCAGAACTATCACCCATGTTTAATGAGATTCCCACTTGCCTCTCTTCACTCCCAACAAGCAGAGGATTACCCCCAGAAAAGTCAGAGAGACTGCACATAAGGCTTTCAGGAGGGAGCTTTGATGGTTAAACCCTCAAAGCGGGGGGTGGTCAGGGGTCACCCAGGATAGCATGCGCCCCTCGGAGGACAGCGGGTGCAGGCTCCCGGAGCTCACCATGCAGGCACTTCCTCATGAGTCAGTCCCAGGGAGGCTGGGTGACCCTTGAGTATGAAGATGGTTTTCAAGCTGTGGGGATTAAAAAAAAAAATTCATTGACAAGGAAAAGTGTAACTCCCACTCACCCCCTCCCAGGAGGAATTAAAGGTCTTAGCGGAGGCTCTAAAGAACACAAGTATCGTCCTGGTCAGGTGGCACAATGGAACCAGCATGCCAAGGTCGAGGTGCAATCAGCTGTCAGGGCACATACAGAAGCAGCCAATGAGTGCACAGCCATGGTGGAATGGCTGGGTGGAGCAATGAGTTGATGCTTCTCTCTCTCCCTCTCTTTCTCCCCCTTACTCTCTTTTCCTCTCAAATCATTGGGTGACAAAAAAAATTTTTTTTAATTGAAGTATCAAAAACACGATAAGTAAAAAAAAAATAATAAAAAAAATAAAAAATAAATAAAAATAAATAAATAAAAAAATTAAAAAAAATAAAAAATAAAAAACACGATAAGACACAATTTTAGCTTAGTGTTTTGATTCTTTTTATTCAGACATTGTAGTTTTCCTTACAATGTTAAAGGGAATCTGAAATTCACCCAAATTCTTTTAAAAAATAATTTAATTCTATCATATTTAGAAAAATTAATGTATGTCTTATAATATTTTCAAAAAGAGACAGGGAAGGGTCTTTCTTACAAAAAAACAAACAAACAATAATAAAGTGATGAGATTCACCAAAGGCCAGTAATAATCACATACACAGAAATAGACAAAAGTAGGTTTACAGTTGTGAGTACACAAAACAGTTTATTCTTATGTTATTATTTATTTATTACCGTATTTTTCACTCCATAAGATGCACCTGACCATAAGACTCACCTAGGGTTTTAAGGAGGAAAATAAGAAAAAAAATTATTCTGAACCAAATGGTGTGTTAAAATATTTAATCAAATATACCACAATAATATTTCAACAATGTAAACTCAACAGCAGTATTAACAACCATTAGCACTGTTATTAACAAATGAGAAGAGACTTTAATGTTCAAATACTCTTCTAGTTGTCCAGGAACCCCAGGAACTCATCATCGCCAGTGTCAGAATTTAAGAAGCTCAGTTGCTCACAATCACTGGTATCATTTTCTTCACTTTTTTCATATATGATACCACCTTCAGTACTATGCAGGCATCCCCAAACTACGGCCCGCGGGCCACACGTGGCCCCCTGAGGTCATTTATCCAGCCCCCGCCGCACTTCCGGAAGGGGCACCTCTTTCATTGGTGGTCAGTGAGAGGAGCACTGTATGTGGCGGCCCTCCAATGGTCTGAGGGACAGTGAACTGGCCCTCTGTGTAAAAAGTTTGGGGACCCCTGATGGCATTGCTAATGCCACAGTTTTTGAATGACCGTACCACGGTTTCATTCTTCACTGACTGCCATGATGTTTTCACCCATTCACAAACTTGAGTGATAGTGGGTCTCTTCATTCATCCAGTTGGTGTCAGATCATGATCACCAGCAGCCATCCATTTGTTCCACTCTTCTCGCATAAAGACTTTAAACAATTTGTTGATGGAAACGTCAAGAAGTTGCAACTGGCTGGTAAAACCCCCAGGAATTACAGCTAGATGAGTCTTCACTTCTTTAAAGTTTGTGTGTGTGTGTGTGGTTTCGCTAATATGTGCTCTAAACTGGTCAAGCACTAATAGGGCAGCAAGTGACGTCAGCACTTCACACAGAGCTCCAGCACCTGCAGCGCAGCCCTCCACCGCTGCAGCTCGCCTCTCACGTCTGCCCTCAATGATGCCAGATGAATGCACCCACACAATGTCGCTCGCCTTCCCTCCTGCACTGCATGCAACTGTGGAAACCAGAACCAGAAGATCACTCAGCAGATGCCGGGGTTCCACACACCACTGTGGCAGATATGATTACACTCCCGCTGGCACTCATTCTACATATGTTTACCAGCACAGAGCCCGCAGCAGCTAAAAACTGAACATTCACTCCAGAAGACACACAGGCATTTTCCCCTACACTAATGGGGGGGGGGGGGGTGCATCTTATGGAACGAAAAGTACAGTAATTATTGTATTATTTGTCTTAGTATTGTTATTATTTTGTATCCTTACTTATGATTTATCTTTAAGGTAATGACAACTGGTAATTCAACCTACTTTTGCCCATCCCTGTATATAATCTATGAATGATATACATATATATTATAAGAGGAATCCAACAAAAAACTTCAAAAAGAAGTTTACATCCTGTTGATATCAGCCTTTGTAAATAAATATCACTGGTAAGTACAATATTCTTGGTGTAGTGAATATATTATTTTCATCTGTGTCTTAAAGGGAAGAAGGGGAGGAGGAAAGAAAGGGAAGAGGAAAGGACAGGAACTAAAACAGCTTTGATGTGTTTGACACATGCCCCCCTCTCTCATTGAGAAAGTGGTGAACATGCTCTCTGGAAGAAAAGTCAGGCCGTTCCCCATGGCATATGTCTTCCCCCCAAACAGTTACTTCTTTCAGAGGCATGTGTGTTATCCCTCTAGGGGTTAAGCACCTAGCTTTGGGAAGGATTAGGAATTGGGACACGTAATCTATCTCATTCTGAAGACTTTGGCGAGCAGCTGCATAAAGCAGTTTTTTTGCTCCACAAACCCTGAGGATTTGAATGCTGGCCAGAATAACACCAAGGAGCTTTCCTCCTTCTTCCTGGTGTGGCTCAGTGCCCAATTCTCGCAGGCTGGCTTCCTGGCCAGATGTTTCTCACCCACACCTGTGGACCTTAGAAAACCAAGGATGACCTCAGTAGGTGTGGCCTTGATTTCTTTTTCATCACCACCTTTGAGATGTGGAAATGGAATGAACATTCACACCAGAAGCATGCACTCAAACAAGCAGGTCAGGGTGGAGACCTTCCTCTCTCTATGATCAGCAAGTCAAGTTTGGGCCATCTCCTGCCAGGTCATCCATCCGGTGGATCAGGCTGTGTTCTTGCAACGTGGTGTGGTTGGGCTTCTATTTCATGGCTCATCCATAAGTAGATGGTTTTGATTCTTGAGCAATAACCCAAAGCCTGTGTCAGGTCTTTGGATATTGGATAAAATCATACCATTAGAAAGCTGTTTTTGTGCACACATTACCATGGCCTCTCTTAAAAGTGTTATTTCTGATCTACATTTTCATACACTGCCACTTTTTTTCATTGAGAGACATTATATAAGCTATAGGGACATTTCTGTGATAGCCAATGTACAGTTACTTGCTTTAGAGGATGTGACCAAACATACCTGACAGCATTGGTCTCTTTTCTCAGAACTTTTAAGAGAAACGGCTCTCAAAAAAATGTGTATTTCTCATGAGTATTAACATGTTTTTCCCTTCTGCAGATTATTAATCTTGTTACTCATGGAATTCTCGTCTTTGATTTGGATGCTAAAATACTCAAAGCCAAATATGTTGCCTGCTTCTAACAACTTGTAAAGTATTTTCTGCATGTACTTTGCACTTGAGTCCATCTTATTTTATTACCCTTGCTTTTCTTTTGTCCTAATTTCTTCATCTCTAAGTTGTTGTTTATCACCTGTGTGTATGCTAAAGTTTCCCTGTAATAAAGTAGACTAACTTCAGTCAAAATGTCTCTGAAATATCAATACCATAAGACAGGTTGACTTTTCACTTACCCTAAGTCTAATGTGGGTATTATAGCTCTGCCACCTTCAATGTACAGCCTTACAGCGGCTACAAGAAGTAGAAAGGTACTCAGATATTTAACCTCTCCAGCCTGGAAATGACACACAGCATTCCTCTCACAATCCATTAGACAGAACCTGTTGCCCAAGTGCAAAGTGGTTAGGAAACATTATTTCCATTGGTCAGCCACTTTTTAAAACAACTCCTTGGTGATCAGCTACTGTCTCTGCCATGCTCCCTACATTTCGTCTAGGAACAGCAAAATTAAACTAATTCAATAGACTTTAGATAAAAAGAAAAACTCTCTTCTTGCCAAAGAACAGCACTATCAGTCAATAGATAACCAAAATTGTGACAATCTATGGCTGAGCTCTATGCTAGGTATTGTAGGACATACAATAGTATGAGTGTAGTTCTTGCCCTCAAGTTGCTTATAGTGTTTTATGTATACCTTCTGCATTTCTGCTTCCATGGATAGGTGGATACATGGCAGCCCCCAAAGTAGTTCTGTGGTAGAGACAACATTTCACCAGGTTTCTTCTCCACCCTCACCACCTCTATAATGGGGAGGATTGGATGTATCTGGGAGCTAGCTCTGTCTGTAGAATCAAAGAAAACACTTCTCTAGTTACCTTTAGGGTGACCAGTGGGCAGTAAGGCGGCAGAAACTCTTCATTTCCAGTATTCACTCTGAAATGACCTTGGGAAAAGGGCCTAATTTCTTCCTGCCTGAATTCCTATCCTGTAAATTAGAGATAACATTACTTGCCTACCTTGCCTTCAGAATTAATTAATGGTTGTGCTGCACTTTGAGTCTACAGATAAAAGGCTTCCGTGTGAGCTCAGTGCATCACCATCATCATCACCATTGTCATTATCATCATTATGGTGTGTCCTGAAGATAAAGGGATGGAATTTCCACATAAAGCTTCCAAGAGGCTTGACCTACCTAACCTTTTCCTCTATGCATTTTCAAAAGACTGATCCACTTTTCCCTTCTTCATGACCTTGCTACAAGAACTAAGAAAGTGAGAGCAAGCCATAATTTCTGAGACATGGTTCACAAATCCCAATTTGACTATGCCTTTCTCCCAGCAATTGGACCTAGATGTTTGACTATAAATATAAAATGCAAAATATAAGAGATATATAGCAGAAGCAGAGGGCAGAAAAACCTTTTAGAAAATATTTTAAATCTCAGAACTTCTCCAAAAAATTACTCTTTTTTTTTCTCCCAGAACATCTTTTCACTTACCACTGATGCAGGTACTTCTTCATTCTACATCAGTACTGGCATGTGAAAGCTGATCAGTATGGGAAGAGCTGGAATGACTCAGCCCAATACTGTGATTCCAGCCCCAGCTTGTCTTCAAGGGAACAATGGCAAGGGGATAAAAGTTCTGAAAGTTGAGTTAATGACTCACAAACTTAGTCAAGCAACAATGGTAATAGAAACATTTTTATAGCTGTTCTTGAATGTTAAGCATTATTTTATTCTCTTTGTAGGAAATGTCATTTAATCCCCAATAACCCCAGGAAGAAATTTTTATTATTACCTATACTTTTGAGGTAAGGAAATTGATCAGAGAGGGTTTAAATATCTTATCCAACGTCTCATGGCCAGTCAGAGGCAGAGCCAGGATTTGAACTTAGGCTGTCTATGCTTAGCACCACTAAACTATCTGTAACTCTGTGAGAGCCCTTTTGTGTCATTTAGCAATTTTTTATTTCAGAGAGTCAGTATCTATTCCTGGACTTAAGTTAAATAAACTATTTTCTCCATATGTTGAAATTTAATCCCTAGAAGATACCTGCAAATATGATCAATCACAAAGTAGGAAATGGAATGGAGGCCAGTATTTACATGACCAGGACATGTAAATAGAAATGCATGTTAATGCTGAGAGGTTAAAGAAGGGAGCTGAGAGTATGAGTTCAGTATTCATATGGCTAAGACAGTGATTTTCTGTTTTCTAAACCTACTTTAACCCAGATGGATAACAGAGAAATATCTACTACTAATGAGAAAAGTCTCTCAGAAAGTAGAACAAAGAGACAAAGAGGTCTTTTGAACAAATGGTGCTGGAACAACTAGACATAAAATATGCAAAAAACTAATCTAAACATAGACTTTATACTTTGCACAAAAGTCAACTCAAAATTAGTCATAGACCTAAATGTAAATGCGAAACTATAAAACTTCTAGAAGATAACATAGGAGAAGATCTAGATGACCTAGCATTAGGCATAAATTTTAAAATGGAACGCCAAAGTCACATTTCAAATTGATGTCATACTTTGTTAAAATAAAAATATTCTAGTCTGGAAAAAATAAAAGGCTGGAACTGTGGTGGTACAGTGTATAAAAGCATCGACCTGGAATGTTGAAATCGCCAGTTCAAAACCCCAACCCTGCCTGGTTCAAGGCACATATGGGAGTTGATGTCTTCCTTTCCCCTTCTCTCTCTCTAAAATGAATAATAAAATAATACTACAAAAATAAGAAGACAAACCACAGAATGGGAGAAAAAAATTGTAAAACACACATCTGATAAAAAAGACTTTTATCTAAAATACACAGAGAATTTTACTTGGGAGAAATGGCAGCATGAGAGATACTCCTCATCTCTCCCCTTGAAATTTCAACAAATTCTACAACTATATGCAGAGAAAAAAACCCAGATGAACCTGAAATATATACACACCAGATAGATAGACAAAGGTATGACCACGCAAGAAGGCAGGCCAAAGCACAGAAGAAGAAAAAAACCAGAGGACTGACTCTTTCTCCTTCCTCACAGACCTGAGGGAGGGAGGCACTGTTTGTGCAAACTTTGTCTCAGACCCGGAAGAGCCAGAAGGAGAGTCTGTGGGGAAGAAGCTGAGACAGGGGCAACGACCAAGAACAGGGAGCAGGGCCACTTCCCAGAGTCTGCTGCACATGTGATTGCAGGGCTGAGCTATTACAGGCACGGGGTGCACACAAAGCCAGTGTCAAACTCCCAAGAACTGTAGGCAAATAGCTTGTGGAGATGGGCCCACAGGACACTGGGGCGCACTTGATCTGCCCGTCTGACAGGCAAAATTTAGCCCTGTGGCGCCAGACGTGCTTGATCTGGAATCTGCACGCCACCAGCTCTGAAGCTGGCCACCTGCTTGCTGGAAGAAGTTTAGCATGTGTGGGTGGGAAGCCCCTGATCTGCCATCTCTGTCACAGCTGCTCCCGAAGCTCAGGGACACTGGCTTATGGTGCACAGTCCCTGCCCTGCCCAATGCTATGCTTGGAGTGATCAGAGTAGGGACTGGACTGTGTTGCCCCAGCCTCCCTGTTCCTCACTGCTCTCCTTGTTGTGAGAACAGTGGTGGTGGCATACCCCCTTCCACTAGGACTCCAGGCTGCTCTCTCCTTTGAGAGGTGGGGGCACCTGGATACTAGATCCCTGGCTCTATTGAGACTTGGGGGAGAGCCCTGGAGGACTCCTGGTCAGCAAAGCCCTAGCAACATGCTCCTCCTACCAATGCAATGACTCTGCCTGCATCATTACAAAGGCGACAGCTAAGCCTTAGCAGAACACCCAAAAATCTCACAGAGACAAATCTTGTAGTACAGCGCCTCCTGCCAGAAAAAAGGAAAAATTATCCCCTATTGGGGTTATTAACAATACCACCCATAAATGCCATCAAGGAAAAAGAAATCAAAGATGGATATACAAGACAGAGACATAGCTCAGATAGATGATGAAAAATTTCCAGGAAAAAAATCTCAATTACATGGAGCTTAATGACAGAGAATTCAAAATTAAAGCTCTAAAAATACTCAATAAGATACAAGAAAACACTGTAAGGTAATTTAGTAAACTCAAAAAACAACTTAATGGGCCCTGGCCGGTTGGCTCAGCGGTAGAGCGTCAGCCTGGCGTGCAGGGGACCCGGGTTCGATTCCCAGCCAGGGCACACAGGAGAAGCGCCCATTTGCTTCTCCACCCCCCCTCCTTCTTCTCTGTCTCTCTCTTCCCCTCCCGCAGCCAAGGCTCCATTGGAGCAAAGATGGCCCGGGCACTGGGGATGGCTCCTTGGCCTCTGCCCCAGGCGCTAGAGTGGCTCTGGTCACAGCAGAGCAACGCCCCAGAGGGGCAGAGCATCACCCCCTGGTGGGCAGAGCGTCACCCTGGTGGGCGTGCCAGGTGGATCCCGGTCGGGTGCATGCGGGAGTCTGTCTGACTGTCTCTCTCCGTTTCCAGCTTCAGAAAAATACAAAAAAAAACAAAAAAAAAAACAACAACAAAACAAAACAACTTAATGAACAAAAAAAATACTTCACCAAGGAAATTGAAACTATAAAAAAGAACCAAACAGAGATGAAAAGCTCAATACACAAACTGGAAAATGAGGTAACAAGCTTAGCCAATAGAACAAGCCAGATATAGAGAGAGAATCAGTGACATTGAAGACAGGCAACTAGAGATACTACAGAGAGAAGAAGAGAGAGACTCACAAATTTAAAAAAAATAATAATGAGAAAGCCCTACAAGAATTGTCTGACTCCATCAGGAAGAGCCATATAAGAATAATGGGTATATTAGAAGAGGAAGAGAGGGAAAAAAGAATGGAGAACATATTGAAACAAATAATCGATGAGAACTTCCCAAGACTCTGGAAAAAGTTAGAGCCTCGAATCCAAGAAGCAAACAGAACTGCAAGTTACCTCAACCCAAACAGACCTACTCCAAGGCATATATATCATAATGAAATAATCACAAATCAATGACAAAGAAAGAATCCTTAAGGGAGCTAGGGAGAAGAAGGATAGAACATATAAAAAGGAAGGCCCATTAGGCTGTCTTCAGATTTCTCAGGAGAAATTCAACAAGCCAGAAGAGAGTGAACCCCAACATTTAAAGTACTGAAAGAGAGGAACTACCAACCAAGAATACTGTATCCATCAAAGCTATCCTTCAAATATGAAGGGGAAATGAAAATATTTACAAACATACAGAAGTTGAGGGAATTTATCACCAGAAAATCCCCACTACAGGAAATACTAAAGGAGGTTATCCAACCAGATACAAAGAACAAAAAAAAAAAAAAAATTGCAAGTAAGAAATTTTAACAAACCACAATAAAAAATAAGGATAATCTGTGACAACAATAACATAAAAGGGGAGAGGATAAAGATCAGCAGTAACAAAGGAGGATGGAGTGCAGAAGCACTCATGAGATAATGGGCTCTAATAAATATGATAACTTTTCTTCTAATAACCTAATGGTAACCACCCCAGAAAATACCACTACTGAAACCTTTAGCCTAAAAAAGGAAGAAACAGAAGATAGAAGTATGGAATACCACCAAAAAAAACAAATGACAGAAAAACAAAAAAGAAGAACCAAACAAGACACAAAGCTATCAGAAAGCAGTATATAGCCTGACTAGGCAATGGTGCAGTGGATAGAACATTGAACTGGGATGTGGAGGACCCAGGTTTGAGACTCTGAGGTCACCAGCTTGAGCAAAGGCTCATCTGGTTTGAGCAAAAGCTCACCAGCTTGGACCCAAAGTCGCTGGCTTGAGCAAGGGGTTACTCAGTCTGCTATAGCCCCATGGTCAAGGCACATATGAGAAAGCAATCAATGAACAACTAAGGTGTCGCAACAAAAAACTAATGATTGATGCTTCTCATCTCTCTCCATTCCTGTCTATCTGTTCCTATCTATCCCTATCTCTGACTCTCTCTCTCTGTCTCTGTAAAAAAAAAAAAGGAAAGAAAGAAAAGAAAAGAAAAAATGAAAGTAGTATATAAAATGGCAATAGGAAATCTCAAGTGTCGATAATTACACTAAATGTAAATGGATTGAACTCACCAATAAAGAGCCACAAAGTAGCAGATTGGATCAAGAAGCAAAGCCCAACAGTACGCTCCTTCAAGAGACACATCTAAGCTACAAGGGTAAAAATAGAGTCCCATTGAAAGCTTGGAAAATGTTCTCCAAGCAAATAATATCCAAAGAAAAGCAGGAGTAGCTATACTCATATCTGACAATGCTGACTACAAGACAACAAAGGTAACCAGAGATAAGGATGGACATTTCATAATGATAATGGGGACATTGTATCAAGAAGACATAACACTCCTTAATATATATGCACAAAACCAAGGAGCACCAAAATATATAAGACAACTACTAACTGAACTAAAAGTGCAAACCAAAAAATATATAATCATACTTGGAGACCTCAATAATGATGGCTTTAGATTGTTCATCCAAACTGAAAACCAATAAAGAAATATCAGCCTTAAATGAAACACTAGAACAAATGGACATAATAGACATCTACAGGACATTTCATCCCAAAATGTCAGAGTATACATTTTTCTCCAGTGTACATGAAACACTCTCAAGAATAGACCATATGCTGGGCCACAAAATCAACATCAGCAAATTCAGAAAGATTGAAATTATACCAAGCATATTCTCTGACCACAAAGCTTTGAAACTAAAATTCAACTGCAAAAGAGAAGTAAACACATCCACAAAAATGTGGAAATTAAACAACATACTTCTAAAAAATAAATGGATCAAAGAAAAAATAAAAGAACAGATCAAAAGATATATACAGACAAATGAAAATGACAACACAACATATCAGAATCTCTGGGATGGAGCAAAAGCAGTAATAAGAGGGAAGTTCATATTATTACATGCTTATATGAAAAAGCAAGAGAGAGCCCAAGTAAATAACCTAACATCACATCTTAAGGAACTAGAAAAAAAGATCAAAGGCAAACCAAAACCAACAGAAGAAAGAAAATAATAAAAATTAGAGCAGAAATAAATAAAATAGAGAATGAAAAAACTGTAGAGAAAAATAATACAACAAAGAGCTGGTTCTTTGAAAAGAGCAATAAAATTGACAAACTCCTGGCAAGACACACTAAGGAAAAAAGACAAAAGACACATATAAACAAAATCCAAAATGAAAGAGGAGAAATTACTACAGATATCATAGATATAGAAAGGATTATCACAGAATACTATAAAAAATTATATGCTACCAAATTCAACAATGTAGAAGAAATGGATAAACTCTTAGAACAATACAATCTTCCTAGACTGAACCACAAAGAAGTAGAAAGCCTAAATAGACCTATAAGCAGGGAGGAAATAGAAACAAATATCAAAAACCTCTCTAAAAATAAAAGTCCAGGGCCAGATAGATATACTAGTGAATTCTACCAAACATTCAAAGAAGAATTGGTTCCTATCTTTTAAAAAGTCTTTCCAAAAACTGAAGAAGAAGCAATACTTCCAAACACATTTTTTGAGGCCGACATAACTCTCATACCAAAATCTGGCAAGGACATCACAAAAAACAAAACTAAAGACCAATATCTCTATTAAATACAGATGCAAAAATCCTAAACAAAATACCAGCAAATCGAATATAACAACACATCAAAAAAATAATTTATCATGATCAAGTGGGATTTATCCCAGAAACACAAAGATGGTTCAAAACACGTAAAACAATTATTGTAATACACCACATCAACAAAACAAAGAACAAAAACCATATGATCTTATCAATAGATGCAGAAAAGGCATTTGATAAAATACAACATCCTTTTATGTTGAAAACACTCAACAAAATGGATATAGAAGGAAAATACCTCAACATAATAAAGGCCATTTATGACAAACTGTCAGCTAACATCATACTAAATGGTAAAAAACTGAAAACTTTTCCTCTAAAATCAAGAACAAGACAAAGCTGCTCACTCTCTCCACTCCTATTCAACATAGTGCTGGAAGTTCTAGCCAGAGAGCAATTAGAGAAGAGAAAGAAATAAAAAGCATTCATTTTGGGAAAGAAGAAGTAAAGGTTTCACTTTTTGCAGATGACATGGTCCTGTATATAGAAAACCCCAAAGACTCCACAGAAGAGCTATGAGAAACAATAAACCAATACAGTAAGGTCACAGGATACAAAATTAATATACAGAAGTCTATTGCTTTCTTATATGCCAACAATAAAACCTCAGAAAAAGAACTAAAAAAATAATCCCTTTACAGTAGCAACCAAAAAAAAAAAATACCTAGGAATAAACATAACAAAGAATGTAAAGGGCCTATATACTGAAAACTACAAAGCATTATTAAAGAAAATTGAAAAAGACACAATGAAATGGAAAAATATTTCTTGTTCATGGATAGGAAAAATAAATATAGTTAAAATGGCCATATTACCCAAAGCAATATACAAATTTAATGCAATTCCTATCAAAATTCCAATGTCATTTTTTAAAGAAAAGGAACAAAAAATCATCAGGTTTATATGGAACCATAAAAAAAAACTCAAATATCCATAGTAATCCTAAGGGAAAAAAATGAAGCTGGAGGCATTACAATACCTGACTTCAAGCTATACTACAGAGCCATAATAATTAAAACAGCATGGTACTAGCAGAAAAATAGACACACAGATCAGTGGAACAGAATAGAGAGCCCAGAAATAAAACCACATATATATGGTCAATTCATCTTTGATAAAGGAGCCAAAAATACACAATGGAGAAAAGAAATGGTACTGGGAAAATTGAAAAACCACATGCAAAAAATGAAACTTGACTATAGTTTATCTCCTTGCACAAAAATTAATTCAAAATGGATCAAAGACCTAAATATAAGATCTGAAACAATAAATTACATAAAAGAAAACATAGGTACTAAACTCATGGACCTTGGCCATAAAGAACATTTTATGAATTTGACTCCAAAGGCAAGGGAAGTAAAGGCAAAGACTAATAAATGGGACAACATCAGACTAAGAAGCTTCTTCACAGCAAAAGAAACTGTCAATAAAACAAATAGGCAGCCAACTAATGGGAGATGATATTTTCAAACAACAGCTCAGATAAGGGGTTAATATCCAAAATATCTAAAGAACTCACAAAACTCAGCAACAAACAAACAACCCAATAAAAAAAATGGGAAGAGGACATGAATAGACACTTCTCCCAAGAAGAAATACAAATGGCCTACAGATATATGAAAAAATGCTCATCATCACTAGCTATTCAAGAAATGCAAATCAAAACTGCAATGAGATACCACCTCACACCTGTTAGATTAGCTATTATCAACAAGACAGGTAATAACAAGTGCTGGAGAGGCTGTGGAATAAAAAGAATCCTCAGCCACTGTTGGTGAGAATGTAAATTAGTACAACCATTATGGAAGAAAGTATGGTGGTTCCTCAAAAAATTAAGAATAGAACTACCATAGGACCCAGAAATCCCTCTACTGAGTATATACCCCCCAAACTCAAAAACATGAGTATGAAAAGATACATGTCCCCCATGTTCATCATGGCATTGTTCACAGTGGCCAAGACATGGAAACAACCAAAAAGCCCTTCAATAGATGGATAAAGAAGATGTGGTACATATATACTATGGAATACTACTCAGCCATAAGAAATGATGACATAGTATCATTTACGACAACATGGATGGATCTTGATAACATTATACTGAGTGAAATAAGTAAATCAGAAAAACTAAGAACTGTATGATTCCATACATAGGTGGGACACGAAATTGAGACTCATGGACATAGATAAAAGTGCAGTGGTTACCAGGGGGAAGGGAAGGATTACCAGAGGGGGGAGGAGGGGCTTAAAGAGAAACAAAATATAGGCTGAGAGAAGATGATTTGACTTTGGATGACCGGTATACAGCATAATCAACTGTCCAAATGATGTGGAGATGTTTTCTCGAAATCTATGTACTCTGGTTGACCAATATCATCCTGTTAAATTTAATTGTCTAAAGAAAAATAAAAAATCAGAAATAAAATAAAATATAGAAAGAACCCTAAAATCTCAACAATAAGAAAATAAGTAACTCAATTTAAAGCAGACAAAAGTTCTGAACAAACACCTCACCAAAGAAGATATACAGATGGCAAATGAGCATATGAAAAGATGCTCCATATTTTCATTTTACCTACAAATTTTGAAAAAAATTTCTTCCAACCTAGAATTCTATTCTTCGCTAAACTATCAATCAAATGTGAAGGTAAAATAGTGTCATTTACAAATAAACAAAGGCTTTAAAATTTCCCTCCTCCAACTCTTTCTCAGGAAGTTCCTGAAGGCTTGGTTTCATCAAAACTAGGAATTAAACCATGAAACAGGAAGAGAGAGGTTCTAAAAAAAAAAAAAAAAAAAGAGAGAGAGAGAGAGAGAGCTTCAACACAAAGTGTGGGCAAAGGGAATTACCAGGGTGGTGGTCAAGGGAAGTCTGAAATCACATCTGGGCAGCAGACCTAATGAACAATCAATCCAGATTGGAGCAAGAGAGCAGAGAAATCTCTGATTTGGTGGGGGTTTTTAATGAATTATACATAATAATATAAGCACCAAATTGATTTAACCCCAATTTACAAAATATCCAAAGTGGGAGACAAAGAGTGGATTGGAGAGAAGGAGGTAAAAGAGAACTAAAGTTTCTTATTACACAGTAAAAAAAAGTTAACAGAAAGCTTACAATTAAAAAAAGTAATAAACTGTAGGATACTTATATTCTGTTAAAGTATAGAAATAAATGCCTGGGGAAAATAACCATTTTCCTGGAGATGGTTCTCATTATAACTTCGTAGAGCTAATTGCCTTTTGAAGCTATGACATGGTTATATTATAAAGATACAAATTCAATTTAAAAATGAAAGAAGCAAAGGGAAGAGAAAGAGAAGTTGCGATGGCAAATCAAGCAGTATCCTTTTGGCTGCCTGTTAGTCATATTGAGGGTGAGAAGGAAATATGCAGGTGGCCCATCCCAAATCTCTTATCAGAGCCCAGGTTGTGTCCAGGGTGGTTTAGTAAGGTCATTTTAGCACATCAGCAACATTATTTTTGGTTTTAATTTCTGTGCTGTCTGACTGTATAACTTTGAATTCTTTGTTTGGAGAATGCTTTAAATAATACATTAGCTCTGGGAACAGATCCAGGTTTAAGGGACCTAAACCTTGTAATTGAGGGACTCTCTTTAATAAAAATAATACAAAATAATGCATCCAAAACTAGGTACTTTGTGTCTAATCACTTTGAAAATTTTATGCCAACCCATTATACCCCTTTGGTCTAAAAAGGTTTTGTTTAGAAATCAGCTGACTCTCTTGTAAGTAACTGATTTTTTTTTCCTATAAGAGTTTCCCTTTAACCTTTTCTTCAGTCTTTACCATTTTAATTTTGATGTGTCTTTGAGTGGGCCTCTTTGGGTTCATCTTGTTTGAGATACTTCGTGCTTCCAGGGATTATATGTCTATTTCCTTTTTCAGGTTAAAAAATTTTCCATCATTATTTCTTCAAATAGGTTTTTAATTTCTTGCTTTCTTTCTTTTCCTTCTGGTACCCATATGATGTGAATGTTAGTACACTTGATGGTGTCACAAAGACCCCTTAAACTAACCTAATTTTTAAAAATTATTTTTGCTGCTTTGATTGGATATTTCCTCTTACTTTGTCTTCCAAATCACTGATATGATCCTCTTTATGAATAATAAAGTATTAAGCCCTGACTGGTTGGCTCAGTGGTAGAGCGTCGGCCTGGCGTGCGGAAGTCCCGGGTTCGATTCCCGGCCAGGGCACACAGGAGAAGCGCCCATCTGCTTCTCCACCCCTCCCCCTCTCCTTCCTCTCTGTCTCTCTCTTCCCCTCCTGCAGCCAAGGCTCCATTGGAGCAAAAGATGGCCCGGGTGCTGGGGATGGTTCCTTGGCCTCTGCCTCAGGCGCTAGAGTGGCTCTGGTCGCGACAGAGCGATGCCCCGGATGGGCAGAGCATCGCCCCCTGGTGGGCGTGCCGGGTGGATCCCGGTCAGATGCATGCGGGAGTCTGACTGCCTCCCCGTTTCCAGCTTCCGAAAAATACAAAAAAATAAAATAATAATAATAATAATAATAAAATATTATTCAATTCAGTTATTGTACTCTTCATTTCTGACTTTCTTTTAAGTTTTCTATCTTCATTTTTATGATTCCTATCTCTTTGTTAAACTTCTTATTGAGATATCGATAACAAAAAATCCAATAACCAATGTTTTGACCTCTGCATTTGGTAGATTGCTTATCTCTATTTTGTTTTTTGTTGTTTTTTTTTCTAGAGTTTTGCTCTTTCTTTCATTTGGGGCATGTTTATTTGTGTACTCATTTTGGATGCCTCCCTGTGTTTGTTTCTATTTATTTAGTGGAACTGCTACATCTCCTGATCTTGGTAGAGTAACCTTCTGTAGTAAGTGCCCCGAGGTGCCTAGTGACCCAGTATCCTCGATTACCCGAGGCAGGTGCTCCAGCTGAGCCTTGATTACTGTTTGGGATGCAACAGAAGAGACTGAGCCTCAGGTTGATTGGCTGTGAGGACTGGCTGTGACTACTGTGGAGGAGCTGTTGTGCAGGAACCGACCCTACAGTGCTGGATTTGCTTTAGGGAGACTCTGGTGCCTGCTAAAGCTGTCCTTTGGGTGTGTCATTTGTAGAGGTGGTTAGGTAGTATTCTGGTTGGTCTGAAGCTGCCCATCAGGTGTGTTGGTTCTGGGGCTTGTTGGTCAGCTTCTGCCTGTGCCCTGACTGACGCCACTTGGTATGAGCTACAAAATGATCTGTAAATCGTTGCCACTTGTAATGGGCTTGAGATACCTGGGAGAGACTATGTTGAAAACTGAGGCTGGTGGCCCTGGCCGGTTTGCTCAGTGGTAGAGCGTTGGCCTGGTGTGCAGGAGTCCAGGGTTTGATTCCCGGCCAGGGCACACAGGAGAAGCGCCCATCTGCTTCTCCACCCCTCCCCCTCTCCTTCCTCTCTGTCTCTCTCTTCCCCTCCCGCAGCCGAGGCTCCATTAGAGCAAAAGATGGCCCGGATGCTGGGGATGGCTCCTTGGCCTCTGCCGCAGGCGCTAGAGTGGCTCTGGTCATGACAGAGCGACGCCCCGGAGGGGCAGAGCATTGCCCCCTGGTGGGCATGCCGGTGGATCCCAGTCGGGCGCATGCGGGAGTCTGACTGCCTCCCCGTTTCCAGCTTCAGAAAAATACAAAAAAAAAAAAAAAAGAAAGAAAAAAGAAAACTGAGGCTGGTTACCACTAGTGTCAGGTTTCAGGATGCTTAGCAAGAGGAACAGGACATGCTGTATTGAGGCCAAATACAGCTTGTTTGGTTTATGAACTTTGAGAGCTTTTAGGAAAGTCTGAAGCGTGAGCCAAGATAGCTGCTTGTATAGAAAAGCCACTGGAAGTCCAGAAGTTGGTTGGGGTGGAGTCTCAAGGAATCACCAGGGCAGGAAGAACTGCATTAGCTAGTTTGATGGAGACTCAGGTATGGAGCCAGCCTTTGCCGAGGCTGAGTGAGGGGAGGGCTCAACCAAGAAATAATGGCCTCTGCCAACACTTCTATATGAAAGAAAGTTGCCCTTTCAGGTCTGGTCATCAGGCCAAACAATTCAGTCCCTCCTTTATGTCCCTGGCACTTTCAATCTGTCGCCCCAGCACTGGAGCTCAGAATGAGTGAGTCCATCAGTGAGTACTGAGTGCACAGGTCCTTTAAAAGGAATTTGGAACTTGAGTAGCCCTTCATCTCGCTCAGCCACAATCTGCTTGTTTTCATATCCAGAAGTAATGGTGGCCTCTTTTCCTGACACTTAGACTCTGGATTGGGGAGACTGGTGTGGGTCTTGAAGTGGGACCTTTACAACTAAGATATTCCTCTTGATTTTTATCTGCCACACGTGGGTGTGGGACTAGCCAATTCTGTGTCTCTGCCCCTTCTACCAGTCTGTATGTGGATTATTCTTTAAATCCTTAGTGATAGCCTGACCTGTGGTGGCGCAGTGGATAAAGCGTCGACTTGGAAATGCTGAGGTCGCCGGTTCAAAACCCTGGGCTTGCCTGGTCAAGGCACATATGGGAGTTGATGCTTCCAGCTCCTCCCCCCCTTCTCTCTCTCTGTCTCTCCTCTCTCTCTCTCTCTCTCTCTCTCTCTCTCTCTCTGTCTCTCCCTCTCCTCTCTAAAATGAATAAATAAAAAAAATAAAATAAAATAAATCCTTAGTGATAGAACTTTTGTTTAACTAGAATTCAGTCAGTTTTCACTGATGGTTGTTCTATAGTTTAGTTATAATTTTGATATGGTCGTGGGAGAAGGTGAGCAAAATGTTTACTTACCCTGTCCTCTTGACCAAAAAGATTATTGTCCTGGATTTTGAAACTCCTCTCTATTTTATTTTTTTCTATTATGAATTGCTGCAGACACATTGCTTTTGTAGCACTGCTTCAGATTCTTTGCTTACAAACTCAGGAACTTTGATAAATGTTTTTACATGTGATTCCCATCAATGCAGGAAGAGAAATGTATTTAGTGTATTTTAATTGTCTATGCTTCAGGTTTTAGTATATTCCTGACAGGAAAGAACTTGCATTTTGACTAGGCATCTTTGAGAACTGAATCTCCCATTGGTTAATTATTGGAAAAATATGCACTAGACTGTCTTCTAGCTCTTAACATTTTCAACCTTGTTCTCCTCTACTCTTTTCATACTTCCAGAGACAAATGATGCAGGAAGACATGTCCATGTCTAGAAATTACCTCTGTCCCCAGAATCTTCCTGTCACACTCCCAAAGAATGAGCAACAGCTTAACTACACGGAAGAGACCACAACAGGCATAAATACGTCCCACTAAATTAAAACTAAATGCATCTCCAACTCAATTTCCTCCAAAATGCCTGTGGATACACACAGTGCCACTGACAAATGGACAAGAATGATAGAAGGGAAATCAGAGTAGAAAAAACAGGGTCTTCACTGATTATGGTTAAAATATCTCTTGCGAGTTTTATATATAAAAAAGAAAAAACCATATGACCATCAGAACCTACCTCTAGGGCCTTAGAAAGGCCAGTGCAAAGGAGGAGTCCTCCAGTTTAAGCTTTATGTCTCCTGACTGGCACTTAGGTAAGAAATCTGCCAGTACTCTAGACTTTCTGCCTTGATGTGAAACATTACAACAATGTGTTTAGGGGGACCAGACTTGGGGCAGGGCTGGTACCTGGTTCATCTGAGCAGACTTTGCTATGTGGCTTAAGGGATGTAGTCAGAAAGCAAGGAAAGAAGCATTCTCATCACTATGACCCTGGAAGTGCTTTCTCTGCCACCTGGCAAGAGAAGAAGGTATATGTGTTCGGGTGGGGCTTGGGGTATTAAAGGGAGATATCATATGAGAGAAAGAAAATCCAGCCTAACTCTTCTGGTCCCCAACAAGTTCTAGTAGGCACCAAAAAAGGTCTCTTCTGGCATTGAAGCTATGTTTTACATCACCAGGATAGTCCATTATTTGATTTATTGTCATTTTTTCTAAAAATAGCCATTCTCAGTGTATTCATGCATTCTGTGGATTATAACCAATAAACACTTTACTGGTAGACCAAACAAAATACATGGAAAACGGTTTGAGGCAGAAGAATGACAATAAATTCCATATCCAAACAGATTTTTTTCTTCTTCAAAATCTGTTTACTTCTGTCTCTTGAAGGAATGAACATATTTAAGGGTCTATTTTGGGCCTTTCACATTATCTCTTTTAATCTTCACAGAAATCCTGATAGTCGGTATTTTTATTCATGTTTTGCATATAAGGACACAAGCCCATAGTGGAGAAATAAAACAAGGGGAAAATAGGGGCCCATCCAAGACAACATGCTAACAAAGAATGTCAGACTCCCAAGTCATGTTTTTCCAGCATCCCACATGACAACTGAAAACCACCCAGGATGGTCCGAATCTTCTTCACTAACGGGTTGGGGTCCAGACCTGTCACACTTTGGGCACTTGGACCAAGAACCCAGTGTGATGCTTCCTTGTACTTTATAGGGTTCCCAGGGCTTCCTGAGTGATTCAGACAACTAACCAATGTATTTAAATATTTTCCAGAAGAATTACCACTCCCTTTACAGGTAAATCCTAGGACTAAGAAAATTTGAAGACAACTTATTTTAAAATGCTTTAAAATTCTAGTTTGCAAATAATACATTAGGAAGTATTGCAGGTTAATGGTGTTAAGTCAGATGAGTAAAAAACTAAAAATTCTTATAGTTATATTTTTCACTCTATACCCACAGGAAAAAGCCAAATATTTATTCCTCTCTGAATTCTTGTATTTGAAGAAAAAACTGATATTTCTTGCTTGCGAGTTGGGATGTTTCAAAATGAAACCAGAACATTCCTGGCCTTCAGGAAGCTCTGGTAGCCACAAACAGCTGGAAATTCTGCAATTACAGTGAAGTCAGTGAGGGAGAATTTCCCAAAACTCCCACACAAATGGGGGGGGGGGGGGCTGGACATTTTCTTTTCTTTCTTTCTTTCTTTCTTTCCTTTTTTTTTTTTTTTTTTTTTTTTTAGTGAACCACAAAACGAAGTCTCAGAGAACCATGACTGCAGTGATAGAATGAACTACCCTTATCCTGAGTTTGTAGTCTGATGGGTGGATGGTGTTGAGGCTGAGGAGAGGAAAGGGCCAAAGGCATAAGCCATTTGATTCTGTCAAAGCCTTAAAGATGCTTCTGGAAATAAAAACAGACTGTCCTTAAAAACAAAACAAAACAAAAACTCACATGAAATAGGGCGTGGAAACTATTGCTCTTTCTCTTGGTCGTGTGAGCAGTGGTCCCAACCTTTTTTGGGCCACAGACCGGTTTAATGTCAGAAAATATCTTCACGGACTGGCCTTTAGGGTGGGACGGATAAATGTATCACTTGACTGAGACAAGCGTCAAGAGTGAGTCTTAGACAGATGTAACAGAGGGAATCTGGTCATTTTTTAAAAATAAAACATCATTCAGATTTGACCAGTACCGGTCCATGGCCCGGGGGTTGGGGACCACTGATGTAGAGCTATTTTAGTTGTTGTGGCAAAAAGAATGTTCTCAACCTATGTGTTGTCCTATAAAAGAGAAGAGGCAATTATGATGCTTGCTAGTTTTAAGTGACAACAATAATCATCATGTTTGTTTGACATATTTCTCAAGGGGAGCCCAAAAACTTATAGCCAGTCTTGAACTCTGACCTTTCCCTCTGAGACCATAAATCTCATTCTCCACAGAACTTTGTCCCGTCTGGTCTTGTGTTTCCTCCACTTTAAGCATTTCCTCTTCTTCTCAATGCCCCCTCATCCCACTAGATGCCCAAAGCTCCCGAAGTGTCTAGATTGCTCAGAACTCCCAAAGCAGGACAGCCTTGCTACACCAGGGCCGGCAGCATGGACCTCACCCAGGAGCTGGTGAGAAATGCAGACCTGCTGAATCAGGGCCTGCATCCCAGCAAGACTCGCAGTGACTAGTGTGCACACATATGTCTGTGAAGTGCTGGTCTACACCATTCTTTTTTTTTTTTTTTTTTTTTTTTCATTTTTCTGAAGCTGGAAACAGGGAGAGACAGTCAGACAGACTCCTGCATGCGCCCGACGGGGATCCACCCGGCACGCCCACCAGGGGCGATGCTCTGCCCACCAGGGGGCGATGCTCTGCCCCTCCGGGGCGTCGCCATGTTGCGACCAGAGCCACTCCAGCGCCTGAGGCAGAGGCCACAGAGCCATCCCCAGCGCCCGGGCCATCTTTGCTCCAATGGAGCCTTGGCTGCGGGAGGGGAAGAGAGAGACAGAGAGGAAGGCGCGGCGGAGGGGTGGAGAAGCAAATGGGCGCTTCTCCTGTGTGCCCTGGCCGGGAATCGAACCCGGGTTCTCCGCAGCTAGGCCGACGCTCTACCGCTGAGCCAACCGGCCAGGGCTGGTCTACACCATTCTTGTGGAGCACAGTTGAGCTCTGTCACCAACTTGTGTGACCTGGGGCAGATCAGTGTACATCTCTGGGACTCACTTTTCTCATTTGTGACATGAAAAAGTAAACCATCTCCAGGTGGCAGTGTGGTTGGGAGAGCCAGCTCTGGAATCAGCCACCCACTCACTTCTGGGTCAAGTGCGTAACCTCTCCAAGCCTCAGTCTACTCATTTACACAGTAGCAGTAATAAGCACCCATCTGATGGGGCTGTTGTGAAAGTGGAGAGTGAAGAGCCATGCTCATTTCTGATTGCTGCTGTACCAAGTAACCCCAAAGACAGTGGCTGGAAATAGTATGCATTTTTTTTCTTCCAGTTTTGGGGGTCAGAAGTCTGCAGCTGGTTTCTTTAAGCTAAAATCAAGGTGTCAGCAGGATCAGGAGGCTCTAGGGAGAAATCTGTTTCCTTGCTTTTCCAGCTTCAAGAAGCTGATCATATTCCTTGGCTCATGTCCCCTCCTGCCTTCAAAATCAGCAATGGCCAATGGAGCCGTCACATCACATTACTCCACCTTGGTTTATATGGTCACATCTCCTTCTCCAACACTGCCCCCTGCCTATCGCTTTCACTTTGTAAAGATTCCTGGGATTACTTACTGGGATTACTTGACTCACCGGATAATCCACTGTAATGTTCCCATCTCAAAGTCAGCTAATTAGTAAACTTAATTCCATCTGCAACCTTAATTTCTCCATTGCCATCTAAACAACACAGTCAAAGGGACGTGACAGATGTCGTGGGGGAGGCATCATTCTGCCCACTATACAACATGAAGGGGTTATTACTATGCCTGGCAAACAGCACCTGGTAGATGTTAGCTGTTGTTATTGTGGTCTGTCTCTGACCAGCCTGCCTTACTGTGCAGGAGCAGAGCAATAGGCTGGTTGTGTTGTGATGAAATGACCAAGAGAGTTTCCATAGAAGTGTCCTCTGGTTCTGGCTTGTCTTACCCTCTGAGCTGTGGCTCCTATGGCTCTCTTCACTGGGAGCTACTTAGCTAGCCACAGGGATCCACCTGCTCGTCTATGTCTAAAGTTTGAGAAACCTTTATGTATAAACCCTGCATGGATGGTAAATTACAGCCTAATGATGGATTGACAAAATCCACTAAACCCATTTATCGGAATTCTCTGCAGACCACCTACCTTCTATATCATTTACACACTCACTCACTCGGAAAATATTTAGCAATTAACCTATGTGAGGCTCTAGAGATATAGAAGGGAGAGTGGCCTTATCTCCTGTCTCAGAAGAGCCCCAGATCCCTATAGAGGTGCCTTGGCTGCTGCCTGCAGGATCAGAGGGAAGCTGAGTAGCTGAGTGGCCCTGGGTCCTCCAAGGCGCAGCTGCACCTTTTTTACTTAATGAAATTCTGTATAAGATTTTGTTTAAAAACAGGGTCCCCTTTCTTATACCTAGTATAAAGAAGACACTCATATATCAGTAAATCTCTGAGTATCTGAACCCCACTGGTCTAGGGGGACCAGCTGACTCTCCAGATGTGGCTTCTGGGTTGCCAGCTGCTTTGCCCCTGAGCCTGGAAGTCCTTCCCTCCTGCCCTCAGTTGCCACCAGCAGCCCCTCCTCTGCACTTGAACAGGCTCAGTTTACTCTATTTTCTTCCCCCTGCTGGGTGGCATCTCTTGGTTCACTTCTGCTATTTGTAGAGCACACTGGGTTCCTCCTGCCATCTCTCTGTTTCCTTTTAGTTAAATCCTCGTTCATCACCATAGTTGCACCCTCAAAAAGCCCTGAGATATTTCTTGCCTTCTCCAATTCTGCTCCGTTTCCCCAGAGAGACGAGAAAGCACCACCTCTCCCATAGCAGACCTGCCCTCTCTCCCTTAACCCCAGGCAGTATGAGCATCTAGCACTTTCACAGGGCTCTGCTCCACCCTACCGCACTCAAAATCACTTGAATCAATCTGTTTCATCGTTTACTTCCAACCACTTCGGATCACACCTTGTACTTATAGTTCTTTAGAGTTCCCGAAGCTCTTTGAAATTATTGCATTTAATTGGAGCCTCCAACAGCCTTATGAGGTAAGCAAGGCGGCAACTTTTATTCTTGTTTTGTGGAGAAGGAAACAGGCTCAGAGAGAGTTCCCTGCTGTGCCAGAGGCCACACAGGCTAAAGCGGCAAACGGTTCGCCAGTCCCAGAGTTTCTCAAGCGCAGCACCTTCCGCACCGCGCGCTCATTCTCACTTGCAAAGGCTGGGAAGGTTCAGCCGGCTCCATTGTTGTTTGAGGAATGGGTTTGGCAAAGAAACAAGACTGTGCAGTAATCCTGGCTGCAGCTGCCGCACAGTCTGCTCACCCTCCTCCTGTGGAGTTTGGAACCTCGAACAAAGCTCAGGAGAAAGACAAAGAAAGCTTCTGTTTGTATTTCATTTTGGTTCCCCCTTTGATTTCACAAAAATGAAAGAAACAGGAAACCCACAATTCTGTATTTGTCACAGTCACTTCGATTATGCAATGCCCCTTGAAAATTAATCCAGCTTTGTTACGAAAAACTATTTTCTTTTGATGAAAAGTGAGGCAGCCTTTTGAAGCCAGTGAACATTGCTATTCAGCAACATTCTACACAACACACCTTTGACCGGCAAGGGGACAGACAGGTAGTTAAGACATTGTATCTAGATTCTCTGATAACAGAAATAATCTCCAAATATTAGGAAATACAAATACAGGCTGTAAGGGATGAGGAGAGAGCCAGCCCCTGTCCCTTTGTTCTCTCTGCTCTCCTTGGAGAAGGCTGTTCAGTTTGGATTGTCCTCTGAACCTTAGAGACATGTGAAGTTCTCAGGATTTTTAAAGTGTTGTTCTTCTCTTTTAAATTGGTATTAAAAGAAATAACAGATTGCACCTTCAGAACCGGGCAGAAGGAATGGAAACTATTGTATTCTGCTTGGGAGAAATGATCACAATAAAAACAACAACAAACTAACCAGTTTATAGGTCAGCTTTCCCATTGCTGAGTCACTCTAGGGACAAAATAAGAAAAAATGGCTCCAAAATTGAGTACAAAACAAGAAACACTCCTGGCTCATAGGCACTGATTTGAGGTGATTAATGTAAAATCCCTTTCCATTAAAGAAAAAATCTTCTGTTTTTGTTTGTTTGTTTGTTTTAAGAATAGGGGATTCAGTGTGATTCAGCTATGATTTTAATCAATACATATTCTAATTCTCTCTACTGAAGGACATAGAAGCAATGACACCTCAGTAGCATAAGCACTCCTTGTGCCCAGATATTGGTTTCTAAATACCATCCCACTGACCATCTTGAGAAAAGGATCAATTTCAGGGCTGAGAGGAGGAAACGTGCATGAGCTTGTGCTGTACCAGAAAGTAACAAAACATTCAAATCTTACAAGAACATGTAAAAACATAGTGCAAAAACATGGGTGAGTCTTAAATGCATATTGCTAAGTGAAAAAAGTTAGTCTGAAAAGGCTACATATTGTACAATTCCATTCATCTAACATTCTGAAAAAAGCAGAACTACAGAGATGGTAAACAGAACAATGGTGGCCAGGCATTAGAGATGGGAGAGCAAATGGAAAAGTGAAGCACTGGGACTTTTTTAGGTAATGAAACTATTCTGAAAAGTAGTTATTTGATAATATGAACAATCACTTTAAGGGGTGTCTTTTTTCCAACTTCATATTTTACTGTATTAGCTATGCTAAAAGGAAAGAAAACACTATTCTTATACTTGTCTATATTGCAGAACATTTAGAAAGAACTGGAAACTTCAAGTGTTGATGTGTAGACTTTATATAAATGCATGTAAGTAATTATTTTGATGGAAAGAGTACAATAAAGTTATATATATTGCAATTTGTTTAATAGAGTATTTGATTAAGACATCACCTAAGCTTTCATAATTGTAGAAATACCAAATAAAGTTTAATAACAAGTGCATTAAACACATAAAGTTTCTCTCTCGTCACACCCTACCCCACTGCTGCAAAAGCCTTGAGCCTCCTAACACCTAAGGGACCTATGTGTCACAGACTGGAGCACAAAAGGCCAGGATAAATTGACAAGACTATCACTCTGCTGCCACCTACTCAGAAATCTGGGGAACCCACTGACTGCTTCTGAGAAAGAAGATATTCTGATTAAATGTGACAAAGTCAAATGGGCTATGATAAATCTTAAGAACCCGTCCTTCATGTTTCCAGATGTAAAAATACCTGCAAAATATAGCAGTAAGAGATGGAATAACACCTGAAGTCTCAGACATTCAAGTCTGAGGCTCATACTGTCCCTGAGCATGGTAATCTAATGAGTTTCTTCCCCAAATGCTTCACCTGGGCACACACACACTCACACTCACACACACACTCACACACAAGCACACACACATTTCCTTTCCGTAATACTCCATTCTAAAATAAACTCTGCATTGCCCAATTTATTTTCATTTCCCTTGCCTAAATAAGGGGCATGGGGCCAAGTTTACTGATAGCTACAAACTTACGCAGAGTCAGTAAAACCTCTCAAAGTGCTTCTTATCTCTGTCACCATAGAATACGTCAGCAGCCTTAAGAGGAAGTTAAACAGACAAGGAAAAATGCTCCTTTTAAACCAGTGTAAACATCTTTCTTGATTTTCTGTGGCCTTTTTCATCATGCTTTCTTTGCTGCAATAGCATGAATATTTTGTTCATGAGTAGCTATTGTCAATTACCCCAGAGAAGAGATAGCATTTATTTATCATTCTTTATTTCTACATTAAAACAAAACAAAACAAAAAACTTGACTGACTTTCTGCCTTACTGGTGGCAACTTCATTTTCAATCTCTTTCCAAGATGCTAGTTGGCAGTTGTGTATCATGCCTTCCCTTGGGGTGGGGGTGGAGGGCTTTTACCAGCAAACAGCCTAAAGCACTAACAGAATCTACAGCCTTTCTCTTCCTGGTAACTCACACAGCTTATTAAAAGCATTATCAAGACCAATGACCAAAGCAAGTTTGCATGACTTGAAAGTTGATGAAACAGACAGGAAGTTTGTTTAAATTAAATGAAGGCTTACAGGGCCCTATGTTAAGATTCTTTTGGCTATAGTTACTTGTAGTGCAAACAAACACTTATGTTTAAATGTCATAATTACCCTTAAATGATTCAAGAAATTCAGGTTTAGATACTAAGCAACCAGAAGAATGGGATTGATAACTGGAAACTATATGATAATTAGAGAAACGATTACTCTGTCTTGGTTCTCTGAAGAATTGGGGAGGGTTACAGCAGGGAGGGGCTTCGGGTATTATCTAACCCAATCTCTATTTTATTGATGAGGAAGCTGGGTGCCAGGGAGGTCAGGGGACTCATCTGAGACCAACAGTTGGCTGGGTGACAAATTAGACTTGGCCGAGTATATTTCCATTAAATTAGAGGTTTATATTATTTTTTACTTTTAGACAATAAATATATTTGTTACCTAAATCGCATCCTTAGAGTCCTAGTGTTAAATATTACCTGACTTTCCTAGAAAGAGTTTTGCAGTACAGAGATCCTGACAAAGAGCCTGTGATTCCAGGCCTTAAACACTGATTTCTGGGAACATTTAGCTTTAGTGAATTTAAATTCAGTGAGGGATTCAGAAGAAAATCAAGTTGAATGTTTTCTTATTGCACTGAAGAACATCTTGCCTTAAAAACCATCGTGGTCAGAAGAGGAGGCAGTCAAGTATTTCTGTGAATAAAATGTTTTTTCTTCCAGTTGCTCTTGGTTTTAGCAATCTTGAGCAGCAATGCCACTGAGAAGCAGATGTGTGGGAAGAATTCAAGGCAAAGATACCATGTGTTTAAGAGGCACATCATCCTAACTAGAGATGGAAAATGGCATTTCCTAATCCCGAAGTTACTTTGAAGTGTAGGAGTGGTGGTGAGAAGCCTTCCTTCTGTATCCTTCAATTCCAGGTTTCAACCTACTCCATTGTGTTATATTACTTTTACTCAACTTCATCCATGTTACTCTGGTAACATTAGGCTTCTTCTAATAAAAAAAATTTTTTTGCTGTTCTTCCATACTTTGCCCAAGTTTGGGCATATTAGCACATGTTTGTTTACCACATATTACTCATTTGTTTACCATGGTTTTAAGTTTGGTACAAGTTATTTAGTTGATATGGAGAAACTGTAACAAGTCTGGGTCTGCAATTTGGGGTGATGATGTTAGACTAAGTGGCAGAACAGAAACCCAGACAGGGAACCTCTCAGTGTTGATCAAATGAGAAGCCACATTTTTTGTGAAATTAAAGGCTTAGATCCAGTTCTCACTGCCTCTTACCAGCTCTCTCTCATGTGTATTTTCTGTTTCTCTTCCTCTTTGGACAGTAGTGCTTCCTGCAGATAAGGTACTAAATATCTCAAGTTAGGGTTGTTCGCTATTTTTTTATGCAGTAAAATTCAGCCAAGAAGACGCCGGTCAATATAAACTCTATTTGCGTTAAGTTTGTTTTCTGATACAACAGCAGCAGCATTATAGATTTACTTTCAACTGCAGATTTGTGTGGACAGTGGGTCTGTAAGTCCATTTCAATGAACACTCACTAGAACACCATCCGTGAGCTTACTGTTCTACCCAGCGCTGCAGAAAATATGATCTTTTAGGCAACAGCGTCTACTATATTTAACCTGTCACATTATTGTAATTTAGGTGTATTTCCTGTAAGTTGTGTAGGTTATTTTGTGGTTTTCAGTCGCTTCCTTTTTCAGACACATCAGAGCAGTAAGTGGTGCAATTGCTGCTTAATTATTTTCTTAATGCACTTTATGCTTCTGTTTAAGAGTTTATAAACTCACCAACGTAGGTACAAATCTGTTATAGATCTGTGTTACAGAATAAAAATGAACCTGAAAATAATAATATCATAATTTATCAACTTAATTGACAAATGTCAACCTTGTTAAGACCTTACATATTTTTTAAATTAAATATCACTCGAAACAATAAATTCACAAAAATTCTGGAGCACTTTGGGTTGGAGTTTTAAAGTCTAAAAATAACAAGCTTGGTTGTCACCACTAATCTGTCAAAAATCAAGGTGCTTGGGGAAGAGCCAGTATTAAAATGAGCTTGAAGCAAATTATCAAATTAATCCTGGTTGATGCAATGATTGTCCTCACTTGTAAAGCCACCTGTCTCCATTTAAAGATGTCAACATCAAAGTTAAACAGCATCACCCGAGTGCCTGCAATCCTCCAGGCAGGAACGAGGAAACCAAAATGAAAGAGCCTTATCCAGTGAGCTTCTAATTACAAGGAAAGTAATAAGTAGGGTATTTTAAGGGAAAAATAAATAGAAATAATGAGGTAAAATTGAGCAAGAAGAAATTTTAGGATGAGCTCAGGAAAATAATTTCTATTAAGTTTTTCAGTATAATCATGGAGCCATTATACTATATAATGTTGTTGGGGCCATTAATATTAATAACAGTAATCATCATTTCATTATGAGTGCCATGTAGAGAACAATTCTGCAGTGGTAGGAAGATAGAACAGATAACCTTGAAGAGATATGTCCCTTCAATTTTATGATGCTGTGTAACATTATGAATTCTAAGAACAGAAGATCTTAACCACTCCTTTATCAAAGAAAGTGCCGCCTGACCACAGCCAAGGCAAGTGTCTCCTTTACAACTCTTCTCCTATAACGACAGAAGGTAGATTTTACTCTGGCTGACTCAGCTGGGAAACACTGGAACCAAAAAGCTTCTCTTACAGTTTGTTAGTTGGGAGCATGTTTATCCATTTTACTATTTTCTTTCCTCTTTAAGAAGTAATATGCAAAATAGCTTTATCTTGTAAATGTGTGCAATAAATCAGTAAGAGATAAAAATGAAACTTTACTTGAAGTAATTTTAAAAATTTAGATAATTTTGTCAAGCATTTTTTTAATTGAAATTTTATTGAGAGAAGTGTAGATTCACATTCAGTGGTGACAGATAATACAGAGCACCTTCCATCCAGTTTCTTCCAGTGGTCACACTTTGCAAAACCAGAGTGTGTATAATATCACACCTAAGGTATTGACATAATTCAATCCGCCTATCTTATTCATTGTCCCCACCTTAATATGTACGTACTGTGTGTGAGCATTTAATTCTATACAATTCTATCATATATGTAGGTTCAGGTATTTACCACCACAGTGAACATACAGAGTATTCCACCCCACAGGATCCCTCCTGTTGCCCTTTTACAACATCACTCAACTCTCCCTACCTACCATTCTTAACTCCTGGCGACCATTAATCTGTTCTTCATTTAAAATAGTTTTCTTTTTTCTTTTCTAATTTATAAATTCTTTTTTTTTTTTAAGATTTCATTTATTCATTTTAGAGAGAAGAGTGAGAGAGGGAGGGGGAGAGAAGAGCGGGAAGCATCAACTCTTAGTTACTTCCTGAATGTGCCTTGACCAGGGAAGCCCATGGTTTTGAACAGGCGACCTCAGCATTCTAGGTTGATGCTTTACCGACAGCGCCACCACAGGTCAGGCTTTAAAATTTTTCATTTCAAAAATGTTGCATAAAGGAATTATACACATACAACCTTTTTGCAATTGGCCTTTTTCATTCAGCATAATTCTCTGGAGATTCACCCAAGTTGTTAAATATATCAAATGTTCATTCCTTTTCATTTCTGAACAGTATTCTATGGCATGTCTATACCACAGTTTGTTTAATCATTCACCTGTTGAAGGACATCTGGGCTGTTGCCAGTTTTTAACTATTATATTGTAGAATGCCATTATGAATATTCATGTACGATTTTCATTTGACTTGTCCTAGAATGCAATTGCTTGATTATATAGTAATTGCATAGTTAAATCCAGATTTAATGGCAGGCGCACAGGGTGCATGCCCTAGGCCCCAACTTCTGAAGGACCCCGCAAAACCTCAACTTTATTTATTTATTCTATTTATTTATTTATTTATTTATTTATTTATTTATTTATTTATATCTTTCTGAAGCTGGAAACGGGGAGAGACAAACAGACTCCCGCATGCGCCCGACCGGGATCCACCCGGCACGCCCACCAGGGGGCAATGCTCTGCCCACCAGGGGGCGATGCTCTGCCTCTCTGGGCGTCGCTCTGTTGCGATCAGCGCCACTCTAGGGCCTGGGGCAGAGGCCAAGGAGCCATCCCCAGCGCCCGGGCCATCTTTGCTCCAATGGAGCCTCGGCTGCAGGAGGGGAAGAGAGAGACAGAGAGGAAGGAAAGGGGGAGGGGTGGAGAAGCAGATGGGTGCTTCTCCTGTGTGCCCTGGCCGGGAATCAAACCCGGGACCCCTGCACGCCAGGCCGACGCTCTACCACTGAGCCAACCGGCCAGGGCCAAAACCTCAACTTTACACTTTTTTCTAATGGCACCAACTTTGGTTTTATATGTGCAATTTTAACATTAATAGTGCATAACATTTTTTTTATTTAAAAATAGGGTGAACATGTATTTTTATTTTCCCTGTCTCTCTCTCTCTCTCTCTCTCTTTTTTTTAAGGGGCCAATATTTTCTTCTGCACCCAGGGCCTCAACTGACCTTAATCTGCCTCTGCATATTTAGCCTTATAAAAAAATGCCAAACTGTTTTTAGAGTGGCCATACCATTTACATTCCCACCAACAATACAGGAGCAATCCAGTTTCTCTGCATCCTTGCCAGCACATGGCATTGTCACTATTTTTAATTTTAGCCATTCTGGTGAGTGTACAGTGATATCTCATCATGGTCTTAATTAGGAATTTCCTGAGTAGCAAGTGATGACGAACATCTCATATTCTTATTTGCCAATCATAGGACCTCTTCAGAGAAATTTTTCCTCATGTCTTTTGTCCATTTTTGTCTGCTTGCTTGCTAATATTGAGATTTGAGAATTCTATATATTTTATATCCAGGAACCAATCCTTTGTTGTACATGTTGTTTGTAAATATTTTCTCCTAGTTTGTAATTTATATTTTTATAAGCATTTTAGAACCAAATTTTTAATTTTTAATGAGACCCAATTTATCAATTTTCCTTTTATGGATAGTGCTCTTGGTGTCAATTCTGAGAACTTTTAGCCTGGCTCTAGATTTTAAGTTTTCCCGTTTTATATTTTAAGTTTTATAGATTTTTATGTAAATCAATTTTGAATTTATTTTGTATAATGTCTGAGATTAAGGTTCAGTTTTGTTTGTTTTGTCTATGAGTGTTCATTTGCTCCTGCGTCATTTATTTAGAAGCTAAACTTCCTCCATTCAGTTGCTTTTATTGATGCTTTTTTTATGTCAAAAATCAGTGAGTCATACTTGTATCTCTACCTGGGTTCTTTATTCTGTTTCATTAATCTATGTGCCTATTCCTCTGACAATGTGAAACTGTTGTGATTACTAAAGCTATATAGCAAGACTTAACTTGGAGTTAAGTGACATCTCCCACTTGATTTTTTTGTCAGGGTTTGTTTAGTTATTCTTATGCCTGTGTCTTTTCATATACATTTTAGAATACATTTATTGATGTCCACAAAAAAAAATCCACAAAAAACAAACAAACAAACAAAAATCTTGTTGGGTTAATTGCATTATACCCATAGATCTTTTCAAGGAAAGTTGCCATCTTTATTATGTTGAGTCTTGCTAATCCATGAACATGTTATGTTTCTACATTTACTTAAATCTTCTTTGATGTTTATCATCAACATTTTGTAATTTTCAGCATACAGATCCTATATACATTTTATTAAGTACATAACTACAGCATTTAATTTTCTTGGAATGATTATAAATGGTATTGTTTTTAATTTCAGTTTCTACATGTGTATTGTTAGCATGTAGAAATACATATAGCTGAACTCACTTATTAGCTCTAGGATTTTTTCTGGTAGATTTCTTATAATTTGTTTATGAAGACAATTATGCAAATAGGGTTTGTTTTTATTTTTTATATTTCTTTTTCTCGCTTTATGACAGTGGCTAGAGCTACCAGTACCCTGTTAGATAAAAGTGGTCAGAGCACACATTCTTGTCTTTTTCCTGATCTTAGGAGAAAAATATTTAGTTTGTCACCACTCAGCATAATGTGAGCTGCAGTTATTTTATTGATGTTCTTTAACAAATTCGGCTTATTCCCCTAATTTGCTGAGAGGTTTTCTTGCTGTTGTTTTGTTTTTCATTAATAAGAATTGGATTTTGATGAATAATTTTCTGTGTGAAGTTATATGATCACACAATTTTTTTTCTTTAGCCTAATGATATAATATTGATTGATTTTAAATGTTGGAACCCCCTTCCATTCCTGTAATAAGTCCTAATTGGTAATGGTGTATCATTCTTTTATACCAAGTTCTGTTTGCTAATATTTTGTTAAAACTCTTTTTTTTTTTTCTGAAGTGAGAAGCGCGGAGGCAGAGAGACAGACTCCAGCATGCACCTGTCCGGGATCCACCCAGCAAGCCCACTAGGGGGCGATGCTCTGCCTGTCTGGGGTATGGCTGTGTTGCAACCAGAGCCATTCTAGCACCTGAGGCAGAGGCCATGGAACCATACCCAGTCCCTGGGCCAACTTTGCTCCAATGGAGCCTTGGCTGCGGGAGGGGAAGAAAGAGATAGAAAAGAGAGCAGAAAGGGTGGAGAAGCAGGTGGGCACTTCCCCTGTGTGCCCTGACTGGGAATCAAACCTGGGACTTCAACATGCTGGACTGACACTCTACCACCGAGCCAACCAGCCAGGGCCAAGGATCTTTATGTTTAAATTTATGAGAGATATTAGCCTGCAGATTCTTCTTTTCTTCCTACCTTCCCTCCTTGCTTTCTTTCTTCCTTCCTTTCATCCTTATTTTCAAAATGGAAATAAAATAATTTTTTAAAAGATTAAAAATAAATAAATAGCAAGACTTAACTTGGAGTTAAGTAAATAAATAAATAATACAAATACTAAAAAAATTAAAAAACAAAAATAAATCTACTGTCTTTGTGAAGTTTTAATATTAGAATAATACTGATTGTATAAAATGAGTTGGGAAGTAGTCCACTTCCTTTATTTTCTGTAAGAGATTATATAAAATTGGTGTTAATTCTTTTTAGATGTTGGTTGGAATTCTCCTATGAAAACATCTGGACTTAGAAAATTATTTTTCAAGAAAATAGTTCAAATCATGAATTCAATTTCTCTAATACTTATAGCTATTTGGATTATATAGTTCATTTTGGTTGAGATTTGGTAGTTTGTGTTTTTCAAAATTAATCCATTTCCTATTGTCAAATTGGTAGGTATAAAGTTTTTTGTAGTATTTCTTTATTAATTTTTAAATATATTTATAGTGATACCTTCTATTTTATTTCTGATTTAAGTAATTAAAAATTTTTTAAATTTCTGTCAGTCTTGCTAGAGGTTTATCAATTTTATTGATTTTTCTTTTCAAAGAATCAGTTTTTGGTTTAATTGATTTTTTTCTCTAACATTTTCATATTCCTTTGACATTTTCTCTTATTTTAATTATTTCCTTCCTTTTGCTTACTTTGAGTTTATTTTTATTTTTCTTTTCTAGTTTCTTGAGGTAATAAATTATTGATTTAATACCTTTCCTTTACTAATTTAATATCTTTATTAATGTTAGCATTTAGTGCTGTAAATTTCCTTTTTAGAACTGCTTTAGCTAAATCCCACATATATTAATATATTGTACTTTTATTTCACCCAAGTCTATGTATTTTATTTTCCTTAGAGAGTTCCTCCTTGACCTGTATATTATTTAAAAGTCTGTTATTTAATTTTTATATGTTTAGGGATTTTCCTGTTGTTTTTCTGTTACTGATTTTTAATTTGGTCAGAGAATACAGTCTCTGTATGATTTCAGTTGTTTTACATTTGTTGAGGTATAATAATATATATATATTTTTTTCTTTTCCAAGTTGAGAGGAGGGGAAATAGACCCCCACATACATCCCAACCAGGAATTACCTGGCAGCTCATGTCTGGGGCCGAAGCTCTGCCCATCTGGGGCTATGCTCACAACCAAGCTATTTTTAATGCCTGAAGTGGAGGCTCACAAAGCAGATTGCTGCAGAGCGAAAAACAAAACTTGCCATCATACCTGGAGGCTTGACATCCCAGCTCCAAACACTCAATGTCAGCATTAACAAACTCTTCAAAGCTTCCATGAGAGATGAATAGAACCAATGGATAAAGTCTTCTGGGGATAATTTGACACCAGCAGGAAGAGTGAACCAACTATAGGAGAAGTTTGTACCTGAGTAAAAAGATTCTGGGATAATTATATCAAGATTGAAATTCTTGTCAAGTCATTTAAGAAATGTGGCATTTTGCCTGACCAGGTGGTGGCACAGTGTTAGACTGGGATACAGAGGATCCAGGTTCGAAACCCCAAGGTCACTGGCTAGAGCACAGACTTATCTGGTTTGAGCATAGCTCACCAGCTTGAACCCAAGGTCGCTGACTTGAGCAAGGGGTCACTTGGTCTGCTCTAGCCCCCGGGTCAAGGCACATATGAGAAAGCAATCAATGAACAACTAAGGTGCCGCAACGAAGAATTGATGCTTCTCATCTCTCTCCTTTCCTATCTGTCTGTCCCTATCTGTTCCTCTCTGTCTTTGTCACACACAAAAAAAGAAGTGTGGCATTTCAAATGCCATAGATGAAACTGAGGATGAAACAATATATAAAGAGAGTGATTCGTCATCACACACAGATGAGGACAAGCTAATGGATGGGAGTTTTGACAGTGATAAGGAGTTGTATGAATTTTATGATGAATAAAACTTGAGTTCAATAACTTTATGTAATTTTTTTTTCCAAATTTCGGACCCCAAAATTAAGGTCCATCTTATACATGGGAGCATCTTATACATGGGGAAATACGGTATATCTTCCGTATCCTTGCTGATTTTCAGTCTAGTGGTTCTATCAGTTCCTAAGAGAGAGTAGTAATTCATTAGGGATCAGAAAATTGGGGCTAGTTGCTAATTTGTTTACACATTAGTCCATGCATTCAATAAGCATAAACTTTGAGAATAATTTTAGTATTGAATAAGAAATAAATATCAATAATTACTAAAATAGTTTCTACTTTTTTTCCATTTCAAAGAAAGTTAAAGGTGAATGAAGTGAATCAAAACCTAGAAACTATTTTTTAACCTGAAAGAAACTTCTTTCTTCATTGAATCTTAGACTAAAGATACCATTCATATTTTGATGAATATGCAGCAATTTCGGATCTGGCAATACAATAGTTCTCCTTACCTGGGTTCCTTTTTAAAAAATCAAAGTTATTATTTTGTACTATTTCTAGGATATTTCTGTATAGTGGCAAAGATTAGTCTTGCCTTATGTGAATTCTTTATTTTTTTATTTTTTAGATTTTATTTATTCATTTTAGAGAGAGGAGAGAGAGAGAGAGAGAGAGAGAGAGAGAGAGAGAGAGAATGGAGGGGGAGGAGCAGAAAGCATCAACTCCCATATGTGCCTTGACCGGGCAAGTCCGGGGTTTCGAATCAGTGACCTCAGCATTTCAGGTCGACACTTTTACCACTGCGCCACCACAGGTCAGGCGCCTTCTGTGAATTTTTAATAATACAAAATCTCCACAGTTGCATGCCTCCCATAAAGTGTAGGTACTGTGCATTGAAAATCTAATCAGGTGAAAAGAGTATTACTTTGGAATTAAAGGGAACTGAGTTGATTAAATAATCAGATTATAAAAGTATGAGTCCTGAGGTGGGGGGAAGTAAATTTCTCATAGATACAGCATAGTGAATTTTCATAATAAGAAGAGTAATGAGAAAACAAATTTTAAAGCAACCTAAAAAGAAAACATGTATTATTAAGAAGAAATAAAAGTTAAACTCACAACAAATGACTCATAGCAACAATAGAAACCAGTAGCAGTGGTGTATTCTCTGCAAAGTATTAAGAGAAAAAGAAATGCTAACACATAATTTTATATTATTTAGAGTTAAGAGCAAAATGAAGAATGAAGAAATTTTAAAACTAAAAAAAATTATATTACCACTTACAAGTTGTTACTGAGTAATTGACTAAGGGACTAATTAAATCAGAAGAAAATCAGACTCAAAATGAATATGGAGATTCAAAAAGCAAAGAAAATAAATAACAAGTTGGTATACCTAATGAATTAAAAAATGATAGCTGATTAATTTCAAGATGGTTAAAGGGACTATAGAACAAAAAGCTCATTGCATAGAAGGTTAGCAAGTAGGGAGCAAACTGGAATTAAAGCATGAGAATGGGACATAATTCAGTACGAAGATCAAGATTTCATTAACATTTCAGGTGTCTATTGCCATGTAGCAATATACTCCAAATATCAAAAGCTTAAAAGAAAAATCATTTTAATTACTCACAATTTGTGGTTACATAGTTTTGTCATTCGCTTGTCCAGTACATGTGCTAGTATGGCTCAAATATGTGGTGCTGGCAGCTGTGTTAGGCTTGCTCACTGGTGTACTGGCTGCAAGCACTTTGCCTGATTGGTATGTGAGTGTGTGGCTGTGCCATGTGAGTATGGCCTATGTAAGGCTATGGGTGCTCGCGCTCAGGGGCATTGCTGATGGCAGATTTCCTGCCTGCCACTGTGAGGGGTAATTCTTGCTGTTTCTTTGCATGAGAAGTAGTTTTTTCCCTGCCTGTGTGCTTGTCCGCCATGATGAAACTTTATGAAATGGAATGGCCCAACGCTTTCTGGCTCTGCAGTTTCTCTACCGTCTGCCTGAATCTAATGTGAACCTGCCAGGCTACGACCACTGGCATTACAACACTCAACTGGGAGCACATGCTGGGACCTCAATTCTCACTGTCAGCTCAGGTCCTCAGTACTTTTCTACATATTACAAGGCTTTTCTCTGTCTGTCTGACCCTTCCACATGGTTTTGCCATGTGACGTTCAGCAGCATAGCCAGATTTCTTACACGTAAACTCAGGGCTTCCAAGAGTGTAGAAGCAGAAGCAACCAGGCCTTTTTAAATCTTAAATCAAGATCTAACATGCATCACTTCTGCCCTGTACTACTGGTTAAAGACCAGCCTAGACCCAAGGGCTGGGGACTGCACGAGGACATGAATACTGAAAGACAATGTAATAGACTATTACAATTAACATTAGAGTTTGTTAGGTCAATTGTGCATGCTAAATTTTAAGGTAACCAGTAAAAAGAAACATTAAAATAAAATGTTGAAGGGCCAAGAAAGTTCAATAAATGCAGTACAATAGAGAAAAGCAATGATAATAGGGGAGAGCATAATAAATACAAATCACAAAATAAGATAGCAGAAATAAAACCCAATATATCAGTTCTTACAATACATAAAAATACGCTTATTAAAAACCAGAAATTGACTGAAAAATATGTTTACAATCCAGTTCTATTTTTTCTATAAAACACACTCAAATCATAATGTCACAGATAAGTTGAAAGGAAAAGAAAGACGTAACAATCAAATACTAAACAAAATGAGGGTGATATAGTTGTAACAACTTCAAGCAAAAGAGGCTTTACAGCAAACTTTAGTTTTAGTGATAAAGAGGACTGGTACTTAATGAGAAACAGTTCAACAGGAAGAGATAGCAATCTTGACTGTGCAACGAACAACATAGCTTTAAGCACATACTTTTTATAAAGAAAAATCTGATAAAATATTAGAATAGGAGAAAGAGAAGACAGAGAAAAGATGGAAAAGAGAAAAAGTAAAAAACTATAAACAAGAATATTAAAAGGCTTGATATAAGAATGAATGAGAATCTAACAATTAAGTTCTAAACAACAGAGAGAATTTATGAAACCAAGCTAGGTTTTAAAGGAAATCTTTGAAAGTACAAACATTCAGTAGCATGTAAACCACAGTGACCATAATGCAATAAAATTAGAAATCAAAATTCAAAAGTAGCCTGAAGAAAAATGTAATTAACGTTAAGATGTGGTTAGATTTAGATGATGTTATATGAATACCGCATTTTAAAACCTGTGAGATACAGTTAGTAATACTCAAGAAAAAATTATTATCTTAAATGTCTATATTTTAAAAAAATATTGAAAATAAATGACCAAAGTGTTCAATCAAAAGTTAGGAAAAACAACAGAGTAAAGTCCTCTAAATTAGAACTATGTATAGATTAACAAAGTCTAAATAAAATACTGGAAAGATTGACCGAGAAAATGGAAGGCACAAATAAACCATATTAGAAATTGAAGAATTTATTATAAAGATTTTTAAATTTTAACTGAATACTTTGTAATAATACATTTTAAAATTTAGATCTAATAGGCTTTTTTAGTTAAATGTACATCATCTAAATTGACTCAAGAAGAATTAAAAATTTTAAATAGCTCTATACTGAAGAGTAATATTTTTTAAATATTCAACAATTGATACAAGACAAGCAACAGTTGTAAAAGACAATTAACAAGTCCAAGCAGACATTGCTGAAAATAACTGGTATAGTTACCAAGTAACTGTCAATCTCATCCATAACTGTTAAAAGCTCAAAAACCTATACATCAATAAAATACCATGCCCAAATGATTTTTACAAACAACTTTTACCAAAACATTAAGAAACAAGTAATTCTTTTCTTATACAAAATATTCCAGATAATAGAAAAAGAAAAATCAGAACTAGGCCAAAAATTATAAGAAGGAAAACTTACAGGTAAGCTTAGGTATGAACATGGGTACAAATATCACAAATAAAATATTAGCAAACTGAATTCAGCAATGTATACAAAAAAATTTTTGTGACTAATTAGAGTTTATTCCTAAAACATATAAAGAGTTTAAGATGTACCCTATTAATGTCACGTGCCACATTAATAAATTTTAAAGACATATGTATAGAATTTAATATATGATAAAAATTTAATAAAATTCAACATTTGTTCATGACTTCTAAGTAATCAGAAAGAACACTTTAGAACTCAGAAACATAAGGGAACTTTCTTCAACTGGAAAAATATTGAAACTAAATGTTTATTAGTTAGAAAATAGATAATTGTGATGTTTGGTTGAACCATATAAAAGTGTTACTATTTAAGCATTTTGATATAGTTTAACCTAATAAGTTTATAAAACTGCATATTACATAAGAGCTACAATGAATAAAGTAGGTCAAAATAATTCACCATGGGTAAGTCTTAAAAACAATATATTGAGTGAAAAACCCATGTTGTGATATGTATGGTACAAACACACTCAGGCAAAAATAAGGTTCTTTAAGATAGAGAATCTGTACACAACAATAACTAAAAGGGTTTTAAATTCAGAACTTTTTCAAAGATGACAGAAGTGTTTATTACGAACCATATGATTTCATGCTCACACTGGAAGTGGTGGTTTCCCAAAAGGGAATAAGATACCAAAGGGAAACCACAGTGCTGTTAGCACAAGTGGAGGGACCCTGGCAACCAAAAATAACAAATGTTCACTTTACCATCCCACTTCCTTACCTTTATTCCAATTTGTTTCTTACTTACTAGATAACCTATTACTAGCTATTAATCCCAAGAGAAGACAATGCATAATTTTATGCAGAAGACCAGTAAATCTTCAGAGCTAGAACAAAAAATAAGTGTTATTAATTGAAAATTTTATTTCAACATTTTCACTCAGTTCTTCATATAACATGAATATTAAACTTGTCTTAAGTAAAGATTAAGATTGGCAAGCCCACTTCTCTTGTTCCCTTTCTGTTCTTTGCTCACGTGGTTAGTGATCTATGCATGAATTTTATAAAATTATGTCTTAGTTCTCAGTGATATAAAGGGAAAACACCACAGTACCACAAATGTCAATGAATTTTATTCCTCCACTATTTCTCTTCCTATCTAAAAATCCATTATTTGTTTCCCATTATATAAAAAAATCTAAACTTATTAGCATAAAGTCCAAGGCCTTCTTGATATTATTTCAATAGAGTAAGTGATGCCTGCATTGTTATCAGTTAAAATAGGTTCAGCTACAATGTGCAGAGGACTCATAAGAAGACAGAAGCTGGTGTCACAACTCTACAATTATTGGAGACCCAGGCTTCTTCTAAATTTTGCTCTACTATCCTCAACATCTGACTTCCATCTTGTGGGCCAAGAGGCTACTCGAGATCCTGTTATCATATTCACATTCTGGCAAAGAGAAGGAGGAAAAGTGGAGGAAAGGGCATATCCCCTGTTAGGACACTTTCAGAGAGTTGTACACATCATCTTTTGCTTACATCCCAATGTCCGGGACTTACCCATACACCACACTTAGCTTCAAGGGAGCTAGGAAGTGTAGTTTTTATTCTAAATGGCCAGTACCTAGCTAGATATGGGGGCTTGCATTACTGAGGAACAAGAATTGATATTGCAGAAGCAACGAGTACCTTCTGCCACTCCATCTTTCTCCCTTCCTCTCCTCCTCCACTTGAGGGGATAATCCTTTGATTCTGAAACATGTACTGGGCCATCATTACTCTTGGGCAGAGTCACCGCACAGTAAAGGTCACAGTAAAGGTGCACAGAGGTTACCTTTTCTCAGATACTTTGCTCCACTTCTTTCCATGCAGTTGAATTGGTCAGCGGATCAAAGTTTGGCCTAAAGGATAATTCAAGCATCTTTGTCTCTGGTCTCTTTCTCTTCAGTTGCACATGTTTAGGCACTTCCGGTGCTCTCATGGCAGCCCTTGGCTGGCAGCTTGCTTTGAGCACACAGGGGACACGAATAACATGCTCCATTTCACTTCACCAGAACATTATGCTTTAAGAGTTTCAGGCTTTTGATTAGCTAATACTTAAATGAAAATAAATACACTGGTTTTTGTTTCTAAAGAAAAAGTACTTAGAATTCAGACCCTCAAGAGAATGCTCAAGTGACAAAAGATGATTGATACATTGTTTTACAGAATTGGAGGAACCAAAGGGGCTGGAGGCTGTGAGGTGGAAAAATCGAAAGGGAACCGCTCCACTCAGACCAGAATGGAGTGGCAAGAAACCCCTTTGGGAATTCGCAGGCTGTGTGCTATCGATACATCTTGCCAACCTTCTTTTTTTTATTTTCTATGAAATATTCAGAATCTTTACATTGTTCACAAAAGGTCTGTATGAGTAGATTCTTGATAAGACTCAGAGAAGAGGAGATGGATGTAACAGTTTATTCTGTCACTTGCAAGTTCAGAAACCCAGGACAAACTAACTTAAGGAAGAGAGAAACAGGAAGAGTGAAGGAGAAACTAAATTGGCTCATAAAACAGGGAAGTCCAGGGATGAATTTGGATTTATAGTCATATTTTTCTCTCTCACTTCCTATTCTTTTGTCCATCTTCTCTTCAGCCTTTGCCCCATTACTCTCTCTCTCCATGTCTACCTCTGCTTTCCTTTGTTGGTCTCACTCTTTTGATTCTCACTAAAGACAGGCTTTCTCCATGCAGCTAGAGATGGCACCCTCTGGTACCCCCAGATCTACTTTTTTTTTTTTTTTTTTTGCCTAGAAACCCCAGCAGAAAAGTAATTGGTTCCTCACTTCCATATATTATTCCGGAGGAAGACTCCATTCCTACTTAATCATGAAACGATTCCTAGATCAATCAGTATCCCAAGAATATAATGAACCATGAGTGGCCCAGTCTGGGTCACATGACAACCCCATGACCAAAGAATGCCAGGCAGTATGATTGACAGCCCTGTCCAAACTGCATGAAGTTGGGAAAGAGTTCCCCAAGGGAAATGGGGAGCTGTCGCCAAATGTGCTGAGTAAGCAAAAAAGAAATACACTTCCTCAATTCACTATGCTGTTCTGTTTTCCATCTTTAAACGGAGATATCTAACTGCATTTAAGATTAAATCACCACTACAGAACTGAATAATTCATACATTCCAACCACTGTTGAAGTGTTGAATGAAACGTGGAGAAATAGAAATTGGCCAGCAAGATCTGAGAATATCACTCTGAATCAGAGGAAAATTATGCAATTATGAAACTGAGTTTAGCGTGATAGATTTTGCAGAAATGCCCAGTTTATAACAATATATATATATATATATATATATATATATATATATATATATATATTTCTAGAAATCAGTTTAAAGGTTTGTTTTTATTTAATGAACTACCAAAATTCAAATTGTAATATAAAAAAGAGGTTTTCATATATGATCCCATCAATAGTACATAAAAGGGCCTGTTCCTCACACCTTCGCTATTAGTCATTAAGAAAATACAAATTAAAATCACAATCAAATACTGGTATACATCTATGAGAACCTCTGATATTAGACTCACCATATTGAGTGTTGGTGAGAATGTGGAGAAATTGGGACTCTGATACATTGTCAATGGGGATGTAAAATGGTTCAACCACTTTAGAAAAGATTTTAACAACTCTTAAAATGTTAAACATATACCATTTCACTCCTAGGAATCTACTTAAGAGGGGGAAAAAAGCTATGTGTCCATGCAAAAACTCATACACAAAGGTTTGTAGCAGCTTTAAGTTGAGAAAGAGAAAACTTGTTAGATGTTAGGTTCAGACAGACCTTGACTTGAAACCCAGTTTATCTTGAGCAAGTCACTTAAACGTCTTTAAGCTCAAAATTTTTATTCATGAAATCAGGACACTAATACAGTGCTCATCTTATGGAGTAGTTGAGAGGATTAAATTAGGTTGTATATAGAGGCTTAGCACAATTCTTTACACATAATATGCATAAAGTAAATACTATTATCATTATGATTAATTGTGCCTGATACCTGGCACATTGTAAGTACTCAATAAATGTTAGTTTCTTTTCTCCTTATTCACCATGGCTCCACACATCAAATCATTTTTCATGTTCATGTTTCATCACTAATATATATTCCAAAGTCAAATCAGCTCAGGGCAAAGGAGAGGCACTGGGACAGTAATATGGGGAACAATGTTGAAAAAAACCAACATTTCATTTAAAAACAGTTTTGACATGAGATTACATACTCTGTATGTGAACAGGAGAGATCTGTACAGCTCAGTGAGGTCAGCTTTCTGGCATTATTACCAGAGCACAATTCTCCACCCCAGGAATATGCAGGCAGGGATCTACAGACCTGTATCTTCTGAGGGCTAGAGAGAGGATCCCTGGAATCAAAATAACCAGCCTCAAGTCTCAGGCACTAGAAACAAATGGGGAAGCCAGTGAGCTTCTTAAGGATTGTCTATTTGGGGCAGGGATTTCTCTGAGCTTTTAGAGAGATGTGGGAGATGTACCTGAACCATGAGCTAGGGAAAGGAAGAGGAGAATTTGAGGCCACAGGAACCAGGAAGACTGGTTAAAGGGCCTAGATATTCTGATGAAATAACTAGGTAGAAGTGCTGGGTCACAGATGGGGAGACAAGAGGTAGAACTTAGGTCAGACAAGAGTTTGTGGAAAGAGGATTCTAGGGTGTCAAAGCCCAGCACTAAGCCAGAGAAAAGCTACTGTCAAATCTTAATATATAAAAGCCCAAAGGAAAGCGCTGTCCCATCCTGAGGAAAGAGATGGGAATTGAAAGTAGATAGAGATGAGAAGTGGGTTTAAAGGAGCATGGAGGATACCAAAGTCAAGCAGCATTTTGTCACATGTTTCTTGTTTCTCGATGATGTGTGTGTGTTGCCTATTTCAAGTCCTGTTGCACACAATTGACTGGTCATTGCTTCCTAATTTACCTAAAATATTACTCTTCGTTACTTCCATATGCCGTTTGGGAGGGTCTCTGGGAATAGAACTGATAGCCATCTGGGTGGTAATGTTGGGACAAGGGTTCAGTATACGGTCCATTTCCCAGGCTGGATAGTTCTAGGTAATAGGACCAAAACTTTTTTATAGACCTCTCTCCTAACTTTAATTTTGGAAACCCTGAAACTGGATTTACCTCAACCTATTACACGAGCAATTATTTCAATTTGCAAAAAGAGTTAGAAGTTTCATTTTGTTGCTCATTTCACTGTGATATATATGAGATTCTCAGTTTGGACTATACTACTGAGTGAGCTCTAGAAACACTACACTGACCTTGCAAAATGATACAATGAGTTGGTTTCCAAGTTTTCTCTACTCACTTGGGTCTGAGGCCCTAGATGGAACTAATACACCAGATAGGAATCTCAGAAGGGGAGAGGGTTAAACAAACACCAGTACTAAATAATAGAATCTTAACAACATTTCTCCTAGGTGGGACTCTTAAACTCTCTCATGGACCCATACCTTGTATTTTCAGCAGTCAGGATGGCATTTCTGACCCAAAGCAGAGCTGAGATCCCGAACCTTGAACAGCACGGCAGGGAGACAGTCCCTGCCTCCCCTCCAGGTTGTAGTCTTGCTACCATAGCTTCTGCAGACCCACCTTGGCTCGGGCTGGAGTGGCAATGCAACATCAGTTTTGTGTTTCTGCTATTGCAGAACTCTGACTCATTTGATCTCTGACTCGGCTTCAGGACAGTTTGACATCAAAAGGCAATATGGTTGAAGAGGCAGTTGTGTAGGAAGGCTGTAAATGACCGGTCCCACTCCAGGAGTTATAAGAATGCTCCCAGATGAGGGCATGAGGAACCCCAACTTGCTGAAGATGCTGAGGGCAGAACAGGAAGAAGCTATCAAGTCCATAAATGGCCTACTGAATTTGCACTGGGGTCAGGACTGCATCCTTATCTGTATGGGGAGGTGTCCTACTGTTAATCATCATGTGAAGCGGTGGATCTTCCAGGCCAAAACACACCTGCAGGTAACCTGCCTCAGAGTTTCACCACTTCCACGCGGGCTGCGCAGGAAGGAGCAAGCTGTTCCTCCTCCAGAGTTCTGACAGAAGGGTGGGTGGAGGACACCTTTATTGTTTCCCTTACCCCAACTGAGGTAAGTTAAATCCTGCTGAAGACTCCACTGAGGTTAAGATAGAACAAGAGAAAAATGACCACACAGACAATATAATGTAAGTATCTGTTTAATCTCTTGTTTATCCTCTCCTCTGAATCCCAAAACCACTTCTCAAATTCAAGATGGCATTGTCTCTCATCTGGACCCCTGTGGCTTTGTCTGTTTCTTTCCCTATGTCCTCTGTCCCCCTCATGTGACTCTCCAGACCAACACTGACCTCTGGTTAAAATCCGTCGATGCTCTCCAGGAACTGTCTGTCTAGACTCATCTCCAGCCTGTCTCCCCTATGTCTTCATGGCATTTCTCTGCTTGAGATGACGAGGTCCAGGGGAGCAAGGTTATCTCCTTCACTATATTTGTCACAGCAGCTATAGTGATACAGGGTACACAGAACACAAGCCATAAATAGCTGCGGATTCTCTTTCCTTAGTTCACTGTCGCAGTCGGCCTGGCCCTGGCAACCTGTGCCGATGGCCTGGCAGAACCAGCCTTGCGAAGGGTCATTAGTGAAAGGAAGAAAGACTCTTTTTCAGTTTTACTCTGGAGGCCTAGAATTTTTTTTCAATATCCTTTTGGTTTTAAGAATATGCAGTTTCTTGGAAGAAATTAAATGAACCTAAGTTTCTTAAATGTAGGCGAAAGGGAACCACTTGTTATTTTTGCCATTAAGTAAAAATTGTGCCAATTTTATTTTCTTGGTTACTGGAAAAAGTCTCTCTAATAAAACTCGTGTTTTTCTAATCTTTTTTTCTCTAACAGGATGATTATGTCCCACAGGGCTGAGGGGTATTGTTAATTAAAACAATAAGATACACAAAGAAAAATCACAAAAATATTTAGGTCAGGAAATGCTTAAATGTTTCCAAAAAATGTTTATCAGCAAATGTTATTCCAGAATCAAAACATTTCCTGCCTGATGATAATGTCATGAAGAAAAGTCACATGATGCCAGTTGTGGGGTCTTATAAAAAAGAAATTTTATGATGGAATATATTTAATTTGGGAAAACAATTCATTATAAGTAATATGAGATCAATGGTAATTGCCCAGAATTATATGGCTTTTAAAAGTTTATTATTTACATAAAAATTTTACTCTTAAACGTCATAGAAAAATACAAGGAATAAAGCAGAAATTCACCAATATCTCACCACTCTTCATATTTAAGTAAACATAATTTTAGGCAGGTCTCTGTGTAAATATGTGCTCTTGTGTACAATTTTATATAAATGATTTTAATTATAGGTACCATATCAGCAACATATCATATTTTTATTTTTATGTCAATAAATCTAGATCTGTAGTATTATTTTTCATAATTGTGCATCACACATATCCATTGCAATATTGCAAGTTTCAGCAGCAGCTCGCCAAACACAAGTCCTCATGTGACAATGTGCAAAGAAGTTGAGAGGGAAGGGGGGCAACAGAGAGGATAGAATCCCCTTTCTTAGAATCCTCCCAGTGACTTCCTTGTACGTGTCTACCACCAGCATGTCACACGTCCACCTCAGAGGATGCTGGATGGCAGCTGCAGAATTATACTAGAACACCGGGCCCTTCTAGCTCCTATCGCAGTGGTTCTCAAACTTTTTAAAGTCAGGGAGCATTTAAAATCCTACAAATAATTGTAGGCGCACTATATACAAATTTCTTAGAAATATGTTATAATAATTGTCAAATATTAAAGAAAAATATATAAATTCCAAGCATGCTTTTATGGTAATTAAACAAAATAAATATGACAAAATTAAATTTATTCTGACATTAAAAACATTTTTATGTTATATTTCTTGAGTTATGCTTTTTGGAATTCGTAAAAAATACGGGTTAAAAAATTTTAAAAATGACAAAAAGGTTATCTTTTTGTATATATAGATACATTCTTAGTAAGATTTAGTAAATTTGGCAGGTTCCTGCGCAAATGTGTTAAGTTTTTTCATTGCTATGTTTATGAGAAACACGGGCCTGATGTGTCCTAAAGATTTCTTCAATGTTTGGGCATATATTTGAAAGGCAAACTCTCATTTCCTTGTCAATACATTGAAGAATTCCTCTCTTTTTACTCTTAATTGTGTTGAGGGTAGAAAATCCTAATTCACATAAAAAAGATGTTGAAAATTGTAGTAAAATGTTCAAAGTTTTTTTAGATACTGCCACATATTTTTCTTTTATAAAAATCCAAAAGGCTTCAAGAGACAATTCTTTATGTTTAATCATCAATCCACGATCAGTAGATATAGCTGTCAGTTCTTCTTCTGTTAATATTAAACCAAAATCACTTGAGGCTTCCATGAATGGGTTTCTAATTCAATCGTATTGTTCAGTGTTAAGTGATGGAAAATGCTATAAATTAAATTCTGCCCATCAGCCTTTAAGTCCTACTTTATTTACACCTAACTTTTGCTCACTTCCAGAATCAGATTCTTCAATATCACACTTCTTTTTGAGAAATCTATCCATTTTATTTGGGTGTATTTATCTAAAAATAATATAATGATGTGTTAATAATAAATATAATAATGATGTGTTAACAAAAAGAGTGGTATTTCCATAATGAAATGGTATAATAGAACACCTATATTTATTTTTATATCTGGGCACATGCCGCAAATCAGCGCAGCTAGTAATTCCAGGTCCCGAGTGGGAACAGTGCAGAATTAAGAAAATACAGGGTAGGGAGGGCCCTGTAATTGCTGCTGGCAAGAACAAAGCATGCCCCAAAACCACATCTTAATTTATTTATAGGGCAAAGTGGGCCATTAGCAAATCAATAAGATCTTTGATCATATTTCCAAGGCAATCAAAGAATTTTACCAAGTGCAGAAAACCCCCACCACACATACTATCTTAACTTTACACCAAACAAAGGATAGAAGAAACTTGCCTCCAGTATTTCCAGGGAACATGGGGGGGTAGTGTAAACAATCCAGCACCACAGCTTAAAAGCCTTTTGCAACCTAATCAGGTAAGTGAGGTGGGGGGGGTTAGGCAGACTGTCAGCTTACAGCCAATTCCCCCCACCTCTGTTGCCTAAAAATCTAAACTCCAAAAATCCTGTTGGTTTTTTGGTCCCCAGCAGGCACAAATTTTTCTGGAATACCATAGGGCACACCTGGAAATCTTCTAGGGCACACCAGTGTGCCCTGGCGCACACTTTGAGAACCACTGTCCTATGGGATTTAAACAGAGCCATTATTCCCACAAGGTTGTCCTTAGATGCTGAGTCAGAAAGTTGTTCTCCTTTCATGTGACCTAGTTGTATTTCCAGACTATGACCTGCAGAAACATAGGTTGCAATAGCAATAACATTATCTGCAATAACACTTGAGAAATAATTAGAAATTATGAAATAATAGATTAAAAGTAGAAACATAAAAGAAAAATGTCTGTCTTTTATAGAAACTATCTCTTCTCTTCTAACCAAGGAATCTGTTGTGTTTAGTGGCCTTCTCCTGCTCCTCACCCTCCCCTTTCCTTCCTCCTTCCCCTCTCCTTCCTCCATTTTTCCTCCTCTCTCATTTCCCTCTCCCACCTTCTTCTTCCTCCTCCCTGAAACTTCTCCCATCAGTCATACTTCTTACCTCAAACCAGTGTTTTGAAATCTTCAGCTTCTGTCTAGTCAGCTTTCCCAGAATTTGGTCAGCCTAGTAAACCCAAGTCTTTGCCTTACCTTAGCATTTGTGTATATTACTATATAATCTGAAATGTAGGAAACTTCAAAATGTAATATAAATCACCAGTTTTATAAAGTCTTGAGAAATTTAAGTTCTAGAAAACTACTCTGCTTCACAAGGTCACTACCCAATCAAAGGCACACCAGGCACCAATATATAGATCTCTTTTGTTAATTCATTTATTCATTTGATTTGTAATGAGATGACCTACAGAGAAACTTATTTGTATTTAGTTTTTGCTTCTGGAGATTCAGCAAAGAGGAAAGAAAATTTTCCTCTTCCCTGAAGTATAATTAGACTTTTCTGAATTCCCAAGAAAATGTCAAAAGAAAGTGGGGTGTTAGTAGCTGACTGACTGGAAAGAGAAAAAGCAGGATGAAGTTTCTCTGCTTTGGAGGTTTAAAAAGAGAAGACAGCCCCATTATGACTGGGCCTATCATGGAATGGAAAAAGGACAAGAGTTCCAGGTATTATTAGAGTAGAGTCATGAATCTACTCCAATAACATAGCAGGACATTGAGGGGAAATGGTCCCAGGAGTGGCTGGCAAAGCTGAATACTAAAAATTGTTTCTTGAGAATGAATGAAATCACCAAGGGAAAGAGAAGAGAGAAGTCCAAAGGACTGGAGATGTGGGGGATGAGAGGAAGTCAGCCAATGGGCCTGATGGTTAGTTGGAAGACCCAAGAGAGAGGGATCCCCTGAAAGTCAAAGAAGGAAAGTGAATGCTTCAAGTTGGTAGGTGTGAACAACTGTTTCAAATGCTGCTGATGGTTGGAATGAGATAACTGAGAATTAAGCACAGATTTTGCAATACGGAGATCACTGGACTTTGCCAAGAGCAGTTTCAGTGGAGGGGTGAAGGCAAAAGCCTGATTAAAGCAAATTCAAGAATGAATTGGTGGAGGGAATGAGGATACAGTTAGTTTAAATGGCTCTTTCGAGGAGTTTTGGGAGAAAGTAGAGAAATAGGGTGGTAGCTGGAGAGAGATACATTGTCAGGAAGTTTTTGTTTCTTTGTGTGTTTCTTTTTGTTTTTATAAATAAATTTTTATTTTAATGGGGTGACATCAACAAATCAGGGTACATATATTCAAAGAAAACATGTCCAGGTTATCTTGTCATTCAATTCTGTTGCATACCCATCACCCAAAGTCAGATTGTCCTCCGTCACCTTCTATCTAGTTTTCTTTGTGCCCCTCCCCCACCCCCTCCCTGTCTCCCTCCTTCCCTCCCCCCACCCCCTGTAACCACCACACTCTTGTCCATGTCTCTTAGTCTCGTTTTTATGTCCCACCAATGTATGGAATCCTGCAGTTCTTGTTTTTTTTTCTGATTTATTTATTTCACTCCGTATAATGTTATCAAGATCCCAGTATTTTGTTGTAAGTGATCTGATGTCATCATTTCCTATGGCTGAATAGTATACCATGGTGTATATGTGCCAAATCTTCTTTATCCATTCTTCTATTTTTTTTTTACAGTGACTAAAGCCTTTAAGCAAACTCTTGGCCAATACAGCAAGAATCCATAAAAGAGTAGTGTCGTTAACATGTTCACCAAGTCCAAGTTGGCCCCATCACCATGCCAAATCCCTGAAAAATGCAACCCAACCCCAGTTCAGTCTGTTAGGAGCTGTCACAAGGAGCAGAAGTCCAGGAAAAGTCCACATCCAGGAAAAGTCCGCATGACACTGGAATTGTTATCACAATTCTATACTTTGCAGCTCACGTCCAAGTTCCAATGACCGCTGCTTCTAGCTGGTAATGATTCAGGTAGACTGGAAAAGCCATCTGCAGCATGTGTGGAGATGGAGCTTCTGTTCTCCTCTGCCTGGAGAGATGAGACCAGGTTGCTTTTCCCTGGAGCTCTGTGACTGTAGCTTGGAAAAGAGAACTTGGGATACACTAAGCTGGGTGGCGAAGGTAGATTCATAATAGAAGTTGGCAAAAGGGGGGAAGAGAGCTCTAAATTAGGAGTAGGGCCCAGCCTGAAATATGAGTGGGGCATTGAGGTAGGAGGAATAAAGGAAACACTATATATTAAACAAAGCAGCAGAAAATAGGACTATCAACACCCACAACAGAGATCTTCGAGGGAAGAATAAAAAACCTGACTATTCAGGCAAGACATAGTTAATGGCCCTTGTGCAAATGAGATCAGTTTACCTGCTTCTTGGAAGAAATACCCTAGGCTCGTCCACAGTGTCGTAGATGGGGCCGACGGCCCTGGGCACCTTCAGCCTTCAGTGGCAAACCCCAGCATTCTGGGCAAGGTTAGGTCATAGGTGGCTGGAGCAGGGCTGGAAGAGACTGAACCCTCCCTTAGAAGAGCGAGGGAGAAGCCTACCTTCCAGTGTTCCTGTTTCCTCACAGCAGAGGCACGTAAGTCTGGCAGGCTTTAGCTCAATGACCTTCCTTTCCACTATTGAAGCAGGACCCAGATGGCATCCTATGAGACCCCTTTGGGGTGTTGGAGCCTTTAAGGGCATATCCTAAAAGCTGGTACTTCCCCTGATCTCTATTGGGCTTTTTCTGACTCTTGGTATCTTGAAGGCCATGCTCAGAAAATCTCGCTGAGGGGTTTGAGGATCCCCATCTGCCTATATAAATCTTTTCCATATATCTGGAGCTATTTGGAAAAAGACAAAACAGTGTTATTAGCTGGATAAAATAAAGAAGATAGTAGTTTGCAGGAGAAAAAAATTTGGCATCTCCTGTTCATCAGCATTCAAAAGAAATTTAAAAAAAATTTTTAAGTAAAAAGCATGATATGGTAGACCCGTAGGAGTTCCAGGATATGACTCCTCCCTTTTAAATTTTTTTAAATTGACCTTAAAATATATTCTGGGTACACTTTAATAATACCTTGACATTAAAGATTGTAAGAATGACAAAATACAGTAAATGCTTTTGCTCCATATGCAGGAGCATTGTCAGTTTAACCAGTTTAGGAAATCCAATAATAGAACAGTTCATAAAGACAATGAGCTATAACATGCTTAGCAGCCTCTCCTGTTCTGACAGAGGTTACTATAAATCCAGAATATGTATCCACTGTAATGTGGACATAGGACTGTTTGCCAGATGAAGGTATATGAGTAACATCCATTTGCCAAAGTTGTCCTGGAATGGGTCCTTGCGGGTTAACTCCAAATGAAAGGGCAGATTTTAGTATAGGACCTCTTGGATAGGATTTCCCAATCTGCCGTGCAGCTTCCCGAGAAAATGGAAACTCTTTACAAAGGGCTGCAGCGTTCTGGTGATGAATAGTATGAGACTGAATTGCTCAATCTGTCATGGTTACTCCAAATAATTTTCTTTTGGGTAGCTTGATCAACAGGGGCATTCCGAGGCCCTGGCCGGTTGGCTCAGTGGCAGAGCGTTGGCCTGGTGTGCAGGAGTCCCGGGTTCGATTCCCGGCCAGGGCACACAGGAGAAGTGTCCATCTGCTTCTCCACCCCTCCCCCTCCCTCCCCTCTGTCTCTCTCCTCTCCTCCCGCAGCCAAGGCTCCATTGAAGCAAAGTTGGTCTAGGCGCTGAGGATGGCTCTGCAGCCTCTGCCTCAGGTGCTAGAATGGCTCTGGTTGCAACAGAGCAACACCCCAGATGGGCAGAGCATCCCCCTCTGGTAGGTGTGCCAGGTGGATCCCGGTCAGGCGCATGCAGGGAGTCTGTCTGACTGCCTCCCCATTTCCAACTTCAGAAAAATACACACACACACAAAAAAAATAAAATAAAATAAAATAAAATAAAATAAAATAAAATAAAATAAAAAAGGGCATTCCCTTGTGCTAAAGCTCCAGGGAGCATGGAGTGAGCTCGAGTATGTCCTATAAAACATGGAGCTCTATGTTGACATACAAGCCTTTGAAGAAGGAGGAACTGCTGAAATAGTTCATCAGCATTTGTCCCTAAGACAGCAGTCTTTATAGTGGAAACACCATAAGTAAATATTTGCTGTCTGTATACAGATTAAAGGGGGAATATGGCAAATGCTGAAAAGCCATGATCATGGCATATAATTCTAGACTTTGAGCTGATTTTAAGTTGACAGTTTCAGTATAAAGTTGTCCATTGATTTGCAAGAGCGATTTGCCATTTAGTGGAAGTTTCCCAGAGCCATAGCTGTTGATCCTTTGAAAAAAGGAACAACAATAATTTTGAGGCTCAAAACCTATAAGCTGTAAGGGTCGCCTATGCCCCTTGATAATCCAGGAGGCAACAAGATCAAAATATGGAAGTGTATTCCATGGGCTATTAGATGGTTCAATGTGCCCAAGCTGAAGCTACTCTTGTACCAATTGAGCAGCTGCCCTAAGTTCCTCCTGAGAAAGGGGCCATTGGTCTACCCATACAGGATTATCTGATTCCCAAGTAATTGGGTCTGCACAATGCATTATTGAGGTAGCAGGAGCTACCAAGGCCCCTATGCTAAATTTTGATATCCTAATCCACACCTTCTGGTATTGGGTGCCATTTCTATGGGGGTGAGAATTCCTCACTGTTCTTTCCCTAGTCCCTTGGTGGGCAAAAATCCCCCATCAAGCATCCTAGTACTGACTAAACCATTAGGACTGACAAGCAACGCTCCCATATATTTCAAAACATCTCTACCCCACAAATTAACTGGCCATCCAGGGAGCACATAAGGCTTAAAAAATCCAGAATGACCTTCTTAATCTTCCCAATGTAGAAAACTAGAACTTTGTTGAGGGGATTTACTCTGCCCTATACCTGGTAATTCTGTGGCTGCTGCATGAGTGGGCCAGGAAGGAGGCCAATGTAGCTTAGCAATAACAGATACATCAGCTCCAGTATCTAAAAGTCTTTTAAATTAATGCTCATGTATTGTTAGTTCCATTTCAGGGCATTCCTGACCTATTTTTTTTTAATCCAATTGGCAAAATCAGAGGAGCCAAATCACCAATTTGCTTGGGGCCCCTTTTGCAGGATGTGGCCTGAGAAGCAGAATTAGCATCCTTATACTATTCTTCTAACTGCCTGAATTAGCTATGAGACATATTCTTTTTTTTTTTTTTTTTGATTAATTTTGATGGAGTGACATTGATAAAATTGTCTTCCATCACCTTCTAACTGGTTTTCTTTGTGCCCCTTCCCTCCCCCAACCCCCTCCATCTCCTTCCCCCCACCCTGTAACCCCAACACTGTTGCCCATGTCTCTGAGTCTCATTTTTATATCCTGTCTATGTATGGAATCATATAGTTCTTAGTTTTTTCTGATTTACTTGTTTCGCTCAGTATAATGTTATCAAGGTCCATCCACGTTGTTGTAAAAGATCTGATGTCATTATTTCTTATGGCTGAGTAGTATTCCATAGTATATATATACCAAAGCTTTTTAATCCACTCGTCCTCTGATGGACACTTGGGCTGTTTCCAGATCTTTGCTATTGTGAACAATGCTGCCATAAACATGGGGGTACATTTCTTCTTTTCAAACAGTGCAATGGTGTTCTTGGGGTATATTCCTAACAGTGGTATAGTTGGATCAAAAGGCAGTTCGATTTTTAATTTCTTGAGGAATCTCCATACTGTTTTCCACAGTAGCTGCACCAGTCTGCATTCCCACCAGCAGTGCAGGAGGGTTCCCTTTTCTCCACATCCTTGCCAGCACTTATTATGTGTTGTTTTATTGATGAGCGCCATTCTGACTGGTGTGAGGTGATATCTCATTGTGGTTTTAATTTGCATTTCTCTAATAATTAGTGATGCTGAGCATTTTTTCATATGCCTGTTGGCCATCTGTGTGTCCTCTTTTGAGAAGTGTCTATTCATTTCTTTTGCCCAATTTTGGATTGGATTGTTTGTCTTCCTAGTATTAAGTTTTACAAGTTCTTTATAAATTTTGGTTACTAACCCCTTATAAGATGCATTGTCAAATATATTCTCCCATTGTGTAGTTTGTCTTTTTATTCTGTTCTTATTGTCTTTAGCTGTGCAGAAGCTTTTTAGTTTGATAAAGTCCCATTTGTTTATCCTGTCTTTTATTTCACTTGCCTGTGGAGACAAATCAGTAAATATATTGCTGCGAGAGATGTCAGAGAGCTTACTGCCTGTTTTTTTCTAAGATGCTTATGGTTTTACGGCTTACATTTAAGTCTTCTATCCATTTTGAGTTTATTTTTGTGAATGGTGTAAGTTGGTGGTCTAGTTTCATTTTTTTGCAGGTAGCTGTCCAATTTTCCCAACACCATTTGTTGAAGAGGCTGTCTTTACTCCAATGTATGCTCTTATCTCCTTTGTCAAATATCAGTTGTCCATAAAAGTGTGGGTATATTTCTGGGTTCTCAGTTCTGTTCCATTGATCTATATGCCTGTTCTTATGCCAGTACCAGGCTGTTTTGAGTACAATGGCCTTATAATATAACTTGATATCTGGAAGTGTGATACCTCCCGCTTTATTCTTCCTTTTCAAGATTGCTGAGGCTATTTGTGTTCTCTTTTGGTTCCATATAAATTTTTGGAATATGTGTTCTATATCTTTGAAGTAAGTCATTGGTATTTTAATCGGTATTGCATTGAATTTATAAATTGCTTTGGGTAATATAGACATTTTAATTATGTTTATTCTTCCTAACCATGAGCACAGAATATGCTGCCACTTGTTTGTATTTTCCCTGATTTCTTTTATCAATGTTTTATAATTTTCCGAGTACAAGTCTTTAATCTCCCTGGTTAAATTTATTCCTAGGTACTTTATTTTTTGGTTGCAATGGTAAAGGGGATTGATTCCTTAATTTCTATTTCTGACATTTCATTGTTAGTGTATAAAAATGCCTCTGATTTCTGAGTATTGATTTTATATCCTGCCACCTTGCTGAATTCATTTATCAGGTCTAGTATTTTTTTGACTATGACTTTAGGATTTTCTATATACAATATCATATCATCTGCAAATAATGATAGTTTTACTTCTTCTTTTCCAATTTGGATGCCTTTTATTTCTTTTTCTTGTGTGACTGCTATGGCTAGGACTTCCAGAACTATGTTGAATAAGAGTGGTAAAAGGGGGCACCCCTGCCTTGTTCCTGATCTTAAGGGGATTGCTTTTAATTTTTGCCCATTGAGTATGATATTGGCTGTGGGTTTGCCATAGATGGTCTTTATCATGTTGATTTATGTTCCCTGTATTCCCACTTTGCTGAGAGTTTTGATCATGAATGGGTGCTGGACTTTATCAAATGCTTTTTCTGCATCTATTGAAATTATCATATGGTTTTTCTCCTTCTTTTTGTTTATGTGATGAATCATATTGATTGATTTGCAAATGTTGTACCAGCCTTGCCTCCCAAAAATAAATCCCACTTGATCATGGTGTATGATTTTTTTCATATATTGCTGGATCCGGTTTACTAATATTTTGTTGAGGATTTTTGCATCTTAATTCATCAGGGATATTGGCCTATAATTTTCTTTTTTTGTGTTGTCTTTGCCTGGTTTTGGAATCAGAATTATGCTCACCTCATAAAAGGAGCTTGGAAGTCTTCCTTCCTCTTGAATTTTTTGAAATAGCTTGAGAAGGATAGGAGTTAGTTCTTCTTTGAATATTTGGTAGAATTCACTTGTTAAGCCATCAGGCCCAGGATTTTTCTTTTTTGGGAGTTTTTTGATAACTGTTTCAATCTCATTTGTTGTAATTGGTCTGTTTAGGTTTTCTGATTCTTCCAGATTAATTTTTGGAAGATTATATGTTTCAAGAAATTTATCCATTTCATCTAGGTTGTCTAGTTTTTTGGCATACAGTTCTTCATAGTATTTTCTTACAATATTTTGTATTTCTGTTGTGTCAGTTGTTATTTCTCCCCTCTCATTTCTAATTTTATTTATTTGCGTCCTCTCTTTTTTTTTCTTGGTGAGTCTGGTTAAAGGTTCATCGATCTTGTTTACCTTTTCAAAGAACCAGCTTCTGGTTTCATTGTTCCTCTGTATTGTTTCTTTAGCCTCTATGTCATTTATTTCTGCTCTGATCTTTATTATTTCCTTCCTTCTACTAGCTCTGGGCTTTACTTGCTGTTCTTTTTTTAGTTCTTTTAGATGTAGGGTCAGGTTGTTTATTTGAGCTTTTTCTAGCTTCTTGAGGTATGCCTGTAATGCTATAAACTTCCCTCTCAGGACTGCCTTTGCTGTGTCCCATAAATTTTGAGTTGATGTATGCTCATTATCATTTGTTTCTGGGAATTTTTAAATTTCTTCTTTGATCTCATTGTTTACCCATTCGTTATTTAATAACATGCTATTTAGTTTCCAAGTGTTTGAGTATTTTTCAGTTTTCCTGTTGTGGTTGATTTCTAGTTTCATGCCATTGTGATCAGAGAAAGTGCTCGATATGATTTCTATCTTCTTAAATTTGTTGAGACCGCTTTTGTGCCCTAACATGTGGTCTATTCTAGAGAATGTACCATGAGCGCTTGAAAAGAATGTATATTCTGCTGTTTTAGGGTGAAAGGTTCTGAAGATATCTGTTAAATCGAGTTGATCTAATATGTCCTTTAAGTCTGCTCTTTCTTTGTTAATTTTCTTTCTTGAAGATATATCTAATGATGTTAATGGGGTATTGAAATCCCCTACTATTATAGTATTGCTGTTGGTCTCGCCCTTTAAATCCATCAAAGTCTGCTTTATATATTTAGGTGCTCCTATATTAGGTGCGTAGATATTTATAATGGTTATATCTTCCTGTTGGATTGCTCCCTTTATCATTATGTAGTGACCTTCTTTATTTCTAACAATAGTCTTTGTTTTAAAGTCCATTTTGTCTGATATAAGTATTGCTACCCCAGCTTTTTTTTCATTTCCATTTGCATGAAATATTTTTTTCCATCCTTTTACCTTCAGTTTATGTGCATCTTTTGATTTAAGGTGTGTCTCTTGTAGACAGCATATGTATGGGTCCTGTTTTCTTATCCATGCAGCTACCCTATGTCTTTTGATTGGATCATTTAATCCATTTACATTTAAGGTTATTATTGATATGTAATTGTTGATTGCCATTTTATTCTTTAAAACTGTATTCCTCTTTTGCTATATTCTTTTGCTCCTTTGATGTGTTTACAACAGGCCCCTTAGCATTTCTTGCAGCCTTGGTTTGGTTGTAGTGAATTCCTTGAGGGTTTTTTTGTCTGTAAAGCTTTTTATTTCTCCTTCAATTTTAAACGATAGCCTTGCTGGATAAAGTAGTCTTGGTTGTAGGTTTTTGTTCTGCATTACTTTGAATATTTCTTGCCATTCCCTTCTGGCCTCAAGTGTTTCTGTTGAGAAGTCAGAAGTCATCCTTATGGGGGCTCCTTTGTAGGTGATAGTCTTTTTTTCTCTAGCAGCTTTTAATATTTTCTCTTTATCATTTAGCTTTGGTATTTTAATTATGATGTGTCTTGGTGTTGATTTCTTTGGGTTTCTCCTTAATGGAGTTCTCTGTGCTTCCTGAACATGTAAGATGTTTTCCTGCCTTAATTGAAGGAAGTTTTCAGCTATGATATGCTTGAACAAAGTCTCTATCCCTTATTCTTTCTCTTGTTCTTCAGAACCCCTATGATGTGGATGTTATTTCTCTTCATGTTGTCACAGAGCTCTCTAAGAGTTTCCTCAGACTTTTTGAGTCTCTTTTCTTTTTTCTGCTCTGCTTCCAGGCCTTTATTTATCATGTCCTCTAACTCGCTGATTCGATTCTCCGCTTCATCCATCTTGCTTTTAATTTCTTCCATTGTGTTCTTTATTTCAGATATTGTATTTGTCATTTCTGACTGATTCTTTTTTATTATTTCAATGTCTTTTTTTATATTTGCTATCTTTTATTTAGGTTTTCATAATGACCATCTATTGTTGTTCTAATATCTTTGAGCATCCTAACAATTGTTATTTTAAACTCTGCACCTGGTAATTTGGTTATATCTGATTCATTTAGGTCCTTTTCTGGGGATTTCTCTTGGTTCATTTGTGTTGCATTTCTCTGCCTCCACATTTTCTCTGTGTAAAGGAAGGTTTGGGCCCTTGGAGTCCACTGGGTATGGCCTCTGTTCCCTAGGTATGGTCTGTCTGCAGGCCCACCATCCCTTCTTCTGTTGCTGCCTCGGGCTTTTGGGTTTGGGCGTTGTCTGCCTACTGGGGCTATTGCTGTGATTTCAACCTCTCCTTCACAGGAGTGGCTGTGATCACGTGCTTGGGTGCACAAGCCTTGGTGGCCTTGGCCTTTGCTCCACCCCTGTGGATGGCGTTATGGTCGGTGCTAAGGACACTGGCGAGCACCTTTGCTCAGCTGCGGGTTTCTGCCTGTTTCCGTGCTTTCGCCCCAACCTTGTAGGAGGAGCCTGCTCGTGGATCGGCTGCTAGCCTTGGCTCTACTGGCCAGGCAGGACTGCGTGGCCACGCTCAGCTCAGTAGCAGAACTCCACCTGTTCTGGGCTTTTGGCTCCACCCTCACGGGAGGAGCCGGCTCCCAAGTCAGGCCACAAGCCTCGGTTCCAGGGGCGGGGCAAGGCTGTGCTCCTCTGCTCTTGCTCAAGGGCTGGTCTCCACCCCTTCCGGGGTTCCCGCCCTTCTCCCGCAGGCTGGATTACAGGCTGCTGGCAGCTGGGCTTGACCGCTTTTGCACGCCCCCTCATCCCCAGCTGGGCAAGACTGAGCTCACACGTGAGCCCAGTGGTGGCCAGCAGGCTTCCCCCCCTGCTGACAGAACTGCCCCTCTGTGTCCTGCCGCCACCCGCCCTCCAGCGAGCCCACAGCCGTGTGAGGTGTGGGCGCTTCAGCTCAGACCCTAACACTCATTACTGTAGACCTGGAAGCTCCCTCCTTCTAAGCAACTCTGCTCTGAGTGCCGCAGGAGAGCTTGTTTGGCTGGTGTCCTGCTTCCCTTTGCTGGTATTGCTGTTTCCAGGGGAAATATTCACTTCAGATTTGGAGAGTGACTCGTCCCAGGGGTTAGGGTGGCTGTCTCTCAAAATGTTTCTCCCTGTGCCTTCTAGATTACACTCTCTTCCTGCTACTCCGGTCCTCTCTCCCCATCCCCCGGAGCCCTGGGTGAGTGGTTGTGAGAGAGGTGTCCTGCATGGTCCCTTTAAGAAGAATCCTGGGTCTGAGAAATCAGACTCTTTCTCACAAACAGTATCCTGACTCGTTTCCAGCTAAATACTGTCCTTACGCCTCTTCTCGGCTCTGGGGCTGCAGGCTGGGGCTTTGTTCCTGGGGCTCAGGACCCTTCCCTCTCTGCTAAACTCACTTCCCGCCATGCAAGTCTCTCTCGGCTGCCATTCGCTCTGGGGAGCTAGGCAGCCCTCTCCGTGTTTCTGCTTTTCCTACCAGTCTCAGTGTGGCTTCTTCAGTGTTCCTTGGTTGAAAAGTCCTCTTAGTTTAGTCCAAAGTTGGTTTTTCCAGATGGTAGTTCTTAAATTTAGTTTGTAATCCACTTTGGTTCTGGGAGGTGGATGTCAGGAAGTTTTTTAAAAGATGGAAAAGTGGCACACAATGTTCATATGCTAGTGGGAATAATCCAGGATAGAGAAAAGAAATTAATAATGTAGCACTGAGAGGTGACAACCACTAGAGTAACAACACTGAGAAAGTAAAAGACATCTCATACAAAAGTGGAAGAGTTGGACTTAGATGGAATCATGGACATTATTCTCAGAAACAAGAGGGTATACAGAGAGCACGAGTCCAGATGTAGGTGCAATGGACTGAATGTTTTATCTTCTCAAAATTTATATGTAAAAACCCTAACCCCCAATGTGATGGTACCAGGAGCTGAGCTCTGGGGAGATCATTAGGTCATGAGGTGGAGCCCTCCTGAATGGAATTAGTGCCTTAATAAAAAGAATTCCAGAGAGCTCTCATGCCTTCTTTCTAATGTGTGATAATAAAATGAAAAAATGGCAGTCTGTACCCCAGAAAAAAAGACCTGATTACTAACTTCCAGCCTCCAGAACTATAAAAAATAAATTTCCATTGCTTATAAACCAGCCAGTCTATGGTACTTTGTTAAAGCAACTGGAACTAAGACAGCAGGTAAATTTGACAGCTGTGGTGATGAGAATTTTAACCCCTGGAATACTTACCTCTCTTGCAAAAGTACAACTGTTTAGTCTGATAAATTTAGCAATATTGTGATCGCAGTAGACTAAATTATCCAAAGAATTTTGAAGAAGCTATGTGATTTAGTCATCTTTCCTTCCTGCTTTTAATTTTTACCTTCCTGGCAAAAATTGTTGGTTCTGAATAAAATAAATATATTCAAGGAAAAAAATTATAAATTTCAAAACGGTTTTAACTTCTGAGGAAATAGTCAAATTTTTCAAAACAACAATAATAAATAAAATGGTTTTATTGTTAGATAATTTTCAGAATTCAGCTGAAATAGTGTAAGAAATGTTTGAGCTTCAGCTGTCAATATGTGGAAAAGATGAAATGTACACAGCAGATACATTAGCCTTGGGACTGACAGAAATGACTAAATCTCTCAGATCCTGAGTTGCCTTAGCTGTAAACTGAGGATTATCTCTGCCTTAAAGGATATTTGTGAGCTCCAAATAATATACTATCATTAAAGCTCCTGGTATACAATAGGTGCTCAAAAACTAGCAGCTGTCATTATTGAATCTATTGGTTTGAACTTTTACTGAGAGCAAACATGTTACCTGATAAATTTCTTCCATTTATAAAACTAGTAGAAGAAAGTGCTGGCAAGGAACATGGGTCTTCTTTTTACTATTTTCACAACTTCCTGTGAGTCTGTAATTATTTTTAAAGTGAAAGTTGAAAGTAATTTCTTTCACTTAGATTTCTATGTGAAATAACTATAACTTCCTCCCATCTTGTACAGGGGAATAGTTATCATTCATCTGATGGATAATGAAATCCTGCTATTTTCCTATGGATAGGATGATGAGTTGGAAAAAGCATTGATATTATGAGTCCAAAGACTTGAAATAAGTAACTTCACAATCTGGGCATCTATAATGTGAGGATTTATATTAAATCTCTCTTAGGTCTATAATTTTATAAATATAAAATACACATACAAAGCAACAGTTAAGGCAAAGAAACATATAAATTACCGAGATTTGTTAAATAAATATCTGAAGCTGAAAGTGATTGAAGGATAGACATTTATTAACTGATAAGTAAAAGATACAATTTTAAATATTATATATATTTTAAGATTATTATACTTATAATGTTATATAAATCCAAAATATTGTACTTAAAATATTATATACATTTAAAATGTAGTGAAATCATATACCTGCTTACAAAGCTAATGGTACTCTATGGAAGTGATTTCTAAACATTTTTGATTATATACTCTGATCACAAAAATATGCACTATTGTAAATCTACATGTAAAATATTAGTACAGTTTAATCTTTTAAAAAATCACATTACAGTTTACATTCAATATTATTTTGTCTTAGTTTCAGGAGTACAGTATAGTGGTTAGACAATTGTATACTTTACAAAGTGTTCCCCTGATAGTCTGGTACTCACCTACGTTGTACTTTACATCCTCATGAATAGTCTGTAACTACCAACCTGTACTTCTAAATCCCTTCACCGTTTTCACCCAGTCTCCTCAACCCCCATCCCCAATCATTAGTTGTTCTTTGTACCTATGAGTCTGTTTCAATTTTGTTCATTTATATTGTTTTTTAGATTCTACATATAAATGAAATCATATGAGATTTGTCTTTCTTTTTTATTTTATTTTATTTTTTTTTATTTATTTATTTTTTATTTTTTAGTGAAGTGAGAGGCAGGGCGGCAGAGAGATGGACTCCCACATGAGCCCCAACTAGTACCCACCAGGGAAGCAATGCCTTGCCCATCTGGGGCCACTGCTCTGTTGCTTGGTAACTGAGCCATCTCTGGGGCTGAGGTGAGGCCATGGAGCCATCCTCAGCACCCCAGGGCCAACTGGCTCAAACCATTCAAGCCATGGCTGCAGGAGAGGAAGAAAGACAGAGAGAAGGAAGAGGGGGAAGGGTGGAGAAGCAGCTTTTCCTGTGTGCCCTGACTGGGAATTGAACCCAGGACTTCCACATGCCAGGCCAGTGCTCTACTGCTAAGCCAACCAGACAGGGCCAAGAGATCTGTCTTTCTCTATCTGACTTATTTCACTTAACTGTCACAAATAGTAAGGTTTCATTTGTTATGTGCCACGACCTGCGCAACAAGTCCATTCCAGGGTCTCGAGCGGAAAATGGTACGAAATGAAGAAAATAGTGTTAAGCCTAATCCAGAGGGACCCGAAACATTGAAGACACGAACAAAGTCCGTTGATTACACACCAAAGCTTTATTTCATTTACATAGGAGAGGTAGTTTCTGTGGGGACAAATGCCCGCAAATGGCTCATAGTTATAAGAAAAGGTTTATTTTGGCTTTTCTTTCCCTGCACCGGGCTAGCCATTCACCCCTTTCCCCACAGGTGTGGTGGAATGTCTGGGGATCCATGTTTTCCTCCCCTTTGCATTTACAATACAATGCCAAGGGCCATCCTGGTTATGCCAATCACACAGTACAGAGACTATTCTCACAATTTCTCTGCACACCTTAACCCAAATTAATAAAATGTTCTCCAAGCCTCTTAAAATATTAATATTAATTCTGTAGTTTTTGGTACCTTACAACACCTGTGGATGAAGTGGCTCAGTGGCTCCTCAATAGACTTAAAGAAATAAAAGAATGGGTTTGGGATGATGCCACAGCTCCTTGCCAACAGTAACTCCTGCCCTGGCCAAGCTGCAAAAACATGGCCGCCCCCAGAAAACATCCTTCTTTATTTACTGAAGGAGGTTGTCCATTAGCAAATCAATCACATTTCCAAGGCAACACAAGAAAACCACCAGGTGCAGAAAACCCCCACCATCTTAACATACACAAAGAAACTAGCTTCCAGTCCTTCGGGGGAACATGGGCAGGCAGGACGAGTACTGAAGCACAGCCCTTTTGTAACTCAATCAGGCAGGTGAGGTGGGGGGTTGGGCAAACTGTCAGCTTATAGTCAGCTCCCAGCACCTCTGTCCAAACTGCAAAATAACCTGTTGATTTTTTGGTCCCCAACGGTTATGGCCAAGTAATATTCCATTGTATATACATATGTACCATGGTTTTTTAATTCATTCATCTACTGATGGGGACTTGGGTTGCTTCAATATCTTAATTATGGTAAATAATGCTGCAAAGAACATAGGGGTGCATATATTCTTTTGATTTAGTGCTTTGGGTTTCTTCAGATATATAACTAGAAGTGGAATTGCTGGGTCATAAGGTAGTTTTATTTTTAGATTTTTGAGGAACCCCCATGCTATTTTCTACAGTGTCTGTGCCGAGCCACATTCCCACCAACAGTGACCAAGGATTCCCTTTTCTTCACGTATTCTTTAACACTTGTTTGTTGATGTATTGATGATAGCCTTTCTGACAGGTGTGAGGTGATATCCCTTTGTGGTCTTATTTTGCATTTCTCTGACAATTAGTGAGGTTGAGCATCTTATTGTGTCTATTGGCCATCTGCATGTACTCTTTGACAAAGTGATTATTCAAGTTCTTTTGCCCATTTTTAATTGGATTGTTTGTTTTATTGGTGCTGAGTTTTCTGAGTTCTTTGTAAATTTTGGATATTAGCCCCTTATCAGATGTATCATGGTGAAATATGTTCTCCCATTCAGTGGATTGTCTTTACATTTGTTGTTGGTTTCCTTTGCTGCTGTGCAAAAAACTTTTTAGTTTGAAGTAGTCCCATTTGATTCTTTCTCCTTTAATTTTAAATGATAGCTCTGCTAGGTAGAGTAGTCATGGTTGTAGGCCCTTGTTCTTCATCACATTAAATATTTTGTGCCAATCCCATCTAGCCTGTAATATTTTTATAGAGAAATCAGCTGTCTTCTGAGAGCTCCCATGTAGATAATTGTCTTTCTCTTGCTTATTTTAAGCTTCTTTCTTTGTCTTTAACCTTTGCCATTTTAATTATGATATGTCTTGGTGTGGGAATCCTTTGGTTCATCTTGTTTGGGATTCTGGACTTACTGGGCTTGTATATCTATTTTTTTTCACCAGGTTAGGAAAGTTTTCAGTCATTATTATTCAAATAGGTTCTCAATTCCTTACTCTTCGTCTTCTCCTCCTGGTACTCCAATGATGTGGGTGTTGTTACACTTAATATTGTACCAGTGGTCCCTTAAACTATCCTCACTTAAAAAATATATAGTTTTTTTCTTTTTGTTGCTCTGATTGGGTGTTTTCTGCCACCTTGTTGTCCAAATCAGTGATTCAGTCCTCTGTTTTATCTAACCTACTGTTTATTCTTTCAACTATATTCTTAATGTTAGTTATTATATTCTTCATTTCTAACTGGTTCTTTTTTGTGGTTTCTATGTCCTTTTTTATGTTGTTGTAGTTCTCACTTAGTTCCTTGAGCATCCTTATAACTATTGATTTGAACTCTATATTTGGTAGGTTGCTTGCCTCTATTTCATTTAGTTTTTTTTCTGGAGATTTTGCCTGTTCTTTCATCTAGAGCATGTTTCTTTGCTTCCCCATTTTGGCTGCCTCTCTGTTTGTTTCTGTATATTAGGTAGATGTGCTATCTCTCCCAGTTTTGGTAGGGTGGACTTATGTGGCACGTTTCTTTGATTATCTGAGCTGGGTACTACAGGAATGTTTCTTGTGTGGTTTATGTAAGCTCTCCTATTGTAGTTAAATCTTTTTTTTTTTTTTTTTTTTTTTTTGCATTTTTCTGAAGCTGGAAACAGGGAGAGACAGTCAGACAGACTCCCGCATGCGCCCGACCGGGATCCACCCGGCACGCCCACCAGGGGCGATGCTCTGCCCACCAGGGGGCGATGCTCTGCCCATCCTGGGCGTCGCCATGTTGCGACCAGAGCCACTCTAGCGCCTGAGGCAGAGGCCACAGAGCCATCCCCAGCGCCCGGGCCATCTTTGCTCCAATGGAGCCTTGGCTGCGGGAGGGGAAGAGAGAGACAGAGAGGAAGGCGCGGCGGAGGGGTGGAGAAGCAAATGGGCGCTTCTCCTATGTGCCCTGGCCGGGAATCGAACCCGGGTCCTCCGCACGCTAGGCCGATGCTCTACCGCTGAGCCAACCGGCCAGGGCTGTAGTTAAATCTTGATTGCTGCTGGCCCATCTGTGCATGGGGTTGACCCTCAGCCTGGCTACAATGAGGACTGACCCTGACCACAGTGTACTGAGTTGCTGTGCAAGTGCTGACCACATGAAGCAAAATTTGTTTCAGCAGAGTCTGGTGCCTGTTAAGATCTCTCTTTGAATTTGCCATTTATGGAGCTAATTGGGTCCTGCTCTGATGTGGTTTGAGGCCTGACATTGGGTGTGTTGGTTCTAGAACCTATTGGGAGGGGCTCCAGTGCAGGTTAATATCAGACACGGCCTGTGACTGGACCTGGGCAACCTGTTTGCAGTTATAAAGCAATCCACAATTTGTGGCTGCCTGTTCTGAGCTTGAGTGTGTGTGGGGACTAGTTGCACATGTGGCAGGCTTCCACCAGCACTGAGTCTGGGGACAGGTCAGCAAAAGGCCCAAGGTACCCCAAGATCCACCTCTGCTTGCTTCTGCCTGCTGTCTGCCTGTTAGGCTCAGCCACTGAAGAGCCTCTGGCAGTATGCGAGTTTAATGAGGAAGGTTCTCAGTGAGTCAACAGGTAGGGGTAAGTGGTGTTTATCAGATTGATAGAGATTCAAACTCGGTGCCAGTGCTGGGTCTGAGGCCACTCAGCAAAACTCCCAGGGTACACCAAGGAAAGCTGCCATCGACCAGGTGCTCAGAGAACTTTTTGGCAGGGCAGGGTCTTAGGAAGCCATTCAGGTGAAGCCAACAGAGTTTTAATAGGCCCAAACTGACCAGCTTTGGCTATGTAAAAGGGAGGACTCTGCACAGGAACTGACCAGTGCTGGTCAGGTATGGGAGGGAAAAATGTTCTTAGAGCCATACAACTCAGTCTGTCCTGGATTCTGCCCAGACTTCCTCCAGACCTGAAGCTCTGCAAGACAGAGCTGCTGGGAGTTAGGAGGGTGAAGCCAGTGGAACTTCCATGGGGGAATGGCACAGGTCAGGCTCATGGGAAGGCGGGGGTGAATGGTGCCTTCCCCAGAGTCACACAACTTACATAACCCCCAGAGCCTTCCCAGGCCCCTATATCCTGGGCCCAGGTAGCTAACACCTTTGCAGGACATGTGTTCACAGGAGCTCATGGAGAGAGACAGGGAATCAGGAGGCTGGGGCTATTGCATTCCCTCAGGCTGATGCAATATGGAGGGAAGTACTCTACCCAAAAGAGATGGTGTTTGTGGGTGGTATGAGAGAGGGACTCAGCACAGCAACCCTGGTGGTTCTACCTTCAGCTCTCTCCTTGGAGCCATAGAACCCAGTATCTTCTCCCATGACTCTAGTCCACTCAGAGCTACCTTTCCTCTGGCAGAGCCTAGGATGAGTGGCTGCAACGAAGACTTTGTGTTCTGGCCCATTAAGAGGGTGCCCAGGTTTCTAGCAGACTTCCTGGCAGACAGAATTTCTGCTGATTATCACACCCAGATGTTAAGTGGGATTCTCTTCCTGGCTCTGGTGCTCTTGGCTTGGGACTCAGCGTGGGGTTGTGACCCCAGAGTGAGGTTGAGACCCCCCTCCAGCTCCTAAGGCAGAAGAACATTTACAGCTGAGATATCCCTTTGCATTCTCAGCTGCCTCATGTGGGTGTGTGGCCAGTCCTTTTGCATCTACGCCCTTCCTACCAGTCTCTATGTGGCTTCTTCTGAAATACTTGTTTTAAGACTTCTATTCAACTAGTCTTTAGATGGTTATTCAGGTTGATTTGTGATTCCCATTTGGTCCTGGGAGGAGGTGAGTGAACTTCCTCCTATTCCATCACCATCTTGAATCTTCCTTGATTTCTTAATTTAGGTAAAAATAGAGATAGTTTGAGTTCCATCCCATATTCCAACTGCTCCAGGGGTCAGATTTGTTACAGGAAGTTTTCCTTTCTATATTCTGGGACAATACCTTTTGAATCTTCTGTTCTAATTCTTGCTGTAATCACACTTGAACATTAAGTTCCCCATTAAAAAAAATCTGTCAGTGCTAGAAATGAGAAATTCAGCTATAAAATGTCATTTTAGGAAAAATCTCAGGACCTTTAAAATGTATCTATTAATTTTAAAATAGCTAAATCTTCAAAAAGCAAATACTAATATATAAAGGAGTATCATTCCTGCAAGGAAAGAATTATTATGTAGGTTGATTTGTAAATGATATGTTACATTCTATATGAAAGTGGTTTTCTGTAATTTTGCTCACTAAATGGTAACTCAAATGCTTTTAAAATGCTTTAAATAAAAAGTAGTCTGGATAAAGAGGAAAAATGACCACAGATCTTGAATGTTTGAATTACAGTAGAAGCAATTCTTGTTTAATGAGTCAACTAAACTTGTTTAATGATGAATTTTAACTTTGGAGGAGATCAGAGGAAAAGCCTTTCCTGAATAGAAAAATAAGTCTGCATTTTTAATGCAGACTCAGTGTTATATGCCTTTTTGATAAGAAAAGGAAGAAGGAAAAAGCTGATCAGGGCATAACAAAAAGTGACCTCAAGCCTTTTTGAATTTGATCTCCACCACTGTTTTTTTGTTTTTCTTTGAGTGAGAGGAGGAGAGATAATGAAACAGACTTCCACAGGCACCACCAGGCAACCCTGTCTAGGACCAATACTGCATTTCCAAGATATGCTTAGCACTTGAGGCTGACAGGCTGGGACTAACCAACCCCAGGGCCACGCTGGAACTAACTGAGCCACTGGGAGGGAAAGAGAGAGAGAGAGACAAAGGGGAGCAGGAATGGGAGAGAAGCAGATGGTCACTTCTCCTGTGTGCCCTGACCAGGGATTGAACTGAACGTGGGGCCAACACTCTATTCACTGGGCCCCTGGCCAAGGCAGATACCCACCACTCTTAATAGGTCAGTTTATCCAAGCAGTCAGGCCCAGGAGAAGTGGCATAAACCACCTAAAATTAGAGTAGACCGTGGATTCGTGTTTCTGCTGAGGTCTCTTAATATCAAGGTGACCAACTTTTTTACAATGGAAAGAAAGACAAAAATAAATTGAAGAAAATAATATTGCAAATAAAAGAAATATTTTATTTATTGCAATAATACACTATAATATGATAAATGCATAATAAAAACATTTTTTATATTTTATATTATAATTATGCTTACATGCCTATTAATTTTTAATAATTGTAAGAAAAACTACTCATTTAGATATTATCTAAATGAGTACTTTTCTACTGAATGAATATTTTTTGTCAATGTATCATCTTGTTATGATATATTGGAAATATCTGAACAAGAAATATCCTTCATATTGAATTTTACAGCAAGTGCTGCAGCTAGAGGATCAACATTCAATCTCGATTTCTCACTTGTCCAAAATTCATTAGCAATTGAAAAAATTCCTGCATTAGTTCCAGGGCAGCACAATGTAAATTGAACAAGAATAAATAAATTTTCACATGGAATATGTTCATTTTTGTTTGCTTGTTTTTTTATTTATTTATTCATTTTAGAGAGGAGTGGGAGAGACAGAGAGAGAGAGAGAAGTGGGGGAGGTGCTGGAAGCATCAACTCCCATATGTGCCTTGACCAGGCAAGCCCAGGGTTTTGAACCAGCGACCTCAGCATTTCCAGGTCAATGCTTTATCCACTGTGCCACCACAGGTCAGGAATATGTTCATTTTTGAAATGACTATTTCCACCCATCTTTTATCAATTTCCACGTGTTCATTTTCCCATTGTATTATTTTTCAGAATTTCAATATACATTCAGTCTTCTAATTTTTTCAAAGAGATAATTGTTGTCTATTTTGATGTCTGGCATTTCTTTAGATAAAAACTCAAGACAGGATTCAATATCTGTCCAATATACTTGCGATGAAGTAAAAAAAACACCATTAAAAACTGTTATTTTCCGTGATGTTTGTTTCAGACCATTCTTCGATATATTGAAAACATGTCTGGTAAAAATTCTGCTCTTCTTTGATAAACTTTTCTGTTATGACCAGATTTGATTCCTCTAAGTCTAAAAATTTTCTTTTTATAATTAAAGGAAGAAATTTTTCTTCAAAATGAGATTTATATTGAAGGATAAAGTCATTCAAAATAAGACTAACTTCCATAGCTGAATGTGTTCACCTTCAATCTTTTGAATCATTTTGTGAAACATAGATGCTTGATTATGTATAAAATACATTAATATCTCATATATTTTATTATTAAAAAACAATTTCAAGACTTTAGGACATTTGTCTAAACTTAATAAATATGAACGGAGAGGCTCAAATAATTGTAGAACACGCTCTATAGCAGGTGTTAGAGCAAGCCATCTAACTTTTGAATATCCTAAAAGTTTTTTATATTCAACATTTGCTTCTTCACAAAATTGTTTTAAAGTAGCAACACAAACAGTAAAATGACTAAAATGTAAATAAATTGTAGTTATTATTACTTCTACATTAATTGGCATAGCACATGATGCTGTGTTGATTGCATTTGACAAAATATGTGCATTGCAACCTATTCCTAGTATTTTCTTTTGGAGTAACTCTTGTAATTTTACATACATGTTATTCACCCTTTTGCCCACCAAAATTTGTATTTGTATTATCAGCCATTAGTGCAACCACTCTGGATTTCAAATTGTTTTCATTTATTACTCTGTATAGATGGAGATGGTTTGACAAGATTTCAAAAGTTTCGCCCTCAATGGATTCTAAATTTTAAAATTTTACTTGAATGCCCTTGGTAACATTAAAATGTCTTACTATTATTGGATACAATTCAATTTCATTATGATTTTTGTATCAGATAAAATCGTTACAAATGCTGCAGTTTCCAAGTCCTCTGTAAGTATTTTGTCACAGTAATTTTTAAGTACTGATTTCAAAATAGCTTTGCATTTTTGTCCTGGCACATGAAAATTTTGCATTGTGAAACTTTTTCAATAATTTAGTTGTACAATCCATACTACAGAAACTTTGATTGTGAATTATGGTATGAAATGCAAATGTTCCCTCCATTGCAGCCAACTGTTTTTCACTTCAGAATAATTTGAAGTTTTAAAATAACTTGTTACTTGCCTGACCAGGTGGTGGTGCAGTGGATAGAGCATCGGACTGGGATGCCGAAGACCCAGGTTCAAGACCCCGAGCTCGTCAGCTTGAGCACGGGTTTATCTGGTTTGAGCAAAAGCTCACCAGCTTGGACCCAAGGTTACTGGCTCGAGCAAGGGGTTACTTGGTCTGCTGAAGGCCCACAGTCAAGGCACATATGAGAAAGCAATCAATGAACAACTAAGGTGTCGCAATGCGCAGCAAAAAACTAATGATAGATGCTTCTCATCTCTCTATTCTTATCTGTCTGACCCTGTCTATCCCTCTCTCTGACTCTCTCTCTGTCTCTGTAAAAAAAAAAAAAAATTGTTAAAATAACTTGTTACTTTACAACTGGAAGCTGATGCATCTAATGATTGCTTATGTTTGTTGGTGGTCAAGTGTTTCGTTATCGCTGCTCTGCCCCCAACTGCAATATAAAATTCTCCGCTGTAAATATTGCAGAAAGCAATGGTATCTTTCTTTGATATGAGGGATGGAAATTCCTTTTTCAATTTATCATTGAAATGGTATTTTCTCTTTTTTTATTTTTCCATCCCTTAAATGAAATTTAAAATTAAAAATAAAATATAGAGCCACAGAATGATGCAAGCACATTAGGAACTGAAAACGTTACATAATGGTAGGCGAATTTTCTGGAAGCTAAATTAACAAAACTAAATATCAAACAAAACCACTAATTTGGAGTGATATTCGGGTATATTTATCATTTTTTAAAATTAAAAACATGTTTTATTCAACTATTTAATTCAAATGCGTTATTAATATATATGGTTTGAAGTTAGATTTCCACTTTAAAACTCAAATTTTGGGAAAATACTTGTAAATACAATTATATGTATTTGGAAATTATTAAATAGATAATGAATTAATAAAACATGAATTGTGCTTACCTGTCTATGATTGAATATTCACTGAGAAAGAACTAATCATGAGTCTACAATGACATATGTGCCATGTCGTATTTCAGGAAGAAGTACACAAAGCCATTTGCGCACTTCGTATATTGCGCACTCTCCCAAGGTTTCCCATACACAGCGCATGCGTCTCATAATCGTGTCTCACCACACTGTACTGATCCTTGACGAATCATCATGGCAAATACAAATACGTCACATCACACATAATGGATCAACTCTGCATTGATAGAATACGGACATTTACAGATTAGTCTTCTAATATCAAAAAGGAGGACATGTAAGAGGACACTTTTTTTTTTACAGGGACAGAGAGAGAGTCAGAGAGAGGGATAGATAGGGACAGAGAGACTGGAATGGAGAGAGATGAGAAGCATCAATCATCAGTTTTTTGTTGCGACACCTAAGTTGTTCATTGATTGCTTTCTCATACGCGCCTTGACCGTGGGCCTTCAGCAGACCGAGTAACCCCTTGCTCACGCCAGCAACCTTGGGACCAAGCTGATGAGCTTTTGCTCAAGCCAGATGAGCCGGCCCTCAAGCTGGCCACCTTGGGATCTCGAACCTGGGTCCTCCGCACTCCAGTCCGAAGCTCTATCCACTGCACCACCGCCTGGTCAGGCAAGAGGACACTTTTTGAGGGAAGAGGGAACTTACAAAAGAAAGACTGTCCTCCCTAAAGGAGAACGATTGATTACCTTATGCAGAAGCATATTTGAAGAACTAAAGGCATGTAATAAATGTAATTTGATTCTACAAACATCTATTAAGCATTTTGTGATACAGAAATTAATAAGGCATGATTGGTGCCCTCAATCTAGTGAGATATAAACATCTCAAGTAATTGTTTTATAAGGAAGGTGTGTTGAGTGATAACCCCTCCTCATACCCTTTCCTTTAGATTAGTACTATTGAGGGAGTCCCTCTAATTATCCTTTTAAAAAAATCAATACACCAAGTTTTCCTTTCAGTTATAGTTATATCAGAGTTTACATTAAAAGGCCAGAGTAACTGTTTCAGGGGATAAGTCTGTCTTAGGCAATGCCATGCATCTAGACTTTTGCCCTGCTCACACCCTGTACAAAGAAATGCAAGTCTGCTTCTGAGCTCAGTAGACTAGCTCTGATTATAGACATAAATGCCAACTATAACAGCTACAATAAGGGCAGCTAGACACTTTGGAATATTTCCAATGAAATGTCATTTTTCCAAATAAATGACAATAGCCAGTCCAAATTAAACAGTTTGTTCACTGACGTGTTAACTGAGTTGAAATTTCAGTTCTTTTATGAAATTAATCATAATCACTTACACCAGATGGCTGTGGTGATTTGGGAAATCATTTAAACATTGAACGTGTGTCTTTGTTTAAAAGCTGCTATATAAGCAACCAGATTAGTTTGATAGGAACAGCTAATAATATTAGTTGTGAAGCATTTTACCAAAACTCACTCAGGTCAGAAATCACTGCACACTATAAAGCTGTGGTGCATTTTACTAAAATCTACTAAAGCCAACAGAAGTGCAGTTACTACAAGAAATTACCGCGAATTACTAAAAGGGAGCGTGCCGTTCCAGGTCTTGGTGCCAAAGTCTCTCAGGGCACCTCCCCAACACACATCACTAGTTATTTCAGCCTTCGTTCTAGAAGGGTACAGGACTGCAGTCCCCCTCTAGTGAGGTGAAAGCCAGGGGAAACCGTATGAAGAAGCGACTTGAGACCCCTAATGGGGAGGGTGCCACCACTCGGACAGCAGGACAGAGGGAGTGTGGAAGAGGTTGCCCACAGCAGCATGCACGCCTCACCCTCAAGAGTCAGGGATCTTCAAACTCCTAAGATTAGGGGACCAGAGCCATGGAGAAGGTGTGTGTGCAGGGGGGGGGGGGTCCCACATGGGGACTCCGAGAAGCGGACAGAGATGGACCCAGAGCGGGGGCCGTGTCCCGTTCTGGGGTCGGCGCCAGAGGAGGGGAGGTCCGCGAGCCCCGGCCGGGCCCAGGCGCAGCGGGCAGCCCAAGCGGGAGAGGAGGGGCGAGGCGCTCGCCGGCCCCTCTCCCGCGTGCGCTCCTCTCCCTTCCCCTCCCCGGGCCGCCGGCACGCGAACGCATCCCAGCCCGCGGCCAGGCCGCTGCAAGGGGAGGCGCCAAGCCGCCGCGGCGCCGGTCCCCGACCGTGCAGTAACGGCGACGCAGGAGGCGGAGCGGATGCGGTGGGGCCTGCGCTGAGGTAGGGAGTAGAAAAGGGCACGGCACGGCAAGTCGCGGGGGAGGGAGACGCCGGGACGAAGCGGGCCAATGTCAGATACCCCCGGGGCGGGCCACCTCTCCCGCCCCTGCTGCCCGAGCTCCGGGACGGTGCCGCCGCTGAGAAGCCGCCCCTGTTCACAGCCTCGTCCACACCGTGGGCCCAGGCGGCTGCTCAGGAGCGCAACCGTGCTGGCGGGGCCTAGGCACGGGCCTCTGGGACTACAGCGCCCCGAGGCCTAGGGCCGAGGCTTCGCTGCGCGTGCGCAAAGCGGCTGGCCCGGGCTCGGCGCGCGGCTCTGGGACTGTACACCCACCCAGGCTGCGGGCCGTGCCGTCGCCGCGCATGCGCCAGGCTGCTGGCGGAAGTGGCGCGCCCAGTCTGGGTTTGTGTTTGGCGTCGTCCCAGTGGTGTCGCTTGTCGGGAGACTTCCCTGCCCTGGGCCCTGGCCATCCTGTCTGGGAAGGGCTACCTGAGCTTCAGGGAGGAGTGTGCCTTGGAGTTCCTCTTTCCCTTCCCACTCGCCGCCCCGCCTAGGCCACCGATGTTTTCCTGTCTGTCGCTTCGACCCTGAGCTCCAGTCGGTCAATCTATTCACCTACCTCCCGCCCCAACAAGCTCACTAACTTACGACTTTTGGTCCTGATTTCGAGGGACCGCGCAGAAAGTTTGACCAAGCTAGGAGAAGCTGTTCTGAAACTGCTGTGGAAAGGATGGGGAGAAATCGCTAGAGCTTTATTTTAAGTCAGAGGAGAAATGCTTGGCTCAGACCCGGAAATGGAGATTTTCAGATGCTGTTACCTTTCCAACTGCTCCTCCTTGGCGGAGGAAGAACTTGCTTCAGTTGGAACGCGAGTTCGGAATGAACTTTCTGCTTTTGTTCTTTGGGGAATTACATAAAACGTTGGAACAGTTCTAGTCCAAGACTGGAATAGAATGCATGTCCTAGGGCTGCCTGGTACCTCGCTTGGCGACTTAATCTCTGGCAGAGCTGAATGAGTAGTCGACTTCAGAACAGTGCTGAGCGAAGCTCTTTCCCCTAGACTGGGAAGGGACAGCCACTGATGTTTATTGAGCCTCCTGGCTTTGCACCCTTCTAGTACTACATTTCTGCATGGCTTTACACCTTCCTGGGCGGTGGTACTTACCCTGCTCTATTTGGCATTTAACACTATCTGACATGTTTTTGTATGTGTATGAAACGTCTCCTCCATAATCAGATCTCAGTAGGTATTAACTATAAAATTGAAATGGAAATCTAGAAATGTACTGAATTCTCAACCTGGATTCATTCATTCATTCAGCAAATGTTAAGTGAGTGACTGTTTTGTATCAGATCCTGACTAGGTGTTTAGGATATGTTGGTGAACAAAATCAACAAAGATCCCTTCTGGAGCTTACATTCTAGCAAAGAATGATTAACAGTAAACATTTCATTATTAAACGTTAAAAAATTGTGTAAGTGCTATGAAAAAATGAAGAGCAGAGAAAAGAAACTGGGAGCACACGTCTGGGTTGCAATTTTAAACAGCATGATAACTGTGGGTCTGAAGGGATAAATCAAAGGTGATATTTATGACAGAGAACTGGTTTTTAGAATTAAATGTTATTCTGGGGGAAAAGGATCCTTGCCATTGCCTACTATGTATTTCAGGGGGGCATGTAGTGTGACCACTGTGGCAAATGTAATCTTTTATAATAGATACGTAAAACACAGTATTTTTCCAGATTGAGTTTAAGTTATTCAGGGTTTTGAGGTTTAACTCAGCACATCAAATTAAGAGACTGGGATCTTAAATGGAAGAGACTAGTCAAAGGAATGCTACAGATGTGTTGAGAAAAAATGTGTATTTCCTTTACATTTTGCTGCACTTTGCTATTGCTTCTTAATGCCTCTCTGAGTGTGTAGGACTTGTGAAAGTTTCTAAGAGTGCTCATTGCTTTTCTTTGTTTGAATCTGTGTTGAAGATTCACCTGATATGATGTCATACTTTAAGGTATTAAATTACTGCTCTCGGAGATTTCTGAATGAACCAGACAGGCCTAACCAAATTTCAGTCCATAATTAAAGGATGCTTCGAGAATAAGGCTGATGAAGAGAAACAATTTTAGAAAAGCAAAGTGTGTTTCCCTTCAGGTCCTTAAGTACATTACAAACACTGTGTTTAAATATCAAAAACTATTCATCTAAACCTGTAAATGTAGGGTACCCATGGGATTTGCTCATGCCTTTAGGAGTTTGTCATATTTAATTTTGGTTTTATCACTTGGCAAAACTGAAGTTAGAATGCTCCTAAGGTACCACTACTGTCGAGATTTACTGGAGTTGAAATACTATAAATCAGAATTGACTAGGCAAGAGCGAGTTGAAACCAAGAATGGAATTATCATGGTAATAGAGTGACATCTAGGACTCCTGTTCAAGGCTGAAGATAGAGGGCTACATGTGGATATTTACTTCAAAGGAAGTAGCTTACTCGATGAAAGGGATATGCATAGTGTCCCTCGATGGAAAGCTGATGTGATTCTTCTTGTTTTCATTATCCAGAAGGAACTTGTGTCTAGTTCACTTGGTGATCCCATCTTAACAATGTGAAAGTCTCCAGGAAATTTAAGGCATAGTAGGCTTTTGCAGCATTGATCTGACATCAGAGCGTCATACAATCTTTTGTGTGCCTTCAGTTTTGCTAATCTAACCCGAGCTCATATCAATTATGTATATCTCCCCATGGAAGGTAATTTGAGCTTCAAAGTAACAGTAGGTAAATAGTATGTGAGTAGATCATAAATTGTAACCACATTTAGTATGTTCTGCATTATGTTGGATGTATATATGCTACTGAACAAAATAAATCCCAAGTGGAAATGTGCCAGTGTCAAGAGGACCTGCCTGTTGAATGAATATGTTGTGGGGCAGAGAGCTTTGCAATTAGTATTCTGTTTAATAGGAATGTTGGGATTTTATTTTATTTTTTTTGCTATTAGATCTCTAAGGACTTAAACTTCAAATGTGTTTACAGATGTCTCAAGAACCATTTCATTTTAGCTAATCTTAATCTAAACATGTTTGTGTAGTTTATGTTGATTATTTTTCGTATTTGAAAGTGATGCATTTTCTGTGTGTGGTTCAGATTACTACTGAGAAACTCAGTAATCTCTTCAAACCTAATACAGTTTTGCTTTGGACTGAAGATCTATTTTATCATGCTTGGTGAAAATTGAAAACTTTAAAAATGATTAATATAGAAACTATGTTTCTGTGTTGTACAAGTCAGTTTGCTGTTTATCATAAACATGACAATATCATTTTCTTAAAGATTGTGGTTGTGCTTTAGTTTTAGTTGTGCTTTGAGTTTTTTAGTTTTTTCCATCCTTTTGTAATTGTCCCACTTTAGTTAGAAGTTGTGTAGGTATTTTACTGTAATTTGTCATTGACTTATGACATCTCATTCAAGTGGAGGTAAATTATAGCTATTATTCTTTTTTGCAAGTAACAGTTGGGGTCATGTTTTATTATTTTACATTTTATATTTATATTATTTATAACTTATAGGTGACAAATATTTAATGACTCAGCTAAGCACATAGGTAGGAACCATTTTTACCCCACTGACATTTACTTGGGCTGGAGCCATTAACACACCGATGCTGTAAACTTGTGCTGGTGTCCTAAAAGATGGAGGTTTTCTTTAATGTCATGTTTCTTTGGTTATAAAAGCATCATCAACTGGGTTGCCCAGAAGGAGAATTTGTTAAAAGCTTTGAATTCTAGGCCCTGGCCAGTTGGCTCAGCGGTAGAGTGTCGGCCTGGCGTGTGAAAGTCCCGGGTTCAGTTTCTGGCAAGGGCACACAGGAGAAGTGCCCATCTGCTTCTCCACTCTTCCCCCTTTCCTTACCTCCTCCTGCAGCCAAAGCATTGGAGCAAAGTTGGCCTGGGCACTGAGGATGACTTCAGAGCCTCTGCTTCAGGCTCTAGAATGGCTCTGCTTCCAACGGATCAACTGCCCAGATGGACTGAGCATCGCCCCCTAGTGGGCATGCCGGGTAGATCCCAGTCAGGCACATGCAGAGTCTGTCTCTGCCTCCCTGCTTCTCACTTCAGAAAAATACCAAAAAAAAAAAAGCTTTGAATTCTGTATTGCTAGAAACTTGTATATATTATGTTTCTCAAGCTTAGCGTTAGGGTTGACCTCTTATTATTAAGCTGAATTACCAATACATAACACTGGGCTTTCTCTGTAGAAGTTACTAATTTGATCCACATTATTTCTGTTTTTTTCTTTTATGCATTTGCTTTCAGTTCAATGCCTACTGCAGGCACTAAATCAATATTTGCTGATGAATTAGACAAGTGAGTATGTTCTATGATCAGCTTAATTCATTATTTAGGTCAAAAGTATTGCCAAGTAATAATGCCATGTTATCATATTAGACACTGAGTAACACTGATTACCAACAATAATATATAGAGACTGCCTATTATATGCTTTGTACAGGGAAGTGAATTATTTGACCTATCTTTGATAGGATTCAGAATGTATATATTTACCATGTTTAGTCACTGAAAGACGGTCTCCTTGTCCACTGGTATTTAACTGTGTAGTTATTAAGAATGTAGGGAAAACTCTCACAATACAGTCTGTAAAAATAAGTTATCTGTCATAAACAGGGATAATTTAGAAATAAATAATTGAACTATACATATTTAGGAAAACAGGAAATGTCATGTAAAAGATTATCTTAGTTGCTATATATTTGGTTTTGAAAGTTAATCTTGCCAAAACTTGAAATATTGACCCTTGGGTGTCTATTGACCCTCTTAAAGGCAGAGATCAGTGTCAGGAGCCTCTGCTTAGAAAAGATACTTATTCTACCATTTTACTTTCTACTGCAAAGCAAATATCAGTACAGTAAGATTCTTTAATAACATAGTTTTTAAATTATATTTAAACAAAATGAGGAAATGCGTTTAAGAAACTATTTTGCAAAGTACAAGGCACTTTTTTTGTTGTTATTCATTTTAGAGAGGAGAGGGAGAGACAGAGGGAGAGAGAGGAGAGGAGGAGCTGGAAGCATCAACTCCCATATGTGCCTTGACCAGGCAAGCTCAGGGTTTCGAACCGGCAACCTCAGCATTTCCAGGTCGATGCTTTATCCACTGCGCCACCACAGGTCAGGCCAAGGCACTTTTTTATATGAATAATTAACTATATACATGAGCTAAGTCATATATCCCAAAACTCATGTAAGGAAAAAAAAACACAATAAATTTTTTATTTTACAGATGGAAAAAGAAATTGTGATTATGAGTTGTCATTATCAAACCTGTATTGAATTTCCGTGTCCATGGTAAAGGCAATATTAAAATAGTGGCATTCTGATTCTACGAAATTGTTTTCCTCAACATTGGGTTATCTTCCTATTTTCAGATGATTAATTTAAGCTTAACATCTTGAAAACTGTCTTGTCAGATGGAAAAAACAAATCGCACCAATTCACTGATAGAATTACATGGCAAATTTTGTCTCTGGCATTACCTCCATTAAAATGTCTCTATGAAAAAATACCCATCAAAGTCCTGCCATTTGTACATCACTATATCCGTAACCCATTAATATACTATTATCTTCTGCATATTTTTAAACTTTATCAAATATGTATCATTCTGTACCCTTGTGATTTTGGTCAAAATTGTATTGGAGATTTATCTGTTAATTCTAGCTAATTTATTTAATCACTGAATGTTATGCACAGCCCACAGTTTATAACTTGCTATTCCTAGTTTTGTTTGTTCTTTATTATTTTTTTGCTTTGTTTTTGCAAAAATTTATGTATATGCTGTAGAATTTATGTAGACCATTGTTTCCCAAACTACAGGCATCACTTATTAATGATCTTGAAATTATTTTAGTGGGCTGAGACAAGCATTAAAAAAAAAATGAAATAGATAAAGATATAAAGTAGGGCAGAATAGAGTAGATTAAAATATAAAAAATAGAAAAGAAGATATCACTAAGCATCTCATGAAGTTAGATTTTATGAAACTTTTAAGTACATATGAGTATCAAAAAGATCTGGAGACAATATTGGTGAATTGCTTTCTAAAGTTCTATCAGTTTCCATTCTTTCCAGCAATACAGGTGTCTTGCATCCTCACCAACACTAGGTATTTTCCCTCTCTAATTTTGCAGATCGTATGTGTGAGAACTATCTCATTGTGATTGCATTTCCACAGTAAAATCCATGAGGAATTTGAGTATCTTTTCATATGTTGAATTTCTTCTCTGAATTGCCTGTATCCTTTGCCCATTTCTAAATTGAATGTTTGTTTTTTTCTTACTGACTTTTAGGCATTCTTTATATATTCTGCATACTAACCTTTGGCAACTATCAGTTATATGTGTTGAAAATATCTTCTCCCATTTCTTGGCATATTTTTCCCTTTGTTTATTTTGTCTTTTATTATGCTAAAAAATTTAAGCTTTAAAGTAGTAAAATTTATCAGTCTTTTCTTTGTAGTTTATGCTGTTGAGTCTTATTTAAGGAATCTTTCCCTGCCCTGAGATCATGAAGATACTTTCTATACTTTGTAAAAAAAGTTTGAAAGTTTTGCATTTTCTATGTTGATATACTACAGATTAAACTTTTTTAGTATGATTTTTTCATGTTACATTGTCCAGATTGTTGAAGGTTCCTCCCAAAACTTATAAAGTATATCTAAAAGTTTTATTTTACATTATTAATTTTTTTATAATTGAATACTTCTACTGACTTTATAATAATAGAGCTGAAAAAAATTTTAAACTGTGTTTTCTCAGGTAAATAATGACTTTATTAAACTTGTAAGATGGTATATTCTTTTCCTCTGTTTTTTCTATATGTTTATATCACATTGGAATTTTTTTAAAGCCATTTTTCACAATGCTAGAGAATTCATTTTTTCCACAGTAATTAATCTTGAATCATTTGATACAATATTGGGGATTCTGACCAGCAAAAATGAAATTATGTTAATTAACCCTATTGAATATTATTTATTTGAATATAATAGTAATTTTCATATGCCATCTGTGCAATTATCTCTTAACCTGATTAGTCAGATAAACAGAATGGCTCATTTTTCACCATTCTAATTCTTAAAGAATTACTATTCTTCACTTTTCTAAAAGACTAAAAAAAAAGCTATTTATTTTCCTTCTTAAAAGCCCAGAATATGCAGTGATTAAAAATATCTGTATAGGCCCTGGCCGGTTGGCTCAGCGGTAGAGCGTCGGCCTGGCGTGCGGGGGACCCGGGTTCGATTCCCAGCCAGGGCACATAGGAGAAGCACCCATCCCCCCCCCCCCCCCCCCCCCCCCCCCCCCCCCCGTCCTTCCTCTCTGTCTCTCTCTTCCCCTCCCGCAGCCAAGGCTCCATTGGAGCAAAGATGGCCCGGGCGCTGGGGATGGCTCCTTGGCCTCTGCCCCAGGCGCTAGAGTGGCTCTGGTCGAGGCAGAGCGAAGCCCCGGAGGGGGCAGAGCATCACCCCCTGGTGGGCAGAGCGTAGCCCCTGGTGGGCGTGCCGGGTGGATCCCGGTCGGGCGCATGCGGGAGTCTGTCTGACTGTCTCTCCCCGTTTCCAGCTTCAGAAAAATACAAAAAATAAAAAAAGAAAAAAAAAAATCTGTATATTTGATGTCAAGTGATATCCAGGATATATTGTTCAGTGAAAAACAAATAATAAATTGCAAAAGAAAATATAAATTAAACTGTTTTTTGTATAAACTGTTTCTTGTATTGAGAAATAAAACATATACATATATCTCCTCTTCTTATTTTTGCAAAAAGAAACAAAGGAAGAAAAAGCCAGCAACCAGGAATAGGGGGTACCTACAATGGTAGAGGGGTGAGGTGGAAAAGAAAAAGAACCCAGGGTGCTGTTCAGTTATCTTAGCATACTGGCAAGGTTTCTCTTCTGTCGGAACTAAGGGGCTCTAAAGCACAACGAGGGCATCCCATCTCTTCTTCTGTCCCTTTTCTTTACTCCCTTCTTTTTGCCTTTGAATTCTCTTTCATTCTTATACGCCTTTTTCTTCTCTTTCTCTTTATTCTCATCCTTCTTCTCTCTTTATTTTTATTTAGTAAAGTTGAGGCAGATATGGAAAAGGTACTTTCAGTTAGGATGAGGCAAAAACAGAAGAATTCCCAATACAGTTAGTATCCAACATACAAAAAGCTGTATTCAAAGGGTACTTTCAATGAAAACATTACATTCTCCTCTGAGCCGTGCACTTATGGTGGTCATAGCAATGGAAGAGTCATGGTTCCCTCTCTTAAATCACTTGCAAATTGATAGAGAAGATTATATAGGAGTAACTGTCACATAAAATTATCTTTCTGCATTGGCAACTAGATCTAATTTTATAAATTTATAAGTGAGAAAAGTCCAAGTAATCCTTTTAAAAACAAGCATATTTTTTGCAAACATTAAAAGTAATGATTTGTATTAATTGCCATGGTTTGAATCATTATTATTCTGAATATATTATTATTCCTTACATTCTGAGAGACATTTTTATAGCTGAGGAAAATAAAATTTTAACAGTATCCTCAAGAGCATACAAAACATTAAGAAATGCCTTTAAGATTTTACCTTATTTTGATTATTGTTTTTATCTACTATAAGGCTCTAACTACATGTAGGAGACATCAGATAAAATGTTCTCATGTTAGCTATTGAAATATGGATTATATTTGAATAAATAGAATCCAACTTAAATCAGAAATATCAACATTATTAAGTATGATTTCTTCTATTGCTTTTTATCTTTAATGATGAGATAGTTGACTGTGTAATGATGGAACCACAGTCCAAACATATTGCATATCTTCTGATAGGGCTGCTTATGCTGTTGCTTCTGTGTAGTAGAAAATAGTTATTGTGGAGATGGTTAATTAAGGCAGGAAAATTCAGTGCTGTTGCTACGACATGATGGCTGTTTTCGAATTTTTGTTAAAGTCTGGGAAATCAAAGCCACATTCATTCATTTACCCTTTCATCCTTTTCATTCATTACTCCTTCCCCTACCCCCAGCTTAGTAAATCATATTTCTCAGTGGGGCTGAGAATTGATGTCTACTTTTTATAGTGATTTGGAATTTTCTAACCCCGGGGATAACTTGACCAAGGTCTAAAATTTATTTTTCTTTATCTACAGGAAGTCAACTCTAAAATGAAAATTTTCTACTTATTTCCTTTCAGATTTAAGAATCTATATTTATCCTGGGATTACTTTTTCAAACCTCAGGAGGGGATTCCCATAAGAAACCACATAGTATCAATAGTTCCAGAACAGTTAAAACACCTTCTGAATATTATAGCTTTTAACCCCCATACCTAATACTTAATCGTTTTATTGTTTCTTCACCATATTTGAGCTTAGCTTATTTTCTCTCTTAATTAAAAGTAATTTATCTGCCTATTTTCAGTCAACATATGAGATGCTGATTTTTCCACATACTTTTTTTCTCAGGGACTGCACAGGACCGAGTCTATATGGAAGAAGAACTTCCCCTTTTATATGAACAAAGTGGCAACATTAAGGTTAGAAAAAAATCATGCCCTTGGAGCATGTAGTTTCTGTCATGTGAAACACTTCATCAAACATTTATTAGTCATCCGATGGGAAGATCAGTGAGATAGTATCTACCTTTGAGGGGCTCACAATGTAGTGACTAAGATGCCCACAGATAATTTTGTGGTAAATGGAATGTAATGGGTAAAGGAGCAAGCAGGAAACTATGGACAATGTCTAAGGAGTAGAGAAAGGGTTCCCAAAGATGGTGATGTTTGAACTGGACAAGGAGTACAGGCCATACCTATGTTTGCAGATAATGCTGTCCTGCAGAAGAGTTTGTGTTAAACAACACAAACTCTGGAATGTTTACTCATTTCCCAAGATTTAAAAAAGTATGAAATACCTAATCTTAGATGACAGGTTCTTAATTCAACATAAATATTTTTTATTTCTTTTCCATCATATCTGAACATTATAGTCAACCAGCTTGAGTCCAATCAGTGTTCAATTGATGTCAAAAGTATTGCATCTTTCAGCATGCACATTGATTTCCCCTACTGTTAATTTTATTAAGTTTAGAAAATATCTGTCCTTCACTGTTAACAGCTTAATATTAACTGCCACTATTAACTTTTCTGTTTCCTCTCTTTTCAAATAAAATATTGTCAAAATACAGTGAACAATGTAGATCAGGGATAGTCAACCTTTTTATACCTACCGCCCACTTTTGTATCTCTGTTAGTAGTAAAATTTTCTAACAGCCCACCGGTTCCACAGTAATGGTGATTTATAAAGTAGGGAAGTAACTTTATAAAATTTATAAAGCAGAGTTACAGCAAGTTAAAGCATATAATAATAATTACTTACCAAGTACTTTATGTCGGATTTTCGCTAGTTTGGCAGAATAAATCTTTATAAAACAACTCACTATAGTTAAATCTATCTTTTTATTTATACTTTGGTTGCTCTGCTACCGCCCACCATGAAAGCTGGAACGCCCACTAGTGGGCGGTAGGGACCAGGTTGACTACCACCGATGTATCATAGATAATTACATAAAGCCAGCATAGTTTCAGATGCTTCTGAAACTGAACCCTAGTATTACCATGTGCTGACTCAAAGTGCTTGTCTGTGAGCCCTTGTAGGAAAGTCCAAAAATAGCTTACAAAAGTAGTATTTAGGAGCTGAGAGTCTTACAAAATGTTAATAGATGAATTCCTAATTTTTTCTGGAGACAGGTTTAAAAAATAAAACAATGGACTCAAAGAATTTGCAATGAAATTCCTTTATTATATACAAAGTGTTATCCTGCCAGGAAATCTTCAAAGGGCAAGGTATTGACTGGTTTTCTTAAAATTTTCTTAAAATTTCTTAAAATTTTTGTGTGCAAGTCCAACATGTAATTTTAATTCTTTTCCACGTGCTGTATTTTAAATTGAATTATGACCCCGGCCCGGATAGCTCGGCTAGTTAGAGCATTATTTATCCCAAAGCACAGAGGTCCTGGGGTGACCCCAGTCAGGACAATAAAGGAACAGATCATGATTTTGCCTCTTGCCCATTTTTCCCCTTCCTCTTCCTCTAAAAGCAATAAATAAAAAATTTTAAATCTTTGAAGCATCTTTAAAAAAAAAATAAATTGAATTATGACAACTTAATAATTGTAGTTAAGTGAAGTATTATAATCCACTTGGTTTTCATTTTGATGGAAAAACAATTATACAGGTAGCACACACTCAGGGGAATAATAAAATACATTTTAGTTTCTAATTTTATGGAGTTCTATTTTCTTAAATATATTTTCCTTGAGCTAATATTAGATTTTTGCTACTTTACATTTCCCAAACAGTGTGACTGGATGTGAACAAAGCAGTAAAGGAGAGCTGGCTTGGAACTAGTTCCTGCCTTTGGGCGTATTCTGCGCAGGAAGGAGGCTCACCTGGGCCAGACAAGGACTGCGACACCAGGGACTCGGTCTTAATGGTGTACACTGCCAAGCTCTCATTCTTTGGTAGCATGTCTTCCCCATACAGATTTTTCTGTTGCCCACTCTTGGCTCTTGTTCAGCCAGTCCCTGACCTGACAGTTGGGCACAGTGGTAGTTGGGTGCCTTCTATGGAGATGGCTCCCATCCTACAGGTGGCTGCAGCTGATTGAGGCTCTTACAGGGTGTTGTATGTATATATATACTTATATATATATATACAATGTATATACACAAGGAATACAGATATACTATATGTATATACCTAGGTATATAATACATATGATGTATATAATTATATGCACTCATGATTATACTGATCAGAAGGATGTATTTTTCTTCTGTGAACAAAGATGCTTCAGTTCCTTGAGGCTGCTATTAAATATTTACTTCAAAAAGTGTAAACATAATACATTTCATAAAGAAAGTCATCAGTTTCCTGTGAAATAGTTCCCCACAGATTTAGAAAAATGAGTTTTTGCTCACTAAACTTTAGCAGCCAGCCTTCTGACAGATTTAAAAAGCCATGTGTTTACACCTCTGTTTACGTAGGTTATATTGTATAGTTATTTGTCTTCTATTAAATTGTGAGCTCCTTGAAGGGAGTGATTATGTCCCATTTTTTATGCTGTAAATATTGGACACTCAGTAAATGCTCAGTGATACCATCAGACCAATGGTTCTCTCATCCAGTATGTCCTTTCACAAATATGTGACTGCAGGTGACATTACAAACACAGTGGAATCCCAGTGGTCAGCAGACTTGTGAGCTGGGTACTACAGGTTTCATATAGGTGGGCCAGGAATAAAGTTCAGAACTAATAATTTGTAGACAAGTATTTAGTTGCTGGTTGAATTTACAACCTAATTCTAGGCATCTAAGAAACCACTTGATTTTGTAGTAGGGCAGGTTGAAATCCAAATGCCTGCTTGAAAGGAGAAAATGAGCTAGCAATCAATCATTATATTGCTGCTGTTTTCTCATTGTGTTGCCATCTTCCCTGTTTGTGCATTACCAACAACCCACAGTGGGTATCGCTGCCCTGTTCATTAAGGACTCTGTGAACAACAGCCAAACCCTGCAAGTGCAGGCAACACTAGGTCTACTAGTAGTCTAACTTTTTATGTGAACTTCTTACTTGTCAAGAAATGATGTTTGGAAAGAAATCTGGGCTCACCCACTTAGAAGCTAGTGATCTTGGATGATTTCTTAGTTTCTCTGTGCCTCAGTTTCCTCATATGGGAAACAAGGCTAGCAATATCTACAGTGTGTCCGTAAAGTCATAGTACACTTTTGACTGGTCACAGGAAAGCAAAAAAAGACAATAGAAATGTGAAATCTGCACCAAATAACAGGAAAGCTCTCCCAGTTTCATACCTATTCAGTGCAGTTCTATGTGGGCTCACACAGATTTTTTTTAGGGCTTCTTAGGCAGCTATCCCATGTAGCTGCTACAGACTCGTCACTGACTGATGGCCTACCAGAACGAGGTTTCTCCACCAAACTGCTGGTTTCCTTCAACTGCTTACCCTACCAAGTAATGTTATTCCTATGTGGTGGTGCTTCGTTATAAATGCGCTGATATTCACGTTGCACTTTGGTCACGGATTCGAATTTAGCGAGCCACAGAACACACTGAACTTTCCTCTACCGTCCATATCTCGACTGGCATGGCCGGGGCTGCTCCGCTATATACATGGTGTTACGTCATCATCTGCGCATGCGCACATGCTGTCACATCTAGGAGGAGGGTTTTCCTTTTATTTGGTGCAGATTTCACATTTCTATCGTCTTTTGTTGCTTTCCTGTGACCGGTCAAAAGTGCACCATGATTTTACAGACACACTGTATGTCCTACAATTGATAAAATTAGAAACAAAAGAACTCTTAACTAGTACATAGGACATCTACATTAAATATTTGATGCCACATCCCTTTGTTCTTTTTGAAATTTCTAGACTTAAATAGGAAAAAATTAAAATAAGGACCTCATAGAAAATTAGGTTCTTTGGTGACATCAGGAATTGGATCATTTAAAGTAGAAGTTTAGATTCTATCCTTAGCTCTCAAGTGGCCTTGGGTGATAGCCAAAAGGTAATAGAAGATTCCATTCTTGGGACAGGGTCTTACAGTTCACGTGGCATGGGGAAGTAAAGTGGCTGGATTTGGCATCGGGGGAGCTTGCCCTCGCTCACGCCCTGCCACTAACTCAGGGTGGTTCTCTTAGCACTGACAAGCTGCCTCACTTCTGTGTTTGTTTCCCAGGGCTGCACTGACAAAGACCACAAACTGAGGGCCTTAAGTAACAGAAATGTATTTCTCCTAGTTCTGTAGGCCAGAGTCTAAAACCGAAGTGTCAGCAGGGCCCCAGCTCCTAAGTCTGGAAGGGACAAATATCTTTTCAGGTCTGCAGAAAAATAAGAATCTAATATCATATGATCATCACGCTACCAGAACTCATTGCTGGTGAGGTTGACTTAATAGCTGATGGGAAAGACAGGCCTTAGTGTGTCTTAGTGAGAAGTGAGAAGTGAACCAGGAACATAATTGTGCTGATGTCTTGATCTTGAACTTCCAGCCTCCAGAGCTGTGAGAAATAAATTTCTGTTGTTTATGAGCCACCACTCTGTGGTATTTTGTTATAGCAGCCCAAACAGATTAAGATACCCCAGTACTTCAGAAGGTGATTACTTGGAAATGGGGTCAATGTGGATGTAGTTTTGATAAGATGGGCCCTAATCAAGTATGGACACCAATGTCCTTAAAAAAAGATTTGGGCACAGAAATAGATGCACCTAGAAGAGAAGACGGTGTGCAGACACAGGGAGGTGATGGCCATCCACAAGCCAAGGAGAGGCCTGGAACAGGACCTTCCTTCTCAGCCCTTAGAAGGAACCAAACTAGCTGACACCCTGATTTTGAACGTCTAGCCTTCAGAATTGTGAGAACATACATTTCTGTTGTTAAGCCACTCTGTGTGTAGTACTTCATTGCAGTAGCCCTACAAACTAATATGCATACTCTGGATGTTTCTTCCCATCAATAATGAGACCTGAGTGGGGATGAGGGAGCCTACCAGCTGTTTTAACTGAAGGACAGAACTAACCCATGACCCGAAATTTCTGGATCATTTCCTTGGTGTCACTTTCAGCATTGCTCTTTTTAAAGGACTTACTAAGATTTGGACAGTAGCCGTATCTCTCTCTCTCTCTCTCTCTCTCTCTCTCCCTTTTTTTGCTGCTTTTACAACCAATCTGGTTTCCATAGCTACATCTAAGACACAGCCAACACTTAAAGTGGTTGCTAGATAGATGTTCAGTTCCCCAAAGTTCAGCCTGGAAGATCCCCGCATCCATGAGGGAAATAGATGCAATCCGATTCTGAGCAGAGCCTGTGGCCCCTGACTGCACGGGGGCAGCAGCGCGGCCACTGAACTGGCAACGGCCACGTACCTGTCCGCAGGGGCGCACAGCCTCCCTGGGCCCAGGCTGTTTCTCATTAAAGCAGAGCTGGCTTTTTTACAGAAGGGAAAGGGGCAAAGAAACTTCATTTGTTAATGAATGGTCTTAATAAATATTCTTTCCTTTCCAGCCAGTTCAGGCTACTCTGTCATCTTTGAAGATGTTAGATGTGGGGAAGTGGCCCATTTTCTCCCTGTGCTCTGAGGAAGAGCTGCAGTTGATTCGGCAGGCTTGTGTCTTTGGAAGTGCGGGGAATGAAGTTTTATATACGACTGTAAATGATGAGGTAATTTTGAAGAAAAATTCAACCACTTCTGTTTTCAGTAATGGATTTGTTAAACTGAAGATCTTGAGGAAACTAAGGAATTAAGGTAAAAAAAAAAAAGGACAAAGAGTAGATTCTTATTATTATATAATGAAGCATTATTGTTTTAGGAGGACTGAGCCTGTTTGAATGTAATGATAGGTTTGTCAGAAGTAGAACTGCTTGAACTAACGACAGTGGTTTTCCCACAGGTTTTTGCGCTTGGCACCAACTGCTGTGGCTGTTTGGGATTAGGTGACGTCCAGAGCACCATAGAACCTCGAAGACTGGATTCTTTAAGTGGCAAAAAAATAGCCTGCCTCAGCTACGGGAGTGGTCCACACATTGTGCTGGCAACAACAGGTAACCCAGGAACACAGTGTAGAATTTCGCCCTTGTTTTGTTTGTTGAGAAACTGGACTAGGAACATCCCTTCAATTGAGAACATACTTTTTGATTGGGCAAGAGTTTCTGGCTCTGCCCTGTGAACTTGCCTATGCTTTGAACAGCATTAAACATGAATATATCTGAATATCAGAGTAAGGTAATGTAGCAGATGGAATCTAGCAATTATTGGACTTCAATAAAGCATTAAGTGCTTTATGCCTGGTAAAGCCCCTTTTGTTTACACTTTATAAGTGTAATAATTTTGCATTAAAACTGAGAACTCTCTCTAGACTTTTTGAATTTGAGATTCCTGATCTATGAACTGAAAGATGAAAGCCAGATTCCAAGATCTCCTCCAACTCTTAGTATCCTGTGATTCTTATGTTCAACAGTGACTGATGACTGGAGTTGGTATTAGTGATGTAGGGAATTAAATATTCTTATGCCTATCTCATGAATTCAGACCAATAAGACATTATAATTAAAACACAGAGTTTTTCTTAAGCTGGGTATTTATTTTATTAGTATTTTTAAAACTGAAAATAAATTTTTTATTTTTTATACTTAATTCACATTAAAAATAACTTTTAGGGATTTTTGGTTGCTATTAAATAGCAGGCTAGATTATTCAGATAAATTCTTCACTGAAAACAACTAAACATTCTAGATATAATATTAAAAAAATTTTTTTTCATGAAGGCATCAAAACACTGACAAGCAGAAAGGAATCACTAGATCAGATTTAGGGGAAAGAGGGGAACATGAAGCTAATTTTGCCTTAAAGACATCTGCCTCTATCCTTCAGTGGAATTGTGGTCTGATGTACTCGTGAGGTGAAGGGGCCACAAGTCAGCACATTAGGCTGAGACCACATAGGGCTGCAGTCTCAGGGCAAGGATGAGCCAGTTCTTCCATGTTACAGCACTGAACTACAGACTTCCTTGGCTCTGAGCAAGCCAGGCAGGAAAGAAGAAAGAGAACCTCTCCCTGAGAGATTGGAACTGCGGATTTGTGTTCCAATTCACATCAGACTGGATGGTCAAGAAATCTCCAGTCCTGGATTTATTAAAGAGATGCCTTTAAGCACCTTTAAGAAGTTAAGGCAAATCCTTTCTATAGGAAGGCACCTTCATTCTGGGCCTGAGGGAGTATGATGCCATTGAAAAATCATTTTCCACTGTAGCGAAGGGGGAGGTTCCCTTGCTTTCTTAAGGCTGAGCGGTGTTTCATTGTGTATGTGTGTATGTGTGCCACAGTTTTTTTATCCACTCATCTGCTGGCGGGCGCTGGGCTGCTTTCATATCCTGGCTATTGTAAATAACGCTGCAGTGGTTGTTTATATTCTTTCAAAATATGATTTCACTCATATGTGGAATCTAATGAACAAAATAAACTAACAGACAAAATAACAACAGACTCATGGATCCAGAGAACAGACTGACAGCTGTCAGCAGGAAAGAAGATTGGGGGCTGGGTGGAAAAGGGAAGGGATTAAGGGAAAGAAAGGTCATAGACACAGACAGCAGTGTGGTGTTTATGGGAAGGAGGGGGGTAGAAGAAGGTAAAGGGGGGTAAACTGATGGAAGGAGACCACTTGGGGTGAGGAATGCACAGTGCAGTGTACAGGTGGTGTATTATGGAATGGTGCACCTGAAACCTATGTAATCTTATTAACCAATGTCACCCCAATAAATTCAATTTATAAAAAAGAAAAATCATTTTTTCCAGTGGCAATTAGCAGCACATAGTCAAAGACAACCAGATACATAAGGAAACAGGCACCACGAGTGAGAACCAGCAAAAACTGACCACTAAATATCAGATACTAGAATTACCAGACATCTGTTATAAGATGGCCGTACTTACTGTGTTAGAAAAAATAAAATATGAGCTCGTAAAAGAGATCATAAAAGACTTGAAAAAGAACCAAATATAGAAGTTAAAGTTTTGACTTTCAACCTAATGTATTTTTCCATTACTCTTAGCAGCCTTTTTTTCTGCTGTTTAGTTAAAGTCTATCTTCCAACTATTATAATTGCATTTATTTAAATTTCATCTTGTTGCTTTGAGGTAGAATGTAGTTTATATTTTTGGAATGTATTTTTCTACAGACTGAGTTTGGTGGAATAGGGTAGTTGATTAGCTTTTTTAACTTAATTGTTAGTTTTAATCTGTAGAGATGTGCAATACATAATTTCATGTAATGAAGTAAATATTTTGAAGACGAATTATGTTTCTTTTTATTTTCAGAAGGAGAAGTCTTTACCTGGGGTCATAATGCTTACAGCCAGCTGGGTAACGGGACCACTAATCATGGTTTAGTGCCCTGGCTGATCTCTACTAATCTGTCAAACAAACAAGTGACTGAAGTGGCCTGTGGGTCTTACCATTCTTTGGTGCTGACATCTGATGGAGAGGTAAGAATAGTCAGCATAAATCTCATTGACTTTTTTCAATGTGATTATATAGATTCCTAGAGCAGTCCTAGAAACTTTATTGTTTAATTAAAATAACTGCCTCCCTCAGATTCAGCCTTATTCTTGTTAGGAGCTCATAGTCATGGTGTTTATACTGTGTTATGTAATAAGGATATCTATTACTGCAAAATTTAAAAGGATGTGTTGTTTATTCTATATTGCTCTACTTAAAGGGTTTTTTTTTGCAATAAGAAAAATCCCCAAATATTAAAAAATATGGCTGAAGCAAGTACTGTAGTTTTATAAATAGTATATGATATTTGATGATTAATGCTATGTGTAGATAATAGCAATAACCTAATTTTATAAATTGATACATTTTATAAGAATGAATCTTACAAAAACTTCTCTGCCTGTGCTGTGACAATTTATGATCACTTTGAGAGCAAAGATGAGGTGCCATAAGCATACTGTCTGATTGAGACCCTTTATAAATTAGCATATTTTATTAACTTACCTCTTCTTTCAAATAGGTATTTGCCTGGGGGTATAATAACTCTGGGCAGGTAGGGTCTGGATCCACAGCTAACCAGCCGATCCCTCGAAGAGTCACTGGCTGCTTACAGAGTAAAGTAGTTGTGAACATAGCATGTGGGCAGATGTGTTCAATGGTGGTGGTGGACAGCGGGGAGGTAAGAAAGTTATTTTATATGTTACATATTTAAAAAACCTGTTTGCCTTCTCAGTGTTATACCAACCTGGCATATTTCTCACAGCCGAGAACGTGATTGCTATTTGTCTTCGTTGGCACTGAGTCTCTCGTCTCCTCTCAGGTTTACGTGTGGGGTTACAATGGAAACGGGCAGCTGGGGCTTGGCAGCAGTGGCAACCAGTCAACCCCCTGCAGGATAGCAGCCCTGCAAGGCATTCGTGTCCAGCGGGTACGTCCACTGTGTGGTCTGTGTGTGCCAGTTTTTAAGTCTTTGTTGACAAAAATGTTTTTAATGCCAGTCTATTAAAAACCGTTTTTACAGCAGGATTAGAAGTTTAGCTGCTTGGATATCTTCATTGAAGTAAAGGTTTAAGCTCTAAATTAAGCCCTGAGTTGTTATAGTTATTCATCAGAAAGTTTAAATTTCTAGGGCACTGTCATATACAACTGTTGGAATATAAATTGTTAAAATCTTTTCCAAGGAAACTTTGGCTTGGCAGTATATATCAAAAGCCTCAAAAATATGTATACTCTTTGCCTGACCGGTGATAGCACAGTGGATAGAGCGTCGACCTGGGACACTGAGGTCCCAGGTTGGAAATCCCAAGGTCGCTGGCTTGAGCCCAGAGGTTCCTGGCTTAAAGCCCAAGGTCACTGGCTTGGCTTGATAACCCTGGTCAAGGCATGCATGAGAAGCAATCAGTGAACAACTAAAGTGACACAACTATGAGTTGATGCTTCTCATCTCTTTCCCTTCCTGCATCTCTCTCTTCTTTCTCTTTCCGCAAAACAATTAAAAAATTAATTAAATATGCATACCATTTGATCTGTAATTTTACTCATTCTAAGGAACCAAAGAGAAACACAGAATTAGTGGAGAAGATATAAAGAAGAAAAAAAAGGAAGAAAAGAAAAGAATAACTTTAGTAAATAACAGATGTAGCATAATTTATCTAATAAAATAATAAGTTAATGGTTAATAAGTTATCCTAAATCTATATGAGCAGAAATGATGTTTATAAAGGATTTTTAATGATCAGGAACAGCTATATATAATGTTAAGTAAAACATGATGCAGAACTGCTTATACAATCTGATCATTCAAAGAAATCCATCTGTGCATATCTCTATAAAAATAGAAAATAATATTGATCTTGAAGTTACTTTCATATTTATACTTTACTTTTTTTCACATTGAACATGTTTACTTTTAAAATAAAAAAAAATTCTTAAAAAATAAAAGTATCTGTTTATTAACTTCACATCCCTTGATCTCTGTGAGCATAATGAATGCCATTATTATAGCTGCATACTGGTCTCATGTCTCTGAAGGACTTATGTTGCTGTTACTTGTAGTTTCAGCCACACAGAGGGCCTAAGCTAGTTCTGGAGGGATTGGTTAACTTAATGCTTGCCTCTCTGAGCAGGCTGCCGCTTCTCGTTTCTTCAATTTTTGATTCTTAACCTATTCTGTGAAAGCATGTTTTCTTCTGTTTGCAGGCCTGAGTGGATCTGGTGTTTCTCTTTCAGGTCGCCTGTGGCTACGCACACACATTAGTATTAACAGATGACGGCCAAGTATATGCTTGGGGTGCAAATTCTTACGGCCAGTTGGGCACTGGCAATAAAAATAACCAGTCCTATCCTACGCCTGTCGTTGTGGAAAAGGACAGGTAACACCTGCACTTTCAAAATGACTTTAGTGTTCCTTAGTGACTGAACAAAACTTAGACATAATATAGACTTGTGGGGAACGTACAGCTAGTATTAGGATATTCTTTAACAAGAGCATTCATTCCTTTTTAAAACTGGCTTTTGACTTGTTGGGAAATTTGACTGTATGGTAAATATTCTATCTTCCCTGAGCCATATCTCATCAATACCTCCAATAGCTACTCTATGCAACAACTGAACGCCCAGCAGCTACTCTGCATTATTCTTCTCTCTCACCAAGTACGTGTCCCTCCTCCTTCATTGTCTTCTGTTTTGCATCCTTGAGAGGAAGTTGATAATGTTTGCAGTCTGTCTTCTGTGGTTTAGGAAAATTTGCTTGGTACGAATCAGGTGTAAGAACAGATGACCTTAGCAGAGGCAGGGGCCTTGGCAGCGGCTTTGTCCCAAACCTAGACCTGAAGGTTCCCTCTGAACTCTCTCCACTCTCCTCCCTGTAGCAGCTGCTGCGTCAGCCCAGCCTGCGCCCCTCATCTGACTGCCCCATGGAGCTGGGTGTTCAGGAAAATGTCCCCAGGCCTGCTTAGGAAGGCTGGGTCCCTATCTTTCCCGACCCGAACCCCTCTGCTCTGCCTGCACCAGCTGTTCTCCACGGAGCAGTGTTCCTGCCTCCTGTAACAGCACACGGTGCTCCCCTCCAGTGAAAGCGAATAATCAGTATTTCAGAAGTGAATGTGACAATGACATTATTTTGATTTCCTGTGGTGGGTAGTTTATCCCAGATGGACACTGTTGTGTTTCAACCAGCTTCCTTTTTCACAGAACACTATCACAAACAAGGGAGGCTCATTTTAAGTGGTTTCCCATAATACACAAAAGATACTAAAAAATCTAAACATCTTTGCCTAGTAGGTCACTGTGGAAGTGATTAAATATGATGAAAACAGAGGAATTAATTCATGTTTATCTAAACAGTGTCGGGCTGTTCTAACCTCCCCTTCTCTCAGAGAATAACAGATTGCTTTATAACCAAAGTGGTTAAAATGTAGGTCTTTTTCTTTTGTTAGCTGCGTAGATACCTGTATGTTGAGCCCCTGTCCCGTCATCAGACCAGCACTGTGTCTCTCCACACAGCTAGACTGGCGTTTCATAGACTCTGGGGCCATCTTGGAAGCCTCTTCTTCCTCTCACTGATATTGTGGGGAGCACAAACTTTCCTGTATCCTCATCAAGGTTCTTGTGACTGGTCTAATAACCAAATAGACATGAGACACTTTAGCAAGAGAAAATAACCAAGTCTAATACATACATGTGTATGGGAACCCTACATACATGAGAGAGTTAGAGACCCCACATCCACAAAAGGTTCAGAGATAGAAAGGGAACAAGGGTATATAAGACATTCTGATCTAGGGATGAGGTAAGGTGCCCAGGAGGCTTCAAAGGGTCATTGCAAAAGCTAAGATCAGTGTTTAGTAAATAGAATATAGGCCCTGTCCTATAGAAATAGGTCAAAAGAAGTTATCTCTGATAATGCCTTATTAATGGGGCTAGGCCCCTAATTCAAGTTCTAGGTAGTTAAGGGAGGGGCAGAAGTTTCTCTTGAGCCCTCAGTTAAAGTGGCCTTTAGGTCATAACAGTCTGCCCACTACAAAAGCACATCTTGGGGTGACTTGTTCTGAACTCCCACAGTGTCAGGGGCCATTCCAGTCCCTCATTGGCACCGTGCTTAGGTGTGATATCTGCACACCCATCAGCCTTCCCCAGCTCAGCTAGCCTTTTTCTTTATCTCCCTTTCACCTGGTTTGCACACCGTTGCCAGATTAATCCAGAACTGTTCCATCATATCATGGCCCTGCTACAGGTGATATCATTTTTCCATCACATCAGATCAATTCTAAACCCTGCAGCCTTGGATTCACGACTGACCCCACTGTCCCCAGCAAGCCCCACTGCACTCTGCTCCCTGGAGTTTCCCATCTATTCCAGTTTGGTCCTCTTCACGTTGTACCTTCTTCAGCTGTGTTGGTCCACCTTCTGCCTCTACATTTGTCCATACAGTTCTCTCTGCTTCATGTGCTCTTACTCATTCAGAGCTTACGTGGCCCCACTGAACTCCCTTTCACCTCAGGTCCTCCCTGAGGAGTCCCCAGGCATTTCCTCTTACTCATCAGAGCCCTTGGAGGCCACGCGACACTGTGGTGTTGTCTGGGGACTCTTCGCAGTTTTACCTACTTCTCATTTCAGCTAAGTCACGAGCTCGTGTGGCCGGCCCCAGAGACCCTGAAGCAGCCATTAGTTGTGGGAAGAAACGGTTTTTGAATGTGCACTGTGCTGGATAGCTTATTCCATTTACTCTTCACCACAATCCTACACCTTTCTTTTTTCTTTTTAATATGATAAAAATGGGTTATAAGAGTTTAAGTAACGTGGCCTCTGATTCCCAGGTCCATGTCTTGCCTACTGTACCAAGCCATCTAAAATGAATTGTTGCCCTGGCCGGTTGGCTCAGTGGTAGAGCGTCGGCCTGGCGTGCGGAAGTCCCGGGTTCGATTCCCGGCCGGGGCACACAGGAGAAGCGCCCATCTGCTTCTCCACCCCTCCCCCTCTCCTTCCTCTCTGTCTCTCTCTTCCCCTCCCGCAGCGGAGGCTCCATTGGAGCAAAGATGGCCCGGGCGCTGGGGATGGGCTCCTTGGCCTCTGCTCCAGGTGCTAGAGTGGCTCTGGTCGCGGCAGAGCGACGCCCTGGAGGGGCAGAGCATCGCCCCCTGGTGGGCAGAGCGTCACCCCCTGATTAATCCAGAACTCTGTTCCATCATATCATGGCCCTGCTACAGGTGATATCATTTTTCCATCACATCAGATCAATTCTAAACCCTTCAGCCTTGGATTCACGACTGACCCCACTGTCCCCAGCAAGCCCCACTGCACCCGGGTGTGCCGGGTGGATCCCGGTCGGGCGCATGCGGGAGTCTGTCTGACTGTCTCTCCCCGTTTCTAGCTTCGGAAAAATACAAAAAATAAATAAATAAATAAAATGAATTGTTGCCACTCTCATGTGTGGGTGTAATATATGAAGGTAGATGGTAATAGTATATTCACTAGATGGTAATAGTATATTCACTTCTTTTTAAATGAATTTAATCTATTTCCTTCTCCCTTTTTCTTTGTTTTGAAAAGTATATCCTTATTGAGAAGCAAAATATTATTGCCCATCTTCCCTATGTAGGCAAGGTTTGATTTTAGCCAATTGACTGACTTAACCATGCAAACAGGAAAGGCCTTACTAATTTGAATTGATCATTAGAAATAGTCTCTGTATAGGGGAGGCTTTGGCACTTAAAACGCTGAGTGGAAGTAGTAATATTGAGCAATGTCTACTGTGAGGCTACCACTTGTACACCAGACATTGTGCTTGTGGCTTAACATTTTCTCATTTAATTCTCATGTACTGGCCTTCTAATGAAACTGAGACTCCTAGATGCTCAGGGACATTCCCACAGTCACACAGCCTAGTGGTAAAGCTAGGATTCAAGTCTAGCTCCAACATCAAGGCTCTCCACCCCGGGGCAGACAGCCTCATTTCCTCAGCACTCTGGGGTTGTTTCCAAGAGCTGAGAGAGCTATCTTCTAATAAATCAGTGAAATTACTTGGCTGTACATGAAAACCAGATGTCTCAGCCTCCTAAGCCAACCCCCCCTCAGCACTCTCCAGGTTGTCCAATGACCATCATCTCTCCTCAAGTGGGAAATAGTTACAGCACACAGGGGAGGGTCCCTTTTAGAGGGACCCTTCAGCCTCTCGCTTTGGACAACCCTCAGTTGCTCTGTGTTGTTGAGCCTTTCCCAATTGGTCAGTAAAATGATCCCCAGATTATATTTAGTAAGACCCTGTATGGGTGCTTAGGAAGAGAGAAGTAAACTAGTGAGTCAGCCTGCCAGGAGCTTGTCATCTAACTGAATAGGTAAGACATATACATCTGGAAGAGAACAGGGCCAGGTGGAAGTGCTGTGGACAGGAAGTACTGCAAGAGATCAGGTGAGCGAGAGACCTTTGACCTCGGGGCTGTTTGAACTAGGCCTTAGAAGATGGGTAGGATTCCTGAGGCAGAGAGAAAACACTTTCCTGAATAAGGACTTTAACTGTGAATAAAGACATTGAGGGGCAGTGAGTACATCTGTTGGAATATAGGAAAGAACGCTGGACATTCATGGGAGTGAAATTATAGATGGCCTTACTGTCTCTTCTCTGGGTTTTATCTTGTGGGCAATCACTGAACTTCTGAAAGTACTATACTGACAAGAATGGGGTTTCAAGAGGATTATTAGCCTGCCAGAGTTGTGGCTTTTGGGTCAAAGGAGAGGAGTTCTGAGGCAGAGACCCAGAGGCTGTTACATTGGTCGAGATGTGGGGTGTATATGACTGAGGGTGGTGGCAGATGGGAGAAGTTATAAAGGATGTATGTTATTTGTCAACTGGATATTCTGAAGAAAATTGTGAGGAAGGGGGAAAGTCAAAGATGATTCTGAAGTTCTGAGCCTAAGTTACCGAGGATGCTGACACCATCTGCTGTGGCAAAATCCAGATGATAGCCTCATTGGAGGGTGAAATCGCTTACTGTCTTCTTTGAGTTATTTCCAAATCAACAAAAACAGTGTTTTCTATGGAGAAGTGTTCTGAGAACTACCTCCTTGGCGGTCGTGAGCTCACTGCACTAGGGTCTGACACATGGTCCCAGAAAACTGCACTTTGGGGTGCTAGATGGCATTGTCCAGTGAGCTATAACTACTGAATTTACTATTGCAGGGTGAGTTGGGGTGACTGATAACAGGTTCCATTTCACCCTAAAATTGGTGATGTTTTGATGAAAATATTTTTTGACCTGGGTCAAGATGGTTCAAGTCTTTATTATCTCTTCTCCTCCTCCTCCTCCTCCTCCTCTTCCTCCTCGTTCTCCTCCTCCTCCTCTCCCTCCCCCTCCTCCTCCTCCTCCTCCTCCACTCCTTCCTCCCTCCCTCCTTCCCTCCCTCCCTTCCTTCCCTTCCTTCCTTCTTCCATCCTTCTTCTTCTTTCTTCTTCTTCCACCTCCTCCTCCTTCTTCTTTCTTACTCTTTTCTTTTCATCTTCACTCTCTTGGATTGTAGCTGAGTTCAGAGTGGATGGTACATATTTTTATAGTTCTACTGGCTCGAAGTGGTAACTAGATCTTCACAAGTTATAAATGCATTGAGGCATAGCTTCAATGTAAATACCTGCATATTGCCTGGACATTGAGCTCAGGTGTCTAAGTCTTGTTTTGGTTTTGAAATTAAACCTAAGGGAAGGGGAGGGAGGTCAGCTCCTTTCTTCCCCTGTTTACTGTGTTTACTTGGTGTTTGCTTGTGAATTTAGAATTATAGAGATCGCAGCCTGCCACTCCGCCCACACCTCGGCTGCCAGGACGCAGGGCGGGCACGTGTACATGTGGGGCCAGTGCCGGGGCCAGTCGGTGAGCCTGCCTCACCTCACCCACCTCTCCTGCACGGACGACGTGTTCGCCTGCTTCGCCACGCCCGCCGTCTCCTGGCGCCTCCTGTCTGTGGGTGAGAAATCGCTGTCCATTTGGGTGATGACTTGGAAATTAGGGAGGGAACTCTGGGGCTTTTATTTTGATAGGAAGGACTTTAAGTGCAGTATCAAATAATTTATTTCCCTCTACTGCACTCCTTGAAAAGGAACTAGTTTGATTAATTTTTCTTAATAGTATTGGACCAACACTGCATACTAAATTGAAAGTACTTTTATTTGACTGCAAAACTATGTCTTTTAATTTTAGCTAGTAATTTACTCACACATCCAAAGATTTCATTTAGTGAGGTGGTTTGAGACTTTTTACTTGTGGTTTTGCTAGATTTACAAGCAGATGTGTGTGGTTCTAATCCTTAATGATTACAGAGGTGCAGATTTGTATTTAGGGGAGAAAGCCGTGCTCCATTGTTAGTTGTTTTGGAGAATGGATCTTTCCACGAGTGCCTCCCGAGTGATGCCATGTTGCAGCCTGTGTTTTCCTTATGTCTGTCACTAACGCTGCGCACACTGCTGTTCTTCTCTTAGAGCCGGATGACCACCTCACAGTGGCCGAGTCACTGAAGAGGGAATTTGACAACCCCAATACTGCAGACCTGAAATTTCTGGTGGATGGGAAGTACATTTATGCACATAAAGTCCTTCTCAAAATTAGGTAAGGAGTCTTTACTTTGAGAATTAGAATAAACACATTTATTATTTGCTATCCTAATTATGAAAAACTGTAGGGCAGATTTTGCCCTTACAAGCTTACACTGCAGCCGGGGAAAGTGTACGTATACACACACACACACACACACACACACACACACACACGACGAGAACTAGGGGAGGCCAGTGCTCCACACAGGTGTGGCTGACTGCGCGCCACAGTGCTCCGTGCTCCCTCCTGGGACTTCACCAACCGTCTGCCGCCCCCGGTGGGCGGGTGTGCTGAGGGTCTGTAGCCCCACGCGGCTTCACACAAGTGTGTTCCTGGTGAAGAGCCGGGCTTAGACCGTGACCATCCCTCTCCTCGGCCTGCTGTAGGGTCCTAAACTTTTAGATGCTTGAAAAAAAGAGGACACGAGGCTTTTCCAGAGCAGTAAGTTCTAGGGTAGAGTTAACACAGATGTTTACAAAATCAAACATGTTGTGTAATTTTTGAGCAATGAGCTGCTTCCATTTAAAGTGTGCATTGGAGGAGCTTTGACATATGACTATGCCTGTGACAGCAGTGCCCCAAATCAAGGCACAGCAGGGCTCTCACTCCGCCAGGTCCCTCAGGCCCCCACCCTGGGCGGGCAGTCACCAGCTGTCACTGCAGGTTAGTTAGCATTTCCTGGAGTTAAGTGGACTATACAGTGTGGGTTCTTCTGTGCCTGGCTTCTTTCATTTAACATAGTGATGTTGAAAATCATCATGTTGTTGTGTAACAGATATTTAAATCCTACTGCAACAAATCACAAGCTCAGTATAGCACTTCAGTCTCAAGGTCAGAAGGTCAGGCTGTGCAACATTTGTTCACTCTTACTAGAATCCACAAACTTTCCTAAAGAGTAGATGTGTGTTAGCTAGGGCTGCTGTAATAAAGTATGTAATAATGTATTCTCTCTCAGTTCTAGAAGCTAGAAGTCCAAGGTCGAGCTTTCACAGCATGAGTTCCTTCTGAGGGCTCTCAAAAACGATCTGATCAATGAGTCTCTGGGCTTCTGGTTGTTTGCTGGCAATCTTTGGCATCCCGCGGCTTGTGGCAGCATCACTCCAGTCTTTATATAGCATTCTCACTGTAGGTGTGCGTGTGTGTGTCCAAATTCCCCTCGTTTTAGAAGAATTCCAGTTATGGCCCTGGCCGGTTGGCTCAGCGGTAGATCGTCGGCCTAGCGTGCAGAGGACCCGGGTTCGATTCCCGGCCAGGGCACACAGGAGAAGCGCCCATTTGCTTCTCCACCCCTCCGCTGCGCTTTCCTCTCTGTCTCTCTCTTCCCCTCCCGCAGCCAAGGCTCCATCGGAGGAAAGATGGCCCGGGCGCTGGGGATGGCTCCTTGGCCTCTGCCCCAGGCGCTAGAGTGGCTCTGGTCGCAACATGGCGACGCCCAGGATGGGCAGAGCATCGCCCCCTGGTGGGCAGAGCGTCGCCCCTGGTGGGCGTGCCGGGTGGATCCCGGTCGGGCGCATGCGGGAGTCTGTCTGACTGTCTCTCCGTTTCCAGCTTCAGAAAAATGAAAAAAAAAAAAAAAAAAAAAAGAAGAATACCAGTTATACTGGAGTAGGGTCCACCCTAATGACCTCACTGTAACTTAGTAACCTTCGTCAAGATCCTTTCTTCAATACTGTTATATTCTGAGGCTAGGGCTTCAACAACATATGCATTTTGGGGAGACACATTTTAGCCCATAACAGGAAGTGAAGAAACAAAATTAGTCAGAAGTTATTAAAATAAACCCACCTGATTTCCATAAGTGCCTCTCAGTGGATGTGGTGTAGGAACTGTGCTAGGGAGGCCGGTGTGGTCTCCGCCCAGTGTGTCTGCAGGCGCAGCTCCACTGCGCAGGTGTGCATTTGCAACCTTGTCGAGTTCATGGTTGTTTGAAAACCTCCAGCAGAGGAAGCGAGGGGCCACGGCAAGGGCAGAGTGTGTGCAACATGGACAGTGTCGTGTGTGGTGTTGTGTTTTCCTTTCCCCTGTTACTGTTTTCCCCTCTGAGCCCACAGGGTGTGCTCCTGGTGCCTATCTGCTCTTGCCCAGAAGCTAAGAGCTGACATGCTTTTCTTCTTCAGGTGTGAACATTTTCGTTCTTCATTGGAAGACAGTGAAGATAATATTGTAGAAATGAGTGAATTTTCATATCCTGTTTACCGAGCCTTCCTGGAATACCTGTACACAGACAGCATCAGCCTTCCCCCTGAGGAGGCAATAGGTAACTAACTGCCACCAGACTTGACCAAGAGATTAGCAAAGTGCTGGGTAACTTGGCCAGGTGGTCTCTGTGGAGCCTAAATGGATGACGCTGGGAGAGCAATCACAAAAGTAGTTCTCTTTTTGTGCGTTGAACCCAAACTCTTTCCCTCATTTCTACTTCATACAAAGGTTGACTGGATAGATAAGAGATAGATGACTTATCAAACCATCACCACTGTGGAGCAGGTGCCATCTTAATTACTACATGTTATTATTGTATATAACTTTTAGCTACCATACCTGCTGCCCTCTAGACCACTGCATTATTAACAATATAAAATCCACATAATAATAAGCCCTGCTGGTTTCCATATCTGTGAATTTCCATCCAAGATCTGGGACAGACAACTGTGATCTGATGGGTCCTGTCCTGAAAGGTGTGAGGGGTTTACCTGACAGTAAAAAAAGCAACATGGAATCCAATGGGAGCAGAGTTGAAAACATACTAAGTGTCTGTTTACAGCTTCAGCAGTATTGTTGGCCAGTACAGAAAAGTTAAGGAATTACTTCTATAAGGAACTAAAGAAAGGGTTCAATCCCCAAATTTTTAAATAAAACGTTCATTTTACACATATAAACCAATCACATTTTTTTACCAGATCAGCATTTAATTTTACTCAAGTAAACAAGTCTGATTTCTGAATTTTTATGGTTTTCCTTCCTTCCACAAATGTTTTAGTGCCATAGCCCTTCTCAGTGTCTGTGAGGAGACAGACTGAGGCCCTGCTCCTGTGGAGCTTGTAGTCATATGAGGGAGGCCAGCCCTAAACAAATAAAGACGAGCAGTCAGGCAGGAGGGTCTGGGAGTGCACTGAGCAGAGACCTGGGGGTGAGGAAGGAGTGAGCCATGCCCTTTAAGCTCCCCAGGGCAGAGCACTGTAAGCCTGGGAAATAGTAAGTGCAGGGTCTGAGACAGGAACACACTGAGCATGTAGAGGAAGCAGGAGGCGGCCAGGGCAGCCGGAGTGACGGAGCAGGATCTCAGTGGTCGGGACTGAGGAACTGAGAGCTGGGCAAGACCATGCACACCCCAGGGGCTATGGTCTTACTCTGCATGTGGTAGAAAGCCTTGGAAGGTCTTGAGCATAGAATTGTGTTAGTTAGATGTGCTTTAATTCTAACAGTAAAATAAAAGAAAACGTAACTTAAACAAGATAGTTTCTTTTTCTCTAAAAACAGGAATACAATGCAGGGCATTGCTACATGTGGCCCCTGTGTGTATGGTTCAAGACTACATCTGCAGTAGCAGGATGGAGGAGGGGACAAGGGCAAATATCCAGTGATTCTTAGGGAAAGGTCCTGGACTTATTTCAAACCATGAACTGGAGCTGACCAAGGTCATAACCCACAGGCACAGGAGGTTGGGGAGAGTGTGGTCATATCAAGGTGGCCATGGCTCAGCTAAATAGTCTATGGTTTGGAAGAAAGGGAGAATGGATTCTTGTGTGTGTGTGTGTGTGCAGTGGGGAAGCAACAAGTAGCTTCTACCATAGGCATGATGGGATTTGTTGTGAAAAGGTCAGAAGTCTAATGGTTTAGATGTGTGATGACGGTCCCTGGGTTGAGTGGTGTAGCTGGGTGGTGCTGACGAGATCGGAGTCTGGGTAGTTTAGAGTGAGTGGATGGGGTTTGTCAGTGGATGGGATGTGGGTTGTGAGGGAAAGAGAAGGATGACTGCTGTGAGGTGCCTGGCCTGAGTGGCAGGCTAATGGAAGTATCATTCATTATGATGAAGAAGATGGAGAGGTATTGCTCTTGGGTTTGAAAAGTTGAAGGAGCTTGAGTGGCTTTATTAGACATCCAAGTGGCTGCTATTTGATAGGCCCACCTCTAATACACTGCTCACAAAATTAGGGGATCAGGGAACATGCAGATACTCCAGTACTTTCAGCCTTTTGTATAGTGCATTTTCACCAATGAAATAAAAGTTGGGTCTGCATCTTATTTGCATAAATGAACAACTTTCTTTGACTTTTCATTTGCTTTTCTGATTTTCTTGTTTAATAAAAAAAATCAAATACTTCTTTTTTTAATCGCTTCATATTCATTTTGAAATATCCCCTAATTCTTGTGAGCAGTATATTCGCAGGGCCCTGAGCAAGGGACCAAATTAAGGGCTGCATACCATAAGTCTAAAAACTTAAAGTTATTTGCCAAGCTAACTTCAGATAAAATATGTTCAATCTTCATACCCTGAAAAGTAGATATTCACTGAGAACGGAAAGGCTGGGTTTGAGTTTGAGCTGAAATGTAGTGTGGGACTTCCTGGAGAGCTGCGCTAGAACACAGCGGCACGGGGGGACATGCCTCTGGCCTCCGCTTACAGCCGGCAGCCTTTCTTTCCTCACCACCAGCTACCTCCTGCCTCACACAGGGGGTGTGGGCACCCCAGTCTGCATGTCCAAGCTCCATCCAGCCCCAACTCCGGCCATCCCTTCGGGCTGGGTAGGGTCTGTACTTGGGTATTACGGCAATTTGGAGTGGAGGAAATATCCACACATGCAGCCTCGGACCAGTAGGCAGGGAATCCCAGTGTCCCAGGCACCCACAGTGTGGTCTTAGAGTGGGTGCATGGCTCCTTGACCACACTTTTGATGCGGGTGTGCCTGACAGAGGTATAGAGTGGGGCCCTCTTGAGCAGGGACTCGGGGGAGGGCTCGCTCTTAGGGAAGTTCTTGCGAGCACCTGTCAATGTGATTCTCAAGCTTGGGGATGTATAAGGCTGTTGACATGATTTTGGGAGTCACTGAGAATTAACCAAAAACAGTTCAGCCATTCACAACTCTCAAGGTTCCAGTATCCTCCACTGGGCCGTAGGCTTTCTTCCATAACTGATAGTTTGTTATGTTACAATGAAAGCAAGTTTCCAACCAAATTCTTTCACATGTACATAACTTAGTAGCAGACAGATACAAAAACAGTTGATGTAGTAAGAATGATAAAATTCCAGCTCTCTGTCCATTACGCCCTCTATGAAATAGTTTGCATGAAAGGTTAATTTGAAGTAGATGTGACAATATTCTAGTAGCAGGATGTAGCCAACCTTGTGATCAGGTGGTAGCCTAGGACTGGATGTTGACCTAGCAAATGTACTCCTCCAAGGGTGTAGGACTGCAGAGCTCATGATGCTTGAACCCCATTCATGCAAAAGCAAAAAGACCCTCAGAATATTTCTAGCCAAGCCACATATCCCGAATACTAGTCTTCACCAATAACAAAGTATTTCTAGCACTCTTTAATGAAGGTTTAGGTAGTAGTGTTATTTGAAGCTCCTGACAAGGGCCTTTTGAATGCTAACTGGCCATTCCTGATTACAGTACTTCATAGTTCCACAGGGCAGATGAGAACTAACTTGTATATGTGCTATATTACTCTGTGTTAAATTATTTGAAAGTAAGTGACAGATAAATATGACAGGAATCATCAACAGTTATAGATGGTATTTAAAAACATGGGGCTGGAAAAAAAAATAAAAACATGGGGCTGGAATCACTTAGGGAAATATGTGAAATAAGAACCTGAGGATTGTACCCTGGGGCACGCAAACATTTGGAAGTCAGGAAAAATGGCCCAGCTGAGACCAAAAGAGTAACTAATTGAGAAGAAAAACACAAGCAAGTAACAAAGCATTTCAAGGAACCGGAGTATCATGAACCAGGTGAAATTCTGTGTCAATCTCGAGTAAGGTGAAACCAGAGAATAGACTTGGCATTGTGGAAGCCATTAGTGACAATACCAGGTGTGATGCCAGGAGTGGAGCAGATGGAATTATGCCTGAAATGAGCTGAGTTGAGAATGAGTGGTGAGAAGATGGAGGCAGCAAGCAGAGGTGACTCTCCTGGAGGTTGGCTGGAGAGGACAGAGAAATGGGGCAGGGTGATGAGAGGTACACATGTGTCTCTGAAAGGCTTTTCTTGTTCCTTTTTTTAAGGATATGAGCACTATTATAGCATGTACGTATACTAATGGGAATGACCCAGGAGCAGATATTGGTAATACAGGCAGACAGATAATTAGAGGGTCATTTCTAGGAGACACCTTAAAGCCATTTTCCCTGTGCTCTTATTTATCCATGGCTCCTTGTCTGAGCTTTGTATTTGACCAGTTCAGCTATGTTCCTGGAGAGCCACTGCTCAGAGAGGTCGGCACAAGTCTGTTTACACAGCCTTCCCTAAGGATTCTATTCAAAATAATGTCTGAATCATCTCTGAAGAATTAATGAGTTTAGAGCAGGATGTTTGAAGTCACTCCCCTAACAAACATCTCCTTCTGCCAGGATTGCTAGATTTGGCTACATTTTATAGAGAAAATCGTTTGAAAAAGCTCTGCCAGCAAACAATCAAGCAAGGAATCTGTGAGGAGAACGCCATTGCCCTGCTGTCTGCCGCTGTCAAGTACGACGCTCAGGTAAGAAGAGCATCTTTCAGTTAGCTTCCCTTCTGGAAGAGTCGGTGGGCATCTATTTCCTATCTTAAACTAAAATGAAGTCTTGGTAGATTAAGTACTTAACGTGAACACAGTTAAGTATCACACAAAATGGTAGCGCGTGTTTATATAATGTTGGAATGGACCTCACAGGCAGGAAACCATAAAGGAAAGGATTGATGGATTTGATTTCAAAAAGATAAAAAAAGTTTATACACCAAAGACTGCCACAGAGAAAATTAGAAACTAAATGAGACACTGGGGAAATTTAGCAAAATATAATGAAGCAAGCTTACCATCGTTAATGGATAGTTCTTAAAAAAAAAGAAAGAAAACACAAGCAGATTGATAAAAATGAATCAAATAGATTTATGAACAAATGAAATATGTATTTTTTAGAAATAATACAGGTTCACAACAGTGGGCATTCTCCTAAACTGATGAAAATGCAAATTGGCACCATCATCCTGGGATGCAATTTGGTATAATATGTAGAAAAGCTTTAAAGATGGAATTCTTTTAAGAAATTTACATACAGGAATTTGGCTTAAGGGAGTAATCATGAGTTTGGACAAAGATTAATTTCGAAGATTTTTACTGCAGCATTGTTTATAATTTTGAAAAGTTAGAAAAAGTCATTGTGAACTAGAGGATTGTTTAAACTACATAGAATGTTATAATATGAAATTATGCAGCTATTCAAGATATGTCATTAACTGAAAAACTATGGTCCTATTTTTATTTTTTTAAGTATAAAAATTTAAAAGGACTGTAATTCATTATCTACAAAGACAAGAAAGACTTAAAAAATATAGTCCCTGTTTATCTTTAAATGGTAGGATTATGGATGATTCTCATTTCCTTATCTTTGCTTGTTTCTTTCTGAACTTTGTACAGTGACCATGTATTGTTTTGCCAAGAAAGAAAACCTTAGAGCTAAATCTTTAGGAAACAGGCTATGCTTCTTGGAGTCGATTTCTTTTTGTCATAAGGATATCCTCTCTTTTGGTTAAAAAAAACAGGGACATTTTAGTGGTGTGCAAAAGAAATGGTTATGACCTCTTTTCTGCTTATATAAATAATATGCTTATTAAAGAAATTTGGAAAATACAAAAAGAATGAGGAAGGAAATGACTCACCAACCAGACAGTAAAACATTTTCACAGTTCTTTCTGATCTTTTCCTAGATTATATCATGTATATATCTCTAAATACTAGATTTTTTTTTTAAACTTACCGTTTTAAAAAAATCTTACCCACCAAAAAACACTGACATTTAAAAGCATAATGAATAATTGTCTTTTGTCAAGATAATACTTTAAAGGGTACTTAAAACATGGAAAATGCTTTATGGCCAAAAAAAGAAAAAAAATCAGTGTGCTTTTTCTAGTTTGTTGAAGTCATGGTGATAATACTAGAATCTGGTGGGCTACCACAGATGACAAGATGGTGGGCGCATAGCGTTTGCATCTGAATGAGGCCTCATTTTCCAAGATTTTTTCATATTCCTTATTTATGTGAATTATTTGTATGGTTACCTTCCAGCCCTCTATTTTCTAGAAAGTAAGCTCCCTGAGGAATGGCAAGAATTTTGCTTTGCTCATCACAGCCAAATATCTAGTACTAGGATAGTGCGTTTGTTTAATGAATGTTGCACTTTGCCTATAGAGGCACTATATTTTACCGGAGCCCATCTAACTAATTGTACTAAGAGAATATAATACACTACAAGTAAAATAGGTCATATGTGTCCTTAAAATACAAGTTTTCATAAAGAAATTGTTTGCTGTCTTGTGTCACTTTAGTGTGCTATAGGCAAACATGTCATTTCTAAAAATTTAAGCAAGAGTCCATAGTTTTAAATGGGTATTAGTCTGTTCAGTATATATTAATGAAGCACATTTTTGTGTATTGTCACATGCTAGGATGTCAAGTGGGTGTGTGGAATTTTGCCTGTTTCATCACTTCAGGCTTTCCTGGGACTGAGAGATGTCATACTGCAGTATGACCTTCGCAGCCTACGGAAGCTGTTTATGGTCAAATAGATAGGTTTTCTTCATTTACTCTGTTTCTTAAAACATCCTGTGAATTTGATTGGCATGGCTGTTAGTATTGCTAATTTTTGTCTGTTATTTCATCTCTAGCATTTGCTAAAATTTACGTTTGTGTAAAGAAGAAAAGAGTATATATTGTGTAATGTGTATATACGATTGTTTGGACATTATTTGGGGCTTTATTTTTTACAAGTTAGTTTTAGCTAATAGAATGGAAACCTTAAAAGTTCATCACCACCTGGCAGCACCTTGTCCTGGGGTCAAGATGTTAGCGTAGCCCAGGGTCAGAGGCACATTGGATTCCTTGCAGGCTGGCTTCACTTTAAGTCTCACTCATCTGGGGCCAAAAAGGTATCCAGCCACCTTCATTCTGTCTCAGGTTTACAGACCTGATCAAGAAAATTACTTCAAGATTATTCTTTGGTCCAGAGTGCATTACAGTAAGCCAGAAACACCAATCTGAGTTTCTCTTAGGCTAAAGTCACGATTTCTTCAAAGCATTTCCCCAGTTAAGATTACTGAAGACATGCCAGGGCTGATCCCCTCCTTTGTCTCCTTGGAGAGGAAAAACAGCCACGGCCTGTTCATGACTTCAGAAAAGCAGTTTCCCAGCATTACTGTTTTTTTATGACTTAACTTTTTTCTCACAAACTCTTTACAGGTAGAAATATTGAAAGCCCCTAGGGGAATATAAAAGAGTCATGTCATACTTTTAACAAATTCTGAAAGTGAAATGAACAGTAAAATGTACAGAATTCATACATGTAGGTGCCTCTGGCATTGACTGGTGTGTAGGAACTTGAATGTTTTATTCTGCAATTTATCTTTTTACAAGTATGAATGCATATTAGCTTTATAGTTTTATAACTGTTTTTCAGGTATTGTTGTATCAACATTTCTTCCTACTGGCTGTCAAGGCCTTTTTCCTTGCCTTCGTGTTTTAGAAATTTTTATTTTATGTTGCATCACACTGGGAAACACTAATTAGTTATATCCTTTTGTTGTTGTTCCTAGGATTTGGAAGAATTCTGCTTCAGGTTTTGTGTAAACCATTTGACTGTAGTAACACAAACTTCAGGCTTTGCAGAAATGGACCATGATCTCCTGAAGAACTTTATCAGCAAAGCAAGCAGAGTTGGCGCCTTTAAAAATTGATCCTCACCCGCAGGAAAAAAATTTTAGCATTTCCGTTTTCCCTGCAAAAGCAAGAGAATAACTTCTCTTTGATAGTATTAATGATGAACTACATTTGGCTGAATATTTATGTTCTGTCAAAAGAGGGATGGTGGTCCATCTTCCCCATCTTCCGAAATCCCAAGTTGATATAGAAGGCATTAAATGCTCTGATCAGATGTGACTAAGCTCCAGGGGAAAAAAGTTAAAATGTCTTATTCTATGTACCATTTCTTCTTTCGAGTCGCTTATGTTGGACACTTTTGGTGTATGGGTCTAAATGTATGCTGTCTGGCCGAACGTTCCGTTATTCGCAGGCTGTTTTATCGCATCGATAGCTTGATTAGAAATGCTGTCACCACCACATTTTCAGCATCCAGTGCAGTACCTTGCATACAGCAGGCACTCAACTTCTTATAAATCTTAAGTATGCCCTAAGAACAGCTTTATTTGTGGGATTCTCAATGAAGGAATAACTGTATCTATTAAGGTTTTTATTCTTCTGGTGCATCATTCTGAGAAATAGTGGCTAATTTAGAGCATTGATTAGAATTCACAAAAGGCCTTGGCAAATGAATTGTCATAGGCCCAAGGGCTAACTTTAATTTTCTATTTACTGAGTCATTGATTTCTCATATGGGATCATTAAATATGAAGTACTATTGTTGAATGAATGTTATTTTTGGGCACACCTGCCTTACATAATTGCATAATGTCCTTTGCTTTTGTGTGGAGAGATTTGCATCTGTAAATAAAAAGTGTATGCATTTTTCTTATAGTTGACTTTTATGTCATTTTAAATCAGGCTTCTTTTCTGGCACAGTATGATTATGATGTACTAGCTGAAAAGGAACTAATACATTGCATGTACAGGATTCAGAAGAGTGAAAGCAATTTATACTTATTAGGTCAAAACAAGTTACCCGATGGCAAAAGAGAAACTGGAATGGGAAGTAAGATGTAGTATCAGATTCTACTACTGTGTTCACAGTCACAATAAGATACATCATGTAAAGAAAACTCTTTTGCAATTAGAAACCTTGTTTTGATGCAGAAAAATTTGATAATAAAGTGCTTATTTGCAGATAATTGAACAGATGTGGGTTTTTTTCTTTCTCAATTACAAGTTACATTTGGTATTATTCTGTATCAGTTTCAGGTGTATTGCATGGTGGTTAGACAGTCATATGCTTTACAGGCTGGTGTCCCTGACATTTCCAGTACTTACCTGGCCCCATACACTTATTCCAATATTATTGATCATATTCCCTGTGCTGTACTTTACATCCTCATGATGTGTTTCGTAAACCCTAAGAAACCGCGAAGTTATGTCAACCTTATGTCTCTTAGATATACATAAGTCCATGTGATATGAGCTTGTTTTTTAAAGCAGTTACTCAAAAAAGGTATTATAACAAAGCCCATTTAAAACATAAATGCTATACACAACTTACTGTTCATATTATATTGCCTGTGACTGCTCTTTAAGGATAGGCTTGCCATCAACACTGCCATGTGAAGGATAACACTTCCGGCAGACGGACTTGTGTTTGTAGAACCTCAAAGACAGGCGCTACAAGTCAAGGGCATGCAAGAGAAAAGGTACATTTTCACATGGTGCTACAGCAGAGATGAACAGATCCTTTCTTTTAGCTTAGCTTTCTTATCCTTAAGTTTTGTTTCCACTCTGCTCACACAATGAAGTTCAATGTTTTAATGCTCCCGATATAATTTTACCCTAACTTAGAGAAAAATTAAAGTTTTATAGGAATAGTGTCCTCACCTGCTGACAGATGTTTAAGAAGATAACATTTAATGCTTTTTAACAAGTAAAGGTTGATTTTCTTTCACCGAGACCTATAGATGTTATCAGTCATTCTGAACCATAAGCTGGTGAGTTCTTTTTAGAGGCAGAATTCTTGACCAGTAATAATGAAAAGGAAGCAACTACTATACAACTGACACAGTCTTTATCTTGTTAGCCCTCTGCCATCCAATCATTATAACAAATAGGTTGGGAGAAATGTAAAAAGAAAGGAAAAATGATAACTTACTGTTACTTTTAATTCAGTCTTTGCCAAAGCATAAAGACACAAACCATACTGATTTTCTCTCACTAAATTCAGTTAAAATCACATTTTTCTATTTAGGAAGTAACAGGTAATGGTCTGTGTAATAAATTTAACATTCATATCAAACTCTCATTATATATGTCAATACTAATATGTAAGTTTAATCCCAAAATAATGGACACAAAAAGAATTTATAAGAATAGGGCACTATCCCAACTTCATATTAAAAGGGCCTGTTTTAATCCCAGACATTAAGATCTATCCATGTTGTTGTAAATGATCCAATGTCATCATTTCTTTTGGCTGAGTAGTATTCCATAGTATATATGTACCACATCTTCTTTATCCAGTCCTCTATTGAAGGGCTTTTTGGTTGTAATCTTGATAACATTATACAGAGTGAAATAAGTAAATCAGAAAAACTAAGAACTACATGATTCCGTACATAGGTGGTACATAAAAATGAGACTCAGGGACATGGACAAGAGTGTGGTAGTTACGGGGGCGGGGGGAGTAAAAGAGAGAGGGGAGGGGCACAAAGAAAACCAGATAGAACAGAGGTTCTCAACCTGTGGGTCGGGACCCCGGCGGGGGTCGAACGACCAAAACACAGGGGTCGCCTAAAGCCATCATATTTATTATACAATATTAATACATATTTATTATACAATACATTTTTAAATAAAATATGTATTTTCTTTTTCTTTCTTTTTTTTTTTTTTTTTGTATTTTTCTGAAGCTGGAAACGGGGAGAGACAGTCAGACAGACTCCCGCATGCGCCCGACCGGGATCCACCCGGCACGCCCACCAGGGGCGCCGCTCTGCCCACCAGGGGGCGATGCTCTGCCCCTCCGGGGGGTCGCTCTGCCGTGACCAGAGCCACTCTAGCGCCTGGGGCAGAGGCCAAGGAGCCATCCTCAGCGCCCGGGCCATCTTTGCTCCAATGGAGCCTCGGCTGCGGGAGGGGAAGAGAGAGACAGAGAGGAAGGAGGGGGGGGTGGAGAAGCAAATGGGCGCTTCTCCTATGTGCCCTGGCCAGGAATCAAACCCGGGTCCCCCGCACACCAGGCCGACGCTCTACCGCTGAGCCAACCGGCCAGGGCCAAAATATGTATTTTCGATGGCTTTAGGCGACCCTGTGTTTTGGTCGTTCCACCCCCGCCGGGGTCGCGACCCACAGGTTGAGAACCGCTGAGATAGAAGGTGACAGAAGACAATTTGACTTTGGGTGATGGGAATGCAACATAATTAAGTGTCAAAATAACATGGAGATGTTTTCTCTTAACATATGTACCCTGATTTATTAATGTCACCCCATTAAAATTAATAATAAAAAACAAAAAAAAAATCCCAGACATTATACAGTGTTAACATAATATATTTCTATTTGAGAAACTACTCTGGTGATAGAAATTTACAAGGCTTCACGTTGTCATGTAAAATATCTATTTAGTCCAAAGGAAAATGCTACCCAATGAATCTTTACCAATGTTGTGTACATTCTCTGGCCCCAAAATGAGGAACAAATATATATATATACTTCTACAGGCAAGTTTCTGTGAAATCAGTCAGATGCTAATAGAACTAGCACGCAGGATTCCACCCCCACCCCCACCATTTACACCAGGAAACTAATGAAAAATAAGTAAGTATATGAGTTTGAACTTATTCTTTTTATCATAAAGAACTTTAATTACTAGAATGCTAAATTAATTGCTAAGAGTGATCAATTTGCTATCATCCAGACTAAAAAGTTTTAGTGTCATGAAGGCCGCTTGACTTCGTCTTGACCTAAGAGACTGCATTTCCCGTAAGATCCCCATCCAACATAAACAGAGCCCGCTGAGGTATGCTTCCTGCGTTTCCTGCTCTAACCTCTTTATTTGCCTTTCTTCCTTTATGAACTATCCACCTTTTTTTTTTTTTTTGAGAAATCTTATTTCTTAAACTCAAGATAATCTCTTATCTGAAACCTAAATACCAGATGTGTTTCATAATTTTTTTGGAGTTTAGTATGATAATAAGGTACATATACCATATAATATATAATACTTGAGCAGAGCCTAGGTTAGATCCCCAAAATCAATGTATTAATACTTTTGTAGCAAAATAAGAATATCCCCACTAAGTAGGATAAAGGCTCTAAATAGCTCCATGCCAGTTTAGATATGCTTTTGATGCCATATAACTTTTGACACCAAACAGAACCCACTTTTTTTTTAAAAGCTTTTTGGATTTCAGAATTGCAAAGGACTCTGGGCTGATAATGTACATAAAGGATGCTTGGGAGGGAAGACCTTTCATAAACTGTATACCAGACAAAGAGCAATATCTGCTCCCTCACTCCTTTTCTTACAACTCTCCATTCTTCTATGATGCCTTATTTCTCAAACCACCAGCACATCCCCAACCCCTAGCACTGGCTCTTCCCCTCTGCGGACTGCTTTCCTGTCGGTGTACAGCTTTCTCCCACCTCCTCAGTGCTCTGCTGAAATACCATCTCAGCAAGTTTTGCCCTGACCACCTACTTCAAGTCAGCACTCCTCTCCCACCAGCACTCCCTGTGCTCCCTGCTCCGTCTTTCAGGTACACAATACAGTTGGACATACTATGGATTCCGTATTCATTTATCATTTGCTGTCTTTCCCTGAAACTAGAATTACAATGTAAGTTCCATAAAGATGGGAATTTAGTTTTCCTTATTCATTGTTGTATTGCCAAACTTACAACCATGACAGGAATGTATTATCTACTCAGTACGTGGCATATGAAAAGAGGAAGAGAATATTATTTGCTTCTACATATTTGGAAAAATATTCAAAATACCCCCCCCCCCCCCCCGCTACCTATGGGCTTCTTCCTGGGTACCAGAGCTGTAGTTATAAATAAGACGAGCTGGGCTGATGCTTCCAATCTGGGAGCGGCCGACACAAGGACGGGTAGATAGGCAATAGGCAAGTAAGGTAAGGCTACTTCAGCTAATAACTGCTGTTACATTTCTGAAGGAGAGAAACACAATTCATACAGAGTATGGATTTTAGCTTGGGTGGTCAAAGAAGTCCTCGGAACTGAGCCCTGAAAGACAAGGCAGACTTCTGGGGAAGGAGCACCAGGACAGCAGGAGCAGCAAACACAAGGCCGGAGGGGCAGGAACAAGCTTGGCATTAGGGAAGGCTGGTGTGGTAAAGCGCAGTGAGCAAAGAGGAAGTGAGGTGGGGATGAGAAGTGGGCAGTGCACCGGCCATGGCGAGGAGTGTGAATACTGCAAGCAGAGTAGCAGTGTCAATTCAATTTACACTTTTTTTCATGAATTCTTATTTATTATTGAATTTATTGAGGTGACATTGGTTAATAACGTTATACAGGTTTCAGGTGCACAATTCTATAACACACCATCTGTATATTATTGCATTGTGTGTCTCCCTCACCATCTATCCCCGCTCTGACCTCCTCCACCTCCCCTACCCCTCTTCCCTCCTGCAATCTCCACACTTGTCTGTGTATTTTTCTTTGCTTAATCCCTTCACCTTTTCCACCCAGCTCCCCAACCCCCATTCCTCTTTTAAAGGAATCATTTTTGCTCTTTATGGAGCTGGAAGGTAAACAAGGAGAGAAAACATGGAGACCAGTTAGAAGTCTGTAACAGTGGTCAAGAAAAGTATAAATAGGTGACTCAGGCTTTTGGCTCAAGCCAGTGTTTAGTAAAATGAGGTAAGACTACGGAAGAAACAAGGTATTTTTGTGTGTTTGATTTCATTCATATTTTGAGAAATTGAGAGGGGAGAGGAGTAGGAAGAATGAATTCTTTTTTTTTTTTTTAATTTATTTGTTTCTTCATTTTAGAGAGGAGAGGAGAGAGGGAGAGAGAGAAAGGTAGAAGAGCAGGAAGCATCAACTCCCATGTGCCTTGACCAGAGAAGGGCAGGGTTTCGAACTGGCAACCTCAGTGTTCCAGGTCGATGCTTTATCCACTGCGCCACCACAGGTCAGGCGGAAGAATGAATTCTATTGGCTATGTGAGCTTTGACCTCCACAAAGAGGTTGGCACTAGAGAAACAAATTTAGGAAGCATAAGCCCATTAAAGGCTAAGAATTAAAGGCTAGGAGAGAATTTAGATATATAAGAGAACATTAGTGAACTTAATGCAAAGATCACATCAGACCATTAAGACTCTTAACAACTAATTTATTTTAAAATAGACAAACTATTAATTATAGAAAATAGTAACATAGCGATATTAAATGTACAGTTTTAACCAATACAAAAAGCAATAAAGCAGTATCGGAAACCTTACTGAAGAAATCTTAATACACAATCTCTGTAGTTCTTAAAATTCTGGCACTAATTCTAACATGAGCAAATATGGTGAGTCCTTGACCTAAAAGATAACTGATCTGTATGATATTCATGCAAACATTAATGAAGAAATGGCGTAAAGCATTCTAGTGCCTTTGTTATCAAGATAACTGTAAAAAAAAAAAAAGTTTGAAACTTAATTGAGCACAAAATAAAATTTTATTTTCTAACGAATAGACCAGATTTATTTTAGAAAGAGTTCAAAATGATTTTCCTAAAAGCTAGTTGACACTATCTTAAATACCATCTATTTTAAATTATAGCATCTCTAAATAAGTTAATCACACAAGATAGTTCAAATATACCATTAGGTGCCAGGAGAGAAAGCACCTCTTTTACAATGTAGGTATTTTGAAATTTTTTCAAAAAATTAAAAACATTAATGTCTAACCCAAAGACCTTTGAATACTATTTGAAATTTTGAATCAGAAACAATGTGGCCTTGAATGTGCCAGTGTTAGACCATACTGACTTAAAAAAAAAAAAGGTTAAATAGACTATTGCCAGCTCTAAAGATACATAGAAGACATGTACCACTCCAGAGAACGCACACCACTTCCTAAATTTAGGAGGCAGAGTAACTGCTGAGATGCAATTAGGCGAATCTCTAAGAACAAAATTAAGACTTCTATAGTTAACAGTCTGTTTTATAGAGTAAAATCATTTTGAATCTTGATTCTTTAGGACCCAGAAACATTACAAAGTGCACTTTGGATATACTGCGGTAGGGTCCTCTATAGCAAAGCTATAGCTGAACACTTTATTTTCCAAGTACTATAATAGATGGATACTTTATGAATTCAGTGATCTGAATGGTATAAAAACCAAGAGTATTAATAGCCTTAATTTTAAAGCATGAGTTGGATGAAGAAAAGTCCTGAGGTATGAAATCTGCATCAGTAGTATGACAATATCCTGTTTATCGTTTGCTTTCTGCTTGTATTTAAAAGCTAAAATTTATAAAACAAACACACAGTACATCAGATTCCATTAGTAAACTAAAATCTAATGTGTAAAAATTTGTAATTTTTTTCTAGTTTCTAAAGTCTGTTTAAGAAGAAGAGTTCAGGATCATTTGGGTGAATGGCGGCAGTCAGCCAAATTACATTTGGAAGACTAGACACATTTTCTAAGGGTGTTCACGTTAAATTAAAAAAAATAAATATAAATTAATAAAAATAATAGCAAACATCACACATATGCCACAAGAGAAGTCAAAGTACTCAGGCAGGTGTGGGTTGTTGGGACTCCCACTCCCAGGCATCCTTTGGAAATAGAAACAGCTGCAAGAACTTTTTAAGTGGCAGGTTTTACACAAGATTTTCAATCTTGTATAATAACAATGTATATGCTATTAGCTACAGCATTGCAGATGGTTTAGGAATCATCTGCCCAAATATTCATTGGGCACCTGCACACTTTATATCCATAACAAGAGCTGAAGATATGTATTAAACGTGGCGGTAAACAGAACCTGGGAGAGTTACACAGTCAGATCCATGAGAGACAATGAGGCCAGAGGTGAACACAGTACCCACCAAGGTCATCACGTCCTCACTTTTCTTCCCTGTTTGAGATATCCATGCTGTCATTCATTTTCTGCTTTTGCATTCGTGTTCGAGTAGATGCTGGAAAAAAGGTGAAGAACTGTTCATGGCACTGAAGTGCTAGATAAGTTGGCAAAGGGCTGCTATAATGTTATGCTTATGCCAAATCAGTGGAGCTCAGGAAAGCAGTGGTTTCCAAATTCCCTACAGTCAAATTTATTTCAAGCATGTACCACACCAAAATATGTATGTATATATGAATATATATGTGTGTATTAATTATACACATACCCCAAACAAACCTTAGTAGGTGAGATAAAAATAGAAATTCTATTATTTTCTTATGTACCCCCAAAGGCAGTCGTATACATTTTCAGGTATGTCCAACTTTGTAGACCACTTTTCTATAGGTGCTTAGCTTAGATTGTGGCCCTTAGCAGAGCAGAATCCTGGGCTGGCCCAGAGTGATCCGCTGAAGTGAGCGGTATTCTTGACAAATGAGCAGTTCCCTGTATTCAGAGATGCCCTGCAGGTACTGGAAAGTCTGTCAGCTTACAGCTCATTTAATGTGGAAATGGACGTTTAAAAAGTACATTATTAATTGCATCATAGATAAAAATAGAACATTTTTTTAAATTAAATTTACTGGGGTGACATTGGATAATAAAATTATACAGGTTTCAGGTGTACAATTCTACAACACACCATCTGTACACTGCATTGTGTGCTCACCAGCCCAAGCCTCCCTCCATCCCCTTCTATCCCCCTTTCCCCCTCCTCTTCTACCTCCTCAGTCCCTCTCCCTCTGGGAATCACCATGCTGTCGTCTGTGCCTGATTTTTGTTTTTTGGTTTTTTGTTTGTTTTTTGCTTACTCCCTTCACCCTTTTCACACAGTCCCACTAACCATCTCCCCTCTGACAATTGCCAGAACATTTTTAAAAATTATTTTTAAATTCTTGATTTTAGTGATAGATAGTAGCTCTTTGTAAAGAAGCACAAAAAATACTGATATATGGAAAAGAAAGAAAACTGCAATTCTATTTTTTTATTTTATTATTTTTTAATTTTAATTTTTATTTTTTTTGGAAATGGGGAGGAAGTCAGACAGACTCCCACACGCGCCCTACTGGAATCCACCCGGCATGATCACCAGGGGCAATGCTCTGCCCATCTGGGGCGTCGCTCTGCCTCAATCAGAGCCATTCTAGCACCTGAGGCAGAGGCCACAGAGCCATCCTCAGCGCCCAGGCAAACTTTGCTCCAATGGAGCCTTGGCTGCGGGAAGGGAAGAGAGAGACAGAGAGGAAGGAGAGGGGGAGGGGTGGAGAAGCAGATGGGCACTTCTCCTGTGTGTCCTGGCCGGGAATCGAACCTGGGACTCCTGCACGCCAGGCCAATGCTCTACCACTGAGCCAACCGGCCAGGGCAAAACTGCAATTCTAAGTGTCACTCTGGCCTTCCACACTGCCTAAGCAGCACTGTTTGGTGAGTTTTTGTGTGCAATCCTCTGAGGAAAGCTGAGAGGAGCCTAGTGAAGTCCTCAGCCTCACCAGTTAAAGCTCCTGCCTCTCCCCCCACCCCCTTATCCAGCAGCATCAGCCCCTGAGTTTCAGCCAGAGAGGGCGTCCACCATCACAGCTAAGCATGACAGCAGGAAGTGCACTGACTAGGGCAATGAGACTCTTCTCTAAGAAAACAGACATGTTTTCACAGCTCTCTGCTACCTTTAAAATGCGTATCTGTGGGCTCCATCTTGCCACGTTTTCAAGACCTGATTTTGGTTATAAGCTTCATTTCTATTTACATGTACTGGGGTGGAAAAGCCACAATTATTTAAAAGCTATAATAGGAATACATTAGTCAATGGGAAATCCAAACAAGAGATTCATTTATAACCAAAGAGGGTCAAGATGACCTTCACTTTGCAATATACATTTAAAGTACAAATGTTTGTGTAGGTAAATATACTGCTCACAAAAATTAGGGGATATTTCAAATGAATATGAAGCTATAAAAAAAAGAAGCATTTGATTTCTTTTCATTAAACAAGAATATCAGAAAAGCGAACAAGTCAAAGAAAGTTGTTAGATTATGCAAATGAGATGCAAACCCAACTTTTATTTCATTGGTGAAAATGCACTGTACAAAAGGCTGAAAGTACTGGAGTATCTGCACGTTCCCTGATCCCTGAATTTATGTGAGCAGTGGAATACATTTTAATTAAATTATATTTTAAATGCATGAGCAAATCCACTAATTGAAAAAAATTATGTATTTATTCTTTTCTAAAATGAAATGTTTGTTTGCAATGTAAACGATTTTATTTACATAAAATGAAATAAGTACTTACTCATTTCGGCCAGTTTCTGTTGAAATTTGGACTCCCCGGGGAGATGTTTACTGCAGATTAAAAAAAGAAAATAATTTCGTAAGTATACATATAAATTGAGAACTCAAATTTCCAATGACTATGGTGTTTTCCATGACTTATTTTATATTATATTTTAGTGAGTAGTTTTTAATTTCAAAGGTTTATAAACAGACCATCTAAAATATGAATGTCACAAATTTATGATCCTACATAATTTTTCAGTGGTTCTTATAAAACACAGTAGCTAATATTTTTCAAGAGTAAGCATTTTAAAATCTAATGTTAATCAAAAATAACAAAATTTTACTAATTTTTGTAAAAAATGATCAGATTTTAAACATCCGATATTTTCAATGAATTTCAGTAGGTGGTACGTGATTTATTTATATGGTGCTTTGAACGCTGGGATGCAGTCACACCTATTATTTAGTGCAATCCTCACAATGTCCAAGTAAAATTGGCACGACAGGGACTGGCAGAAGTCAGAGCAGGGCTGGTGCTCCGGGTCTTCCGAGGACCAGCTCAGCACTCAGCACCTCTCTGCAACCATTCCTACCTCCCGTCCGCTTCGTCCGACCCTTCGATATCAAAGCGCAGTTTCTTCAGTGGCTTAGGAGGGTTGCTTCCTTCTGCACTTCTTTTGAGAACACGGTCGCTGTTACACACCATCTGATTTATTTTCTGGAACTTCTCAGAAGTCTATGGATTACAGAATTTTTATTAAATTTTTAAATGTCAGCATTTTGTAGCTAGCAACCCTTAACTATAGTTTGAGGTGTGTCAAAAATCAGCCAGAGCGAATATCTGCATTTTAAATGTTCTGCTTTACTGGACCAAAAAAGATGTGTGAAAAATCTCAGAATCAGAGTAACGGAGTGACCAAGTAAACCCCCACTCTTTAAATCCTCCTGTCTCCTCCCATGACCCCTTCCCTCCAGCAGCTCTGACCGCTGCTCTGAAAGTCAGGCTCCGCGGTGTCCGCATGGTGTCCGCATGCCCACACACCAAAGCCGGGCTCCATCTCTCAGAGGCAGAGGCAGTTAGGACAGCCTTCTGGAAGCCTGTTTTTGACAGATTTTTGTTTTTGAGAGCATAACCTAACCAGAGAGACTATCACAAGAATTTAATGAGGTGAAATATCCAGTGAATAATAATTTTGGACTCACTTTATGGGTATTATGTTGACAAATCATACAGTTTATATATTTTAAATCATCACTGATATAGTATTTGTTGAAATGCAGCTAATTCATAGAATTTTTTTTTTTTTTTTTTTTTGGTATTTTTCTGAAGCTGGAAACGGGGAGAGACAGTCAGACAGACTCCCGCATGCGCCCAACCGGGATCCACCTGGCACGCCCACCAGGGGCAACGCTCTGCCCACCAGAGGACGTTGCTCTGCCAGACCAGAGCCACTCTAGCGCCTGGGGCAGAGGCCAAGGAGCCATCCCCAGCGCCCGAGCCATCTTTGCTCCAATGGAGCCTTGGCTGCGGGAGGGGAAGAGAGAGACAGAGAGGAAGGAGGGGGGGGGGAGAAGCAAATGGGTGCCTCTCCTATGTGCCCTGGCCGGGAATCGAACCCGGGTCCCCCGCACGCCAGGCCAACGCTCTACCACTGAGCCAACCGGCCAAGGCCAGAAGTTTTTTAAATAAAAGATCAAATATCAAAAAGATTTAAGAATCTGGGTTCATCCAATATTACTGGAGATGGTTGGAGAGATACATCTCCTGAGGGAGAATCCTGTCACAGCAAAGTAAAGAATGTTTTGGTAAGAAATACCAAATGGGGGTACAATACCTTATTTTATCCAAGGGAGAGATATGAGGGAAAATTCTATTTCTTATCTATTTTAGAACCAGAGGGAAGTCCACAGCCACACTACTCTGAAAGCACCCAATCTCGTCCTATCTCAGAAGCTAAGCAGGGCTGGACCTGGTCAGTACTTGGATGGGAGAACCAGATGAAGTGATTAATTCAGAGACATATATGGACACGTTCATTTGAACTAAAAATGAAGTCAGACTTTCTGAGAGAACTTAAATCTTACTTGACTGATTGATCTGATAGTGGGGATTAACTTTTTGGATTATGCCTTGTTTTCCAAAAATTAAATGCAAAAACAGATTTTGATAGAAAATATATTTAGAGCACACATATATGATAGAAACTAAATCCTGTACACTTATTAAATTAATAAGATTTTGAGTTATCAGCTTTAAAATATGGAAGTACATATAGCAACATTTTCTTAGTTCTTGAAAGGTGTGGCAAGCAGGAAAGTTTGAATCCCACTGCTCTCTACCCATGCAGATCCAACCCTATTAATGTGCGTGGTCTCCTCTGTGAAGCCAAACAGCTGCAGTCTACCCTGAGCTCAATGTCACAGCACGTGATTACTTGTAACACATTTTAACACTGGTCTTTTAGTATACAAACTCTTTTTTCTCTAGTGATTTCATCTGGGGAAGTGTGGCAGGCAGGCTGGAATGGCTCTCACTAACCCCCCACCTCCCACTCTGTGCTCCTTTGTATAAACTTCTCCTTCAGTGTGGGTTGGACTTAGTGTTGTCTTGCTCCTGACATATCCAAAGTAATATGGCAAAAGTGATGAATCATCACTTCCAGTATTAGTGACCAAAAGACTGAGATTTCCATCTTGCTGCTTATCTCCTTCCGCTCCCTCCCTCTCTGAGGTCCTGCTCTGGGGAAGCAAGCTCCTGACGGCTTGGGCAGAGAGCCATCAAGAATCAGCCAGCCGTTTGAACCCTGAGGTAACTGCAGCCCCAGCTGACATGCTGATTGCGGCCTTATGAAGACAGGTCCTGGACCTAGGCCATGCCTGCGTCACTGAACCAGAGAAAACTGAGATAAAAAATGTTTACGTTGCTAAGTTTGGGCATGATTCGTAATGCAGCAATAAATAACTAATAGAAGCAAGAGAGATGGTGGTATTGAACCATTCATAATACTGTACTGTACACTGCATATATACTGCTCATAAAATTAGGGGATATTTAAGAATGAATATGAAGCTATAAAATATATCCTAATTTTTGTGAGCAGAGTTAGGGGATATTTCAAAATGAACATGAAGCAATAAAATATTCCCTAATTTTTGTGAACAGTATAGGACTACTGAATTAGTGATGTTAATTGAAGGCCAGTTAGAATAGTGGGTTCCAGCCTAGAGTAACTTTCAAAGCTAAGCTCTTCCTTGGATCCCTCTGGAACAAAGACCACCACATACCCTGCCATCTACACTGGGGCAGAGTCTCATGTAATTAAGTCCTAGTCAATTAACCAAAGAAAGAACAAGTAAAAGTGTGTCTAGTATAGAAGGAGAAGACCAGTAGGTAGGAACTGGCTGGTAACATTTGGATATGGTGGTTACATTTTGAAGTATTTTATTTCAAATCATACTCATAATTAGTGAATTTCAAAACTGTTTTCTAAATATTCCTTTGAGAATATGAACCTTTACATACATGAAGGTATGTATGTACATGTGTATTACATAATCTCAAAGGAATGTTTAGAAAACACGTGATTTGAAAATAAACCTGATATATATATCTTCTAAATTCTATGCAATATGCCTGGATGAGGTGTTTAAATCCTAGCATTTGTAAATTCAAATTATAAAAATCTTCAATTTCTTTTTATAGTTACCGTGCATGTCACTATATTTCATAGGAAAAAAAACACTCACCCCAAATGATTCACCAATGGAAACTAAGATCCTGTCAAATTAAGATAAAATATAAATTAATAAGGAGAATTATAGACAACTGTGCAGAGATGAACATACATGCAGCATTCTGAACTATCAGAAATACCAAACCAAAGGTTTCCTCTATCCTGAGGACTACTGATAAATTATACTCATTAAAGGCTTCCAGTGCTAGTCCAGTCATACACTGAGCTAGTCTTCTAGATTTTTAAAGCAAGAACTTTATGTCTGCAAGAACATATTCTGCCATTAGCCACATTTAAAGAGGGTAACAGAAAACTTTAAATGTACCTGTACTTAATTCCTCATAAATAAATGGGTAAGTTATCAACTAAAATTTTTCACATTTTCTCATTAAAAATTCACATTACATTTGACAAAACTGATTAATTCTAATTAGGTCCTATATTGATATAAATGTTACTTACCATATATCATAGAATCAGAAATCTCTATTAGTCTGTTTGGCCTTGTTCGAACCATATAAATTATGTTCTTGGTAACAAAGCTGAACAGCATTAGCCTGACAAAGCAGATGTGATGAAACACGCAGGGAACTAGTAGATAAACAAACTTTATTGTCCTCAACTCCTTGATAAGTGGCCACCAATCTCTATATATTTGATTAACCAGAATACCTGAATATGCTGTATCAGTAGAGAGTTAATGCTTGACCAATGATTATCAGGATAATCATATGACTTTTTTGCTACAGAATCCCTACCCAAGTGATTTCACTAGGACCAGCAAATAGCCATCATTATCAACATAACATGGATTAATTATCGTCATTAAAAAATTACCTTAGTATACATTTTCATGTGGAAGTGTGGGACTGGGTAAATTAAATAGACATGGTGTGGCATCTTAGCAGCTAATAAGTTGTATATTTCATTACACAGATATTCAACTGTAAGAACGCCAGATAAATAAAGGATGGTATGGGGGCATACAAGAGCATTCGCCAATTATCTTCTACTTTATCTTTTCCTGTTGTTTGAATTTTTATCACGATTATGCATTACTTATATAATTAAGCACACCACACAAGTATTTTCTAAGGGGTTAATATATTTTCTCTCCTTGTTTGTTTTTCTTGCCCATTAAGTACAACTATATGGGCTGATAATTTCTGAAATGAGATTACACTCACTAATCAACCTCTTACTTTATACAAATAGTTGGTTTCAAATAGCCCATGATAACATATAATAAGTCAAGTGAAGCACTTCAAAGCCAGAGAGTAGTTGTGGTTGAATGTGAAACATAATGATTTGTAGTTGCAAAGAATCTTTCATCTAAGAATTTATAACTGCTTCATAATCATCACTTCTCTGCTCCACAGTAATCTAAGGAAGCCACAGGAAGAATTATGGGTGAAATTCTAAAGACTTAATTTAGTCATCCACATTTCATCAGCCATTTACATTTTTATAACAGAGCAAGATGAACAGGTCCACAGAAACAGTTTACAGGACATTCAATAAACTACAGAATAAAACGTATTAACCAAAAGCAATCTCTGTTTAGTAAACTAGTTAACAAAAATATGATTTACAACCTATTATCAAACTGGTTCTCAGACTATTTACAAAAAACAGACACCAGCATCCAGGAAAGTTAATAACTAAATTTGTAAACCTACTTAAGTAAACAGATTATCTTTCTTTCCCCCTAAATTCTTATCACATCACTTAATATAAATAAGCAAATTAGGAATGCAAGAGTATAGCTTATTTTAAATGAAGAAAGCTTTATATTTTTATGTTTGAATCAATATAATCCCTTCTTATTTTTTACCACTTCCCTAAAGAGGATAAACAAACCTTGATCTTGGAGTCATTTTTGTTGGCGTTGGCAGACCTTCTGAAAGTTTATACGGATTCTTCAGGGGTGATATATAGATGTTCCCCACTGGAATCCGTAAAGGTGAACTAGAAAACTTGTAAGGGCTTCGAGGAATGTGAGGTATTGGTGACAAGGGAGGGGGCTGGAGCAAAAGTAAAGAGACAAATTATTTATTTAATGTTTTAGTGAGATCCACTCTATAATTAGATTCTCCCAATCAAAGGATACTTTTAACATACCCTGGTGGAAGCATACTGCAAAATATTTGTTTTCAGTCTCTGCATAAAGACCGAGTTATAAAATACGATAATAGAATCATATTCCTCTTCTCTGATTAAAACTCGTTTGAATGTCTGAGGGAAAAGAAGAAAAACACTAATTGTTAAATGAATTTGGGAATATATCTTTAGATTTTCTTTTTTAACAGTTCATAATACTTTTTAACAGTCAGAAGCACATATTATACAGGAAATAAAATAATGTGAAGCCTTCTTAGGCTTTAATTATTGCAGGGATATAGTATTCCTTATTAATTTTATAACATAAATTGGAATATTAAAGAGCATTAATTTTCTAATTCCACTTTAGTTACAAATAATTAGCCATTAATATAAAGGTAAAAAATTAATGTGATTTTTTGGTTTTTTTATTTTAATGGGGTGAATTTATATAATGTCAGAATATATGATCTAATTAATGACTGAGGTTATCCATATTGTAGATATGAATATATTTCAAAAAATATTACCATAGAAAATTACCTACCTCCTGAACAGCATGAGGAAGATCCTTGTAAGCTGTGACAATGATTTTGAACTTAAGGTCTATGTTCTTCACTTTGCATATGCCATACATGGAACACATCATAATCTAATAAATAAATGTGATGTAAAAATAGTCAAATTTTATAACATGGTTGTGTTGTAAAAAGCTCTTGTTACCTTTCTTTTTAAAGAAATTTAATTTCCTATAGGATTATCTTTTACCATCCTGAGCTCAGTTTGAAAGTCTATGTGAAGTGTTTAATCTAATTTGTATTTAAAGAACAAACTGCAAATAGCCAATTCTTGATTATTCAGGACTGATCAACTGGTTTGTAAATAACTCTTACTTTTGCTCCTAATCCTTCAGGGGTCTCCAAACTTTTTACACAGGGGGCCAGTTCACTGTCCCTCAGACCATTGGAGGGCTGCCAAATACAGTGGTCCTCTCACTGACCACCAATGAAAGAGGTGCCCCTTCCAGAAGTGCAGTGGGGGCTGGATAAATGGCCTCAGGGGGCCGTATTGCGGCCCGCGGGCCGTAGTTTGGGGACGCCTGCAGATATTTCCCAGAAGATAAACTGAAACTGGAATCAATTAGCTGTGTAACTTACACTTAAAAAACAAAAAGCCAGATGTGAAAAAGGTTCAAATTATCAGGTAAAATAATATTGACTACACTTGATGGTGGTAGTAAAGGGAGTGTAGTGACTGAAAGGGAACAGAAGAGAATATTTTTTATTGTTGATAATGTTCTGTTTCTTGATTTGGATGCTGGTTATACAGGTGAATTCAGGTGATGAAATTCCATCAAGATGTACCCTTATAATATATGGATTTTTCTATATGCATATTACATTTCAACTAAAATTTTTCTAAGTGAAAAAGTAAGATTTAAAATGATTCCCTGCCAGTTGGCTCAGTGGTAGAGCATCGGCCTGGCGTGCAGGAGTCCCGGGTTCGATTCCTGGCCAGGGCACACAGGAGAAGCGCCCATCTGCTTCTCCACCCCCCCTCCTTCCTCTCTGTCTCTCTCTTCTCCTCCCGCAGCCGAGGCTCCATTGGAGCAAAAAGATGGCCCGGGCGCTGGGGATGGCTCCTTGGCCTCTGCCCCGGGTGCTAGAGTGGCTCTGGTCGCGACAGAACGACGCCCTGGATGGGCAGAGCATCGCCCTCTGGTGGGCGTGCTGGGTGGATCCCGGCCGGGCGCATGCAGGAGTCTGTCTGACTGCCTCCCTGTTTCCAGCTTCAGAAAAAAAAAAAATGATTCCCTGTGACTTTAAAACATCAAACTTCTTAATTAGCATGAATTTTATTGCCTAATTTAAGCACTTATATCTTCTGCAACAATTTTTCTCACATCTACCATTGCCAAGAATCCTGATTCATCATCCCTTGCTCAGCATCTCACCAGCCCCAATTCTATTCCTCCCATTTAGAAGGCCATCCAATATCCTTTGCTAATTCACATATTTCTCCTAATCCAACACTTTACCTAAGGTACCTCTCAAAAAATGTTCCTGATTCTAGATAACCTAATTATTTGAAAACCCTTGGCACTACTGTTTATATCTTTCTGTATTGTAAAAAATCAGTGGAACCAAAAAGCAGTAAGGGCCTACTTTAATAAATCCAACAATGCTCAACACATCATTTTTATGGGGAATATTACTGCCAACCTTACAGAAATAAAATTATAAGGGAGCATTATGAATAATTGTATACCAAAAAAAACCCTAAAACCCAAAAAACAAAAGAACCAAATATCTAAGATGAAATAGAAAAATTTATAAAAGAACATAAACTACCAACACTGACTCAAGAAGATCTGAGCTTTAATTACTAATCAAAAACTTTCTATAAACTAAAGCCCAAGCCTAGACGGCTTCACTGGTGAATTCTACCAAACATATAAAAATCAGTATCAATTCCTCAAAAACTCTTCTGAAATTAGAAGAAGAGGGAATACTACCCAGCTAATTTTATGAGGCCAATATTTCTCATACCTAAACCAGACATCACAAGAAAATTGTTAACATTTCTTATGATTATAAATGTAAAAATCCTCAACAAAAACAAGCTGAATTCAGCAACACTGTGGGTACACTGTAACCAACTGGGATTCAATCTAGAAATGCAAGGCTGGTTTAACATCTAAAATTCACAATGTGCCCTGGCCAGATAGCTCAGTTGGTTAGAGCAGTGGTCGGCAAACTCATTAGTCAACAGAGCCAAATATCAACAGTACAATGGTTGAAATTTCTTTTGAGAGCCAAATTTTTTAAACTTAAACTATATAGGTAGGTACATTGTTATTAACTTAATTAGGGTACTCCTAAACTGGTCTTTGCTAAAAACATCCTCAATCTGATTGAGACACATGTGGCTGGCAAGCCGCGGTTTGCCGACCACTGGGTTAGAGGTTCATCCCAGGGTCTAGAGCAGGGGTCTCAAACTCAACTCAGCATGTGGGCTGCAGAGCAAGATCACAGCCGTTTGGCAGGCCGCACTAGGTCTACAAAAGGCAACTGTTACGCAACACTTTTCTCACTGCAGTTGAAAACAAAAAAAAATCAGTACAACAAGCACAATCGTACATGCAGTTTACTCAGTGTCACAAAACGACCAGAAACTGTAGTTCGCATCACAACTGCTGTTAACTAAGCTAATATCTAGCTAGGATGCTAGAGAAATGAAAAATACAAGTAGGCCCCTAGGCTTACTTAATTTTATCCAAAATATTTTGAACTTCGTGGATTAGTCTGCGGGCCACACAAAATTGTTCGGCGGGCCGCATGCGGCCCGCGGGCCGCGAGTTTGAGACCCCCTGGTCTAGAGGTTGCCAGTTCAATCCCAGGTCAGGACACATACAGGAACAGACTAATGTTTCTGTCACTGTCTCTCTCTCTCTCTCTCTCTCGCCCTTCCTCTCTCTCTAAAATTAATCAAGCAATCAATTTTAAAAATAAATAAAATTCAATTAATGTAATATACTAGGTATCAATAGAAGGAGAAAACAATGAACAGATATAAAAAATATTGACAAAATTCAATATCCTTTCATGATAAAAGTCCTCAATAAACTAGGAATAGAGGAAACTTCCTCAACCTGATAAAGGGCATATATTAAAAAACCCACAGCTAACAACCTAGTTAATGATTTAATAATAATAAATACTTTCCCCTAAGATCAGAAACAAAACAAGAATGTCTCTTCTCACCACTTCCATTCACCATTGTATTAGAGGTCCTAGCCAGGGCAATTTGGCACATAAATTACATGAAAGTCATCTAGACTGAAAAGGAAGAGAAATAAAACTATTTCTATTCATAGAAGACATGATCTTTATATTGAAAATCTTAAGGAATCCACTAAAAACTATTAGAATAAACAGTATCAGCAAGACTGCAGGATATAAGATCAATATACAAAAAGCAATTTTATTTCAATACATTTGTAATGAACAATCTGAAAAAGAAATTAAGGAAACAATTCTATTTAAAATAGTATTAAAAAGAATAAAATATTAGGCATAAATTTAACTAAACAAGTGCAAAACTTACACTCTAAAGATTTGAAAAACATTATTTAAAAAAATTGAGGAAAGGGGGCAAGGGAGATGTTGAGGGGAATATGGGGGAGGGTGATGCATTCGGGGCAATACTAGAATCTATTTAAACACAATAAACTAAAATCAATAAAAAAAATAGAGGAAGATTTAAATATTTGGAAAGACATAAAATGTTCATTGATTGGAAGACAATGTTGTTTTGACAGTACTCCTCAAACTGATCTATGATTCAGTTCAATCTCTATCAAAATCTCAGCTGACTTCTTTGGAGAAATTGACACGCTAATCATAAAATTCATATAGAAATGCAAGTTTCAGAATAACCAAATCAATCTTGTTAAGAAACAAAATTCTAGCACTCATACTTCCCTATTCTAAAACTTACTATTAAACTATGGTAATCAAGACAGTGTGGTACTGGCATAAAAAGAGACACACAGGCCTTGGCCGGTTGGCTCAGCAGTAGAGCACTGGCCTGGCATGTGGAAGTACTAGGTTCAATTCCCAGTCAGGGCATTCAGGAGAAGATTCCATCTGCTTCTCCTCCCACACACCTCTCCCGACCCTTTTTCTTCAACTCCCGCAGCCATGGCTCGAATGGTTCAAGCAAAGTTGGCCCTAGGTGCTGAGAATGGCTCCATGGCTTTGGACTCAGGCACTAAAATAGCTTGGTTGCTGAGCAACAGAGCAGTGGCTCAGGTGGGCAGAGCATAGCCTGGTAGGGGCTTGCCAGGTGGATACGAGTTGGGGCACATGCAGGAGTCTGTCTCTGCCTCCCACCTCTTACTTAATAAAAGAGAAAGAGAGAGAGATCAATAAAATAGACCAGAAATAAAACATTCACACATTTACAGATAATTGATTTTTAACAACTGTCAATGGGGAAAGAAAAAACTTTTCAAGTAATGGTGCTGGAACAACTACTATTTATGTATAAAAGAATGAAGTTTGACTCCTACCTCATGTCATATACAAAAATTAACTCAAAATTTTGGGACAAAAACTAAATTTAAGAGCTAAAAGTATAAAACTCTTAGAGGAAAAACAAGCTCATGTCTTCACAACCTCTGTTTTGGCAATGGTTCCTTAGATATGACACCAAATGCACCAGTGACAAAAGGAAAAATAAGTAAGTTGAACATCAGAATTAAAAACTTTTGTGCTTCAAAGGACACCATTAAGAAAATGAAAAGACAACTCAGAAAATGGAAGAAAATATTTTCAAATCATATATCTAATAAGGGACTTGTATGTAAAAACATAAAGAACCGTTACAACTCGATAATAAAAATACAACCCAGTTTAAAAACAGGCAAAGGTTATTTCTCCACTGAAGATATACAAATGGCCAATAAGCACATAAAAAGGTTCTCAATCAAAATCATTAGCCATGAAGGAAACAAATCAAAGAGATAACTACTTCATACTCACTAGGATACTTATATCCAAAAAAGGAAAATAACAAGATTTTCAGGTTATGGAGAAACTGAATCCTAACACACTGCTGGTAGAAACAAAAAATGGAGTAGCCATGTTGAAACATAATCTGGCCATTCCTCAAAAGGTTACACATAGAGTTCCCCTGTGATCCAGAAATTCCACTTCAAGGTAAATACCCAAGAGAAATGAAAACATTTTTGTCCACACAAAAACTTGTACATGAATGCTCATAGCAACATTTTTTACAATAGCCAAAAAGTAAAAACCAAAAGTTCATCAATAACAAAAAAATAAACATGATGTGGTAGATCCACACAACAGAACATTATTTGGCAATAAAAAGGAATGAAGGGCCCTGGCTGGTTGGCTCAGTGGTAGAGCGTTGGCCTGGCGTGTGGAGGTCCCAGGTTCGATTCCCGGCCAGGGCACACAGGAGAAGCGCCCGTCTGCTTCTCCACCCCTCCCCCTCTCCTTCCTCTCTGTCTCTCTCTTCCCCTCCCACAGCCGAGGCTCCATTGGAGCAAAGATGGCCCCGGCGCTGGGGATAGCTCCTTGGCCTCTGCCCCAGGCGCTGGAGTGGCTCTGGTCTTGTCAGAGCGACGCCCTGGAGGGGCACAGCATCGCCCCCTGGTGGGCAGAGCGTTGCCCCCTGGTGGGCATGCCGGGTGGATCCCGGTCGGGTGCATGCGGGAGTCTGTCTGACTGTCTCTCCCCGTTTCTAGCTTCAGAAAAATACAAAAAAAAAAAAAAAAAAAAATGAAGTACTGATAAAAGCTGTAACACAGATGAACAATGAAAACATTATACTAAGTGAAAGAAACCAGACACAGAGATAACATATTATATGATTCAATTTATATAAATAGTCAGAATAGGCAAATCTGTAGAGCCAGCAAGTAGATTAGCATTGCTTGGGGCTGCAGAAGCTGGGATGGGGTGGGGTGGGGTTGGTGCTAAAGGGAATGAGGTTTCTTTTTTGCCATGATTAAAATGTTTTAAAATTGACTTTGGTGATGGTATACAACTCTGTGAACATACTAAAAAAACTACTGGATTGTACGCTTTAAATGGGTAATTTGTATGATATATGAGTTATATCTCAATAAAGCTGTTATAAAAAAATATTCTTATTATCCTGTTACAGGGAAGAAAAAGGAAAATAAGAGAGTGTTCCCTGTAAGTTAATTAACTCAGGCGTTTGTTAGTTCATTCCTTCATTCAATAACACTATTTTATATCAATTGGTTCTTAAGTCTCCTGCTTGTGTCCACACTGCAATGAAATCTAGCTTATCACAACACGGGAAAACAAATGATAAACAGTTTCATCAGTGATTTTTACATACAAGATCCTTCATTAATGAAATGCAAAGTTAATGTAATACTCTCAAGCTCTAATTTGTTAAGAATTACAGCAAAAATATAGAAGGTAGCCACCAAGTAAATAAACATTAAGTCTACTGAGCTGATCTAGCTTATTTGAATTGGATCTTTTCTTTTCTTTTCTTTTCTTTTCTTGTTTTTCTGAAGTTGGAAATGAGGAGGCAGTCAGACAGACTCCCACATGCACCCGACCGGGATTCCCCCCCCAGCATGCCCACCAGGGGGCGATGCTCTGCCCATCAGGGGCACTGCTCTGTTGCAACCAGAGCCACTCTAGCGCCTGAGGCAGAGGCTGCAGAGCCATCCTCAGCACCCGGGCCAACTTTGCTCCAATGGAGCCTTGGCTGCGGGAGGGGAAGAGAGAGAGACAGAGAGGAAGGAGAGGGGGATGGGTGGAGAAGCAGATGGGTGCTTCTCCTATGTGCCCTGGCCGGGAATCGAACCCGGGACTCCTGCACACCAGGCCGACGCTCTACCACTGAGCCAACCGGCCAGGGCGAATTTGATCTTTTCTTAAGAAATCAGTGCATAGTTAACAAGTAAGTACGGGAAGAGTAGTGAAGTACATTGTTCTCTTACCTGGTCCAAATGCCTGTCTCTCATGAGTTCATACTCATTTTGCAGTGTGTGCTGGAAAAGGGTCCAGATGATGTGTTCTAGTTCTGGGTGGTCAGACAGAAGCCGTGCACACAGGGTATTTAGCCGAAGATATGCTAGTCGGTACACTTGGAGAGACAAGGAGAATTAGCTATGTTTACTGTTCATTTTGAATTCCCAGTGGATTTCTTTCAAAACATTAAATGGCTATAACTAGAATGACGTCCAACAGAATTTTGTCAATAACCTTCCTTCTAACACTAATTTGACTCCTAGTCTTAGCATAGTACTGGTAAATAGAAGGCAAAATAATACTTGCAGAACTAATTGTTACACCATAAAATTGAGGCAGAGTGAAAGAGGAAGAAAGATCCTGAGATATTGTGAAATTAGACAAACCACATAGGATTTGTTTCAGTTCTGTTGGTAACCACTAATCACAGATGATGGAAATTCTCACTATCAGCATTCAAGAGGGAACATTACATTTATTTATTTATTTATTTATTTATTTATTTATTTTTTAGAGAGGGGAGAGAGAGGGAGAGAGAGAGAAGGGGGGAGGAGCTGGAAGCATCAACTCCCATATGTGCCTTGACCAGGCAAGCCCAGGGTTTTGAACCGGCAACCTCAGCATTTCCAGGTCGACGCTTTATCCACTGCGCCACCACAGGTCAGGCATGGAACATTACTTTTAAAAATAATGGAATATCCAGTGTCTTAATCTTTTCCAATCCTAAAACAAAGTGTATTTCTCTATAAAATGCCAATGGAGCATACTCTGTTGAAAATCACTGACTTGTAACCATAGTGATAACGTGACTGTGTTAAAAACTTCATTTAGAAAGTATTTAAAAATTCTGCTGGAATAGAGGTTTAGAGGAAAAGAACCCATTAAATTGAATTTTCTACCATCTACTGTAAATATAAAAACCTAAAGGTTTAAATGTAGCTTTAAAAGGTAATCAGAATTTTTTAGTTAACAATTAGTTCCCAGTGGTTCTCAAACTTTAGCACGCATCTGACTTGCGTGGAGGGCTTGTTAAAAGGAGTTTTTTTGCGGTTGTTTTGGGGTTTTTTTTTGCCTCATTCTAGAATTTCTGATTGAGTAGTTTATTCTCCTTTCTATGTATTTCCAAGTAAGTTGGATTCTGCTGGTTGAGGACCACACTATGGAGCCACTGCTCTTGTAAGGGTAGTCTTAAAATATTTCTGACAAATAAATCAGAAAATATATTTAACACAAAGAAATCAAGACATTCACTTTCCTCCAAAGAACCCCAAGTGGACATGCACTTGTATGTACAAACACTTGCACAAACATACAAACCAACCTCCGTGCCCTATAATATTACACACACGATCAGAGCTGCTATACAACCTGATTGCGAGGAAATGGGCCTGTACTGGGGTACAGCACACTGTATAAGCTCATATACACCTGAACACCTGAACAGTAAAAGAAATATCAGGGCAAATATTTCCAAACAGAGTTTTGAAAGCATAACAGCAGCAGCAGCAGCAGCAGTAACCGCATCTAACACTTCCTGAGTGCTTGCTATGTGTAGGCACTATTGCAGGCATTTTATGTACTAATTCATTTAATTATCTCAAAAACCCCATAAGGTAAATTATTATAATTATAAGGTAGATTATTTTCATTTTTATTTTACAGATGAAGAAACTGAGGCATAGAGATATTAAGTGGACTCACCTAAGGTCGTACCTAGAAGGCAGAAGAACCATGATTTGAACCTAGGCAGCCTGGTTTCAGAGACTATGCTCTTGAGAGTAATCACCTACTAACCTTTTTTGTAAAAGAGTGAAAGGGAGGTAGATTTCAATGGCTTCTGAGCTGAGGCTGCTTGTGCCTCTGCATTTGCAGTAGAATTTAAACGTGTAGTTGACCCTTTTTTCTTTGGGGATCTTACAGGAGAAAGATACCTAGATATAATCAAAGGAAAAGTCTTCATATAAGTTTACTAAAAATACCTCTTTCTCTCTCCCTCCCTCTGTCTCTCACAGACACACGGCTGTACACATGCATTCAAACGCACCTTGTCTACTTAATATATATATTATTCTCTACCAAATCCCTTGAGCAGGCTACTTAAATACAAGCTGGAGAAGATAGTTTACTAGGAAAATTTAAGCTTGTCACTATCATTTCTAACTCTTTAATAAATGGCTGTTCCTGGGAATTAATGCTTTATTGAAAAAAAACTATATAGTATATATCTTTAATTTTAATAACTTTAGTAGGACTGAGATCATAAAATGACTCCAGCTTAAAAAGAACAAGTTATTTATACCAAAATAGTATTGCCATATTTCTTTCCTCTTAAAAAATGTTTCATTGATAACTATGGTTCATATGTATGATAAGACTTAAGTTACATACACATACATCTATCTAAATTATTTAATACAGGTTTCTATGAATTAATACTTTGGATAACATTAGCAAGGCATAGTTACACCTGTATACTAAATACAGGATGGGGCAACATTAAGTATACAGTCATCTGTACAGCAAATAATACAATGATTAATAAATAATAATACAAGAATAAATTCTGTTTCATGTACTCACAACTGTAAACCTACTTTTGCCCCACCCTGTGTGTCAGATGTAAATCGAGGCAGAAATATTAGTAAATATTATCTCTCAATTTCTGACATTCCATAGCTTTGTGCTGCCCTTATTTACGGGTAATCCAAGTCACTTTTTAATTTTGTTTTAGTAGCTGAAAAATAATTCTGAGCAGGAAGTAGGATTTGCACCTTACCATGGATGTTTCTACTACATGCAGTATATTAAACTAGTATACTAGGAAAAAGGAATCACTACTATAATGATTTTGTAAGTGTCTGGGTCTAGTCTATTATCAACCTCAAATTTCTCTTCAATTACTACTGACTGACTGAATTTGGGTAGAATTTAGTCTCCTTTGATTTCTAGGTGTAAATATTCAATTACCTACTGGACTTCACTACTTGAATCTCAAAGTGGAGCTCTTGATTTCTTCCCCATTTTTCCCATCTCAATAAATGGCTCTCCATTACATCCAGTTTCTTAAGTCAAAACGTAGGCGTTACTTCTAATTTCTCTCTTTTTCTAGTTCTCCAAACCCAATGAAAAAAATCTTCCTCTAAAATAAATCTGAGATCTGTCTATTTCTTTCTATCTCTACTAACATATTTTGGACCAAGTCACCTATATCTCTTACTTGGACAGCTGAAATTTTCTCCAAACTCATCTTCCTACTTTCTTCCTTGCCCTGTTCCCTCCTTTCTCTTCTCTAATTCCACCTGTACTTTAAACGGCAGCCAATATACAAATTATAGCAAGCTGTACCCTTGCCTAAAACCTTAATGTTTTCCCCTTGCCCTGTTAAAATCTAAACTCCTTCCCATGGCCTATGAGAACATACAAGGTGTAGCCCCAGCTTGCCTTTCCAACCTCATCTTGTACTAGTCTCCTCTTGCTCACTTTATGCCAGCCACACTGGGAGTTCTTTCTGTTCCTCAGCCCAGCTCAGTTCGATCTGCCTAGGACCACTGCATTGCTGCCTGCTCTGTCGGGAATGCACACCATGCAGATCATCCACCTGCCCAAGGCCTCAGGTCAAACTTCATCAGAGAAAGTTTCCCTAAACATTCTATCACTCTCTCAGTTTCCCTCCTTTGCCACACTCGTATTATTTTCATTATGGAACTTAAACCATACTCTAAAATCACTGTATGCATTAATTTACATGTCTGCTGTCTATTTCCTCCCTCCAGAATGTAAGCTCTATGAGGGGAAGGACCTAGTCCATTGTATTTGCCTTTGTATTTCTACTGCTTAGAAAGATTCCTGACAACTGCCTTATTGTATTAAAGAAAATGATACAGCTTGACTTACTTATATTAATTTATTACCTAACAAACAAATTTATAAGTGAGGGCTGAAGTTTCCTATGCTAGAAATGCTCTAGGTACAAGTCAGTAGGGAAACAGTATCTTTGGAAAACAGTCCCTGAACTAATCACAGAACACTCTTGTCAATTCTTACACAGAACTAAACAGAAACGTAACACTAGGTCATTTCTATGAAAAGCACTGCAGCTAAAACGTTTAAGAACATGGGCTTTGGAGTCAGATGGGTTTGATTTCTGTGGACTTTTGGCAAGTTACCTTATTGCTCTATTTTGTACTTTATAGATAACTGAGGCTGACAGCACTATCTGCTACCTTACAGGGCTGCTATGAAGATTAAATGAGAAAAAAAAAAAAAAAAAGAACCTGAAGTACTTAGGCACACAGTGAACCCTCAGTAAATGTTGGCCATTGCTTTTTTGTTCCATCATTATTATATAATAACCAACTGTTTTAGTCTCATATACATAATCCTCGCTGTGCCTATCCTGTGCTTCACTCCAAATGCACTGATCTAAACTCCCTTAAAAATGTTTCCTACTGGCCCTGGCCGGTTGGCTCAGTGGTAGAGCGTCGGCATGGTGTGCAGAAGTCTCGGTTCGATTCCTGGCCAGGGCACACAGGAGAAGCGCCCATCTGCTTCTCCACCCCTCCCCCTCTCCTTCCTCTCTGTCTCTCTCTTCCCCTCCCGCAGCGAGGCTCCATTGGAGCAAAGATGCCCGGGCGCTGGGGATGGCTCCTTGGCCTCTGCCCCGGGTGCTAGAGTGGCTCTGGTCACGACAGTGCGACGCCCCGGAGGGGCAGAGCATCGCCCCCTGGTGGGCGTGCCGGGTGGATCCCGGTCGGGCGCATGCGGGAGTCTGTCTGACTGTCTATCCCCGTTTCCAGCTTCAGAAAAATACAAAAAAAAAAAAAAAAGAATCCAAAAATGTTTCCTACTCTCCTGACTATTCTGCTTTAGAATTCATGCCATTTTTTACTCTTGGAACACTTTTCCGTCTCCTCTATTCTCTCCAGTTTCCATGCTGAAATCCTAGTCCACTTTGAAAATCTATTAAATCACCTCTCCACCATGAAAGCTGTCTTCATTATCCCAAATGTGAGTGATTTCAGACTTTACATGGCTGTTATTTGGGCCATGCATTTGTATTCCTGCTTCTTGAAAGCAGCAACAGTATCTTATTAAAAATGCTATTTCCTACAGCTTTTCTATATAGTATCTCACATTACACTGTGCCCAAAATCTATTTGCAGGTTGGATAACATAACACATTCTCTACTTACATATCTGCTGCAGTGTGATTGTTCTGGAGAGGGAGGTTGAGAGTACAAGCAGATTCAAGGTGATCAGCTGGTCCTTCTCGGTCCTTTGCTTGTTTAATAAGATCAAATAAAGGTGAATCCTATAATGAAACAAGATAACATTAAAACAACATTGGTTAAGTATGATTTTTCCACGTACATATAAGAATCATATTTTTGACATGTTGAGCACTATAAATTTAGTCACAATTGACAGCAGCAATTGAGAAGTCAGAATGAGATTTTTTTTCTATTTTGAGAATACTGATCGCCAATTTTGGTACTATACACACAAAAAAAGGATTAGGAAACTGCATCTTTAAATGCTTATATTAGAAAAGAAATGTAAAGTTAGGGGAAAAGATACAGAAAAACCCCCAAAGAAAGTAAAAAGAAAAAAAATAAAGATATGAGCAAAATTTAATGAAACTGAAAAAAAAAGATAAAATACAGTTTGATCAACAAACCTAATAACTGTTTCTTTGGAATAACTAATAAAATTAAATAAACTTCCCATCATCTTGACTAAGAAAAAGAAACAGATAAACAGTATTAACAACAAAAAGTGAAACCATCATCACAAAGATTAGAAATACAGTAGGGAACTGTTGTGAATAATTTTATGTCAATAAACTGAAAAATTTATATCAAGTAGAAAATTCCACAAAAATATAAATTAACGAAACTCAATAAAAAGAAATAGAATAAGCTCAATAATTGTATAAACTATTAGATGATTTGAATGAGTAATTAAAAACCTCCTCATAAAGAACACATCAAGCACCTTTAGTTTTACCAGTAATTTCTACCAAACATTCAAGAAACAAATAATTCCACTTTTACTCAAACTCTTCTGAGAATTAAAAAAACAGAAAACTCTCCATTTTATTTTATGAAGTTAGTACATTGACTAAAACCTGTGAAGGACCTTACAAAAAGGTAAATTATAGCCCATTCTCACTCATGACAAGAAACATAAAAATCATAAAAAAGAAATATTAGCAACCCAAATCAGCAATGTTAAACAGATAATATATCAATATCAAGTTGAGTTTGTCTAGGTTGCAAGATTGTTTCAACATCAGAGTATCTATGATGCAATTCACCTCACTAATAAATCTAAGGTGAAAAGTCTTATCAAAATCATGCAATAAAAATTTCCATCCTAAAACCCATTTGTAATTTTTTTAAAAAGAAAGAAAACAGTAAACCGGAAAAGAAAGATACTTCTTAATCTGATAAATGGCATCTACAAGCAAACACAAACCCAGAGCTAACTTCTAAATACATCTAGGCTAAGAAGTGGCAAAACAGAGATTTGAACTTAGGGAGTCTCAGGGCTCATAGTCTGATCTCTTACACACTATAATTTTTCATTAATTTCTCAGTATAATAAACGGCAACAGTTAAACATAAATAAATTAATTCTACCAGGGATAATCATGGTATTATACACTATATAATAAAACCAAATGTTCTTGATAATCAATCTTCTAGCAGAAAACAACACTAAGCCATACTTATTTAATCAGAGGTGACTATCTCCAATTTCTACTTCTACAACATTTAATATAATTTACCCAATAATAACAGCTTATATAAAATATTATTTTCCCTTCCAGGGTAACATTCTGGTATAATAAATATATAAGTATATTATACATTGCTCACAAAAATTAGGGGATATTTCAAAATGCACTTTCAAGATCAAGGAACGTGCAGATACTACAGTACTTTCAGCCTTTTGTATATTGCATTTTCAACAATGAAATAACAAACAACTTTCTTTAATTTGTTTGCTTTTCTGATGGTCTTGTTTAATTAAAAAAAAACAAATGCTTTTCCTTATCGCTTCATATTCATTTTGAATATCCCCTAAATTTGTTGAGCAGTATATATTTAATATATAACATATTAATAAATTTATTAATTACAATCATAAACAATATAATTTATAAGTTATAATTTATTTATAAATTAATCATATTATAATTATCAACTTAACATAGTTAAATAAATACAAAAATATAATGATTACCTCTGAGTCTTCTGACTGTGCTATACAATTTATATTATAAACAGATTAAATAACGTTGAGTTTGAGGCACTGCTTTGAAAAACAAACTAAAGTAGAAAGTAAGCAAAATAGGCCCCAAATTCTAACTAGATTTTCACGAAAAGTGATTATTTTAAAGCAATTTTTTATGTCTCTCAAAAACTGATTCCTTTGTTAAATTATAAATGAAAAAGATATTTTTAAGAACTAGAAAAATTTTAAGTGGTAATGTTATTATGTCAATGATATACAACTTTACACACATGAACACTTCAAATAATTCTGTACTTTAAAATGTATTTTTTAAAGAATTTTCTAGGCCCTGGCTGGGTAGCTCACTTGGTTAGAATGTTGTATATATATGCCAAGGTTGAGGGTTCCATCCCCGATTAGGGCATATACAAGAATCAACCAATAAATGTATAAATACATAGAACAGAATTGATGTTTCTCTCTCTCTCTCTAATCAATAAATTAAAAAATAGTATTTTCTAAACTTATAGCTTGGTCAAAAATTTCAAAAGGAATGAGAGGTATATTAATTTGGTTAGATCCATTATAATTTATTTCAAACTGAGTTACTATGTAATGATGTGTGTTTTAAAATTATTTTTCTAAAATGTAATTCATATACTGTTATATTTTGCATCTTTTGTTAATTTTTAAATATTGTTTAAATAAAATAATTCCTAACTAAAAATTAACCAAGATTTCTAAAACTGTGTCAGCGTTTACGTGAGGATGTTTGACATACTTGCTCTGGGTACACAGCTGCAGAGGAGGTGATGAAATTCATGCAATGAAAGATAGCCACTTTTCTGAATGAAGTATTACAGGAGTCAAAATACTCCCATCAGTACTATCTTCAATGGTCACAGCAAGTATATCAAAAGAGGGCTTCTTCCTTTCTAGTGGTCACAGTAAAACCTTGAAAAGTCATTACTTGTAAAATTTACCATGAACATTTTGGGAAACTTACTGTTCCTAATCCTAAGAAATGATCCTACTCTAATCAAATTTCTGAAAAAATACCTATAATGAATATTAGCAAAGTGAATAAAAATTTATACAGCAGGAGAAATTAATATTATGAAGGAAACTAATATAGTGTGAGAAACAGACATTAAGAGAGGAATAGGATATAGAATTCATGAAAGTAAGCTAGCATATCTGAATATGATGAAATCGAGGACATTCTACCGAATTTTGAAGAAAAGATTACCAAACAGAAAAGTACAAGAAGGGTAGATTGAAGTTCAAAGGTGAGAATAAACATAATTGCTTTACTGAAGTGAGGAATTATCAAATTATCTATTATGCCAATGACTAAGATTTATAAAGAAGTAAAAAACAAAAACAGAAATACTCTATGATTAAATGATCACAAGTCATTTTCCTCAATTCCTGCCTCTAAACCAGAGCCACCATACCAGACTTTTACCTATAGAAATCTAGCTAGTACACTTAACCCAAGATATACTGCTCACAAAAATTAGGGGATATTTCAAAATTAATATAAAGTGATAAAATATCCCCTAATTATTATTTCATAATAGCAAATATTATGGCAGGTTTAACCTATTCATAATACCAAAGTTTTGTGTCAAAAAAAATTTAATTGAACATTGTATTGTTTTCAAGAAAAAAATTAACTTAGAAACTGAGCAAACATTATTGAAGTGACTCACTATCCTTTCTTAAACAGCAATATTGCCGCAATTGCATTTCTTGTCTTCTTAGGTTTCAAAAGGCATTCTTTCAAACAGTCCCTAAATTCTATTTTCTTGAATATTAATAACCCAGGTAAATTTGAGATCAATCAGGTATTAAAAAACAAACAACAGTTTCCATTGAGTAAATCTTGAAAAGTTTGACATAATTTACTTGTAATCCTCATAGGATTCTTTTGAAAATTAAGTAAGTGCAAAGTACTCAGAACTGCCCTGGGACATAAACTCTTAAGACAGAAATGATTTGTTCCATAAAGTAAAACATAGATTACACAGCAAGGAAAGAGCAAGAGAAAAACTCAGTGAAAAAATTTTAAGGATGTGACTAACAGGAACCAGATAGGACTTTAGAGTTCTTAAAATCCAGTGCCTCCCATAAAATAGACACTCAATAGATATTTCCAGAATGTAATATGACATAACCATATCATGGGTTAAGTCAAATACAGCAAAGCAAAAAAAGAAAATGATCATATAATTTACTTTCCAATAGATGCTGTTATCAAATGTGGCAACTGGCCTCCAAGATAACCCCCAAGATTTCTAACACAGAATTTATGCCCTTGTATAAACCCCCTCCTATATATTTTACTGGGGCTATTCTGCGTGGTCAATGGCAGACAGCAGAAGTCATGGCATAACAGAAGTCATGGCATTTCACTTCTGAGATTAGCTCACAACCTGTAGTTTCCATCTTAGGCACTTTCTCTCTCTAGGATCTCTTGCTTTGGGGAAAAGCAGCTGCCATGTAATGAGTAGTCTATGGAGAAGTCCAGGTGAAAAAGTGAGGGCTGCTGCCTGACAAGGCGGTGGCGCAGTGGATAGAGCGTCAGACTGGGATGCAGAGGACCCAGGTTCGAGACCCCGAGGTCGCCAGCTTGAGCGTGGGCTCATCTGGTTTGAGCAAAAGCCCACCAGCTTGAACCCAAGGTCGCTGGCTCTAGCAAGGGGTTACTTGGTCTGCTGAAGGCCCGCAGTCAAGACACATATGAGAAAGCAATCAATGAACAACTAAGGTGTTGCAACGTGCAATGAAAAACTAATGATTGATGCTTCTCAGATATCTCTCTCCGTTCCTATCTGTCTATCCCTGCCTATCCCTCTCTCTGACTCACTCTCAGTCTCTGTAAAAAAAAATAAAAATAAAAGTGAGGGCTGCCAACATGCATGTGAGTAGACCTGGAAGCAGGCTCTCTGCTTCCAGTAAAGCCTTACACTGACTGCAGCCCTGGTTGTACTCTTAACGATCTTTCCTGAGAGAATCAGAGCCAAAACCATACAGCTAAGCTGCTCCTGTATCCCTGACTTTCAGAAACTGCAATAAAAAATGTTAATTGTTTTAAGTTGCGCAGTTTGGGGGTAACTTTTTATACAGAACAGGTAATAGAGCAACTGATTTTTTTAACTATAAGATTTAATGGTATATTTAATTTTTGAAAATTTAGGTATTTATATCTGTAGCATTGTTTCCATCCAGGACTCAGACAACAGTTTTACCTGGGACTCGGCCAAGCTGCCTCATGTCATTACATATCTACTTAAATTAACTGTCTGTATAATTACTCTTCGGACAATAAATACTTCACTCTATTTTTCCACTTATCTTATGAAATAAGCCAGACTCTGTCAGCAAGATAAGTATAAATCACTCTTAATAAGTCACATGTATAGAAAGAGTAGAAGCTGTAAGTCTACTCCACATCTATCATAATTAAGTATATTTCCAGAGCAAGTATGGACTTCTCCAGAGAGTAAAAAGTCTAATGACTATTAAGTCAAGGTATTCCTAAAAAAGAATCTGCTTGGATAATCCAAGTAAATTCAAGGTCTCAGTGCTAGTTGAGAAATTAACAAAGGGGAAGTGGAAGACAGGAATTGCTATTGTTTTCTGGGTATTTTAAGGATTATTATTGTACTTACATTTACAGGAAATGTTTTTGTTCTATCCTAAGCCAAATCATTATAACACCATTTTGCCTTGCAAATGGCAACTAAGAAAATTCTGTGCAGGCTTTGACCTTTCTGAAAGTTCTTCCTATTAACTTTACTACTTCTTTAATATTGATATTCCTCAGGATCCTCTTGCCAACATAGATGGTTGAGCCACTATCATGGCTTTAATTATATCTATATTTCTCCTAAATCTACATTTCTGACTACAATTACTCTTTTAAGTCCCAGATCAATTATTTCCAACTAGACACCCCAGATATCCACATGTGGCAAACATTTCAAATATTAAAATGATCAAACATTCACATGAATTCATCACCCTCATCACCAATCAGCCTATGACTCTTTCAATATCCTCCTTGGTTAATTGTGTTATCAACTACCTAATCACCCACAGTACAAATCTTAAAATTTCTCAGTTCCATCATGCTTCTATTTTCATTTATGTCTTTTTATTTAAAATCTTATGAAGGAAACAAGACTGTCAGCAAAATTAGTACAACTTACTCTTAATAAATACTATAGATAGAAAGAATAAAAGCTCTAAGTCTACTCTACATCTTGAAAATATCACATAGTTGAATCTTAAGTTTTTTCCCATTTTGACAATCCCTTCCTTTTAACTGGGGTGCTTAGACAATTTACATTTAACATATTATTAATATGGTTAGTTTCTTTTCTTATTTTTATAATGGCAAAGCTTGAATATTTTTATTTATTAAATTTATTGGAGTGACATTGGTTAATACAATTATACAGGATTCAACTGTACATTTCTGAGATACATGATAAAAGATGGAATACTGTCATTTGCAACAACATGGATAGGCCTTGAGAATATTATGTTAAGTGAACTAAGTCGGACAGAAAAGTTAAAAAACCATATGATTCCACTTATATATAGGATATAAAATTGAATTTTTGCACATTTTTATCCAGTTGATATATTGATATTTGTATTGGGATATTAAGCATGCTTCTTTTTTGTATTGCTCTTTCTTTAAAATTATATACTAAACAATTGTACAACAAGTAAAAGAGATGAATTGGAGATATATTGTTGAACTGAAATAGGGGATCTTGATGGCCTGCTAGCAAAGTCTTCCTCTCTGTTATTCCTAGGTGACTCTGAATAAGCATCATTTCAAACTTGTAACTGATCTTTCTGTCTTCAATTGTTTAACAACTAGATTTATTATGTGCTATTTTATTTAATTAAAACTCTGCTTTAGCCTGACCAGGTGGTGATGCAGTGGATAAAGCATTGATCTGGGACACTGAAGTATCAGGTTTGAAACCCCAAGGTTACCAGCTTGAGTAGGCTCATCTGGCTTGAGCGTGGGATGGTAAACATGACCCATGGTCACTGGTGTGAGCCAAAGGTCACTCACTGGCCTGAAGTCTAAATCTCTGGCTTGAGCCCAATGTCTCTGGCTTGAGCAAGGGGTCACTGGCTCGGCTGGAGCCCCCTGATCATGGCACATATGAGAAGTAATCAGGAACAACTAAATGTGCTGCAACTATGAGTTGATGCTTCTCATCTCTCTTCCTTCCTGTCTGTCTCTCACTCACTAAAACAAACAAAAAACAAAAACAAAACCCTCTGCTTTTAAAAATATTGTGTCCTCCTAGGTTAATATAGACTAAAAATCAAACATTTCACTCTATTGAATACCTCTGCTAAAGTGGATTTTTTGTTGTTGAATACAAATTCTTAACTTTTTCAAAAACAAATAGACTCCAGACATCCTTACATATATTATTTTGATAATTTTAAAAATTCTTATCTCTTCCTTAGCAAGTGTTCACAACATTCTTTCTCCCAACATTTTCTCCTCTGATTTTACTTTTATATCTACATTGTCTTTCTTTTTTAATTTTTTTCTTTTTTTTGTCTTGTGTTCAATCCCTCCAATACCCTCACCCAGTCCCCCACCTCAACAGTTGTCAGCCTGCTCTGTAAGTATGAGGCTGTCTCTATTTTGTCAGTTCATTTTGTTCACTACATTTCACAAATGAATGAAATCATGTGGTACTTGTGTTCCTCTGACTGGCTTATTTAAACCAAGCATGATGCTCTCCAGGTCTATCTTCGCTGTAAGATTTCCTTCTTTTTTATGGCCATGTAGTATTACATTGTGTAAATGTACCACATCTTTTTTATCCACTCATCTACTGATGGGCAGAGCTATTTCCAGATCTTGGCTATTGTAAGTAATGCTGCTGTGAACATAGGGGTACATATATTCTTTAGAAATAGTGTTTCAGGTTTCTTTGGGTGTAGTCTCAGAAGTGGAATTGTTGAGTCAGTTGAAGCAGTTTCTTTGTTATTTTTTTGAGATAACTCCATATTGTTTTCCACAGTGGCTATACCAATCTGCATTCCCATCAACAGTGCAGGAGGGTTCCCTTTTCTCTATACACTTGCCAACACTTGTTTGTTGATTTATTGATAATAGCCATTCTGATAGGTATGAGGTGATATCTCATTGTGGTTTTAATTTGCATTTCTCTGATGATTAGTGATGTTGAGCACCTTCTCATATCTACTGGCCATCTGTATGTACTCTTTAGAAAGCATCTATTCAGGTCCTTTGTCCACTTTTAATTGGATTATTTGGTGGGCTTTTTTTTGCTGTTGATAATATGGTTAGTTTAAATCCTAACTCTACACTGCTCACAAAAATTAGGGGATATTTTATTGCTTCATATTCATTTTTAAATATCCCCTAATTTTTGTGAGCAGTATATTTGACCCACTGTTATTCATTCCCTTTTTAACAAAGTGCAAAAGCAAATTAATGGGAAAAGTACAGGCTTTTAAAAAAACGGTGCCAGGACAACTGAATATTGGGGAAGGGAGGGGAGAGGAGGGAAGGGAGAAGGAGAGGGGAAGGGAGGGGAGGGCAGGGGAGGAGAGAGGAGGGAAGGGGAGGGGAGGGCAGGGAAGAGGAGGGAAGGGAATGGGAGGGAAGGGAAGGGGAGGGGAAGGTAAGGAAGCGGAGGGGAGGAAAGGGGAGGGGAGGGAAGGGCGAAGGAGGGAAGAGGGAGGAGGGAGGAAGGGAGGAGGGATGAGGGAGGAAGGGAGGAGGGAGGGAGGGAAGAAGATAGATCTCAAACCTTGTACAAAAATAAACTGAAACAGATTAAGGACTTAAATTTAAAAATTAAAGGTATAAAACTTTTAAAAAAGAACACATAGTGGAGAACCTTCAGGGTCTAGAGTTCTTAGACTTGATACCAACACATGATCCATAAAAAGAAAAGAGATAAACTAGACTTTATGAAAATTAAAAACCTTTCTTATGAGAAAAACCATGTGGAGAGGAGGAAAAAAAGCAGCTACTAGGAAAAATTATTTGCAAAGCACATACTCAGTAAAAGACTAGTATCTAGAATACATAAAGAACACTCAAATCTCAGTGGTTAAAAAAATCAAAAAAGCCAGATTGACTCCCAGTCATGATGGCAGAGTAGGTAGAGTAGGTACACCGTGTGTTCAACTCTTCCAAGAACTACACATAAATTAAGGCTAATTTATAGAACGATCACCCTGGAAAACCATCTCAAGACCAAGAATGAAACTTCCATAACTAAGGATATAAAGAAGATGCCACCTCAAGACTAACAGGAGGGGCAGAGATGAAAAACAGACTGGTACGACACTCACGTGTGGTGATTAAGAATTGGGAGGGGGGTTGGATAACGTCAAAGTAATGGAGAGAGGCTCTGGGAGCACGGACTCTCTCACTGTCGGAGCCTACAAATGCTAATGAGCCTCGACTGCCAACGAGACTGAAGCACAATACATGACATCGCTATAGAGACTTATCAACTGCAAACATCTACCTGAGCGTGCCACATGGGAAGAACCCGGGGTACAGAGTCACCGACCAGGAAGAGGGAGAGAAAAGAAAAATCAAGAAGATAACCTCTCAAAATCAAGAATAATCCACAGACTTTATAACCTATCCCATTTTATTATATTTGTTCGTTTGTTTCTCTTATCTTCATGTCTTGATTTTTTTTTTTTTTCCTCTTCCAATTTGGTCATTAATTCTCTGCCGGTCTTACTCTCTCCTCTCCTTGAACTACACTACCCATAAGTGTTACATCTCCCATTATCTTTTCTTTCCTCTTCCTTTCTCTCTATGAGGGTTGCACTCCAAAACCCTTACTCTCTCTCTCTCTTTTTTTTTTCTTCTTTTAGTGGTACACTCTCTTTTTTTTCTTTTATTCTCTCTTTTCTCCCTCTATATTAGTTTCTTCCTTTCTCCTTTATGTCTCCTCTCATTCAATCCTCAATAACGAACAAATTATCTTATCTGGAACTCAAACTTATATTTGTGGCATTTTGGGGGGTTTTTACTTAATTTTTAAAACTCACTAGCAGTGCTCCCAACCCTGGCTCTCCATTTTATCTAGTTCTTGTTCCACTAAATACAATAGAAATTTTTAAATTTTTACCTTCATTTTCCTGTTTCCCTCTTATTCCTCTCATCATATCTCTTAGTCAACCAACACCTAAAAGCAAATCATTTTATTCTTGACCCAAACTTTTTCCTTATTTGCATTTTGTGGGTCTATACCCCGTTCTTTTGCCCCTTTATTACTTCTCCCCAACTCAGGCCCTCCATTATAGGCATTGTTTGTTCTATTTAGTACAATATAATTCACATTTTACCACAAGATTTTCTCAAGAAAGAGGGGAGAGGTGAGGAGAGGAAAAAAGGAGGGGGGGGGAAATAATTTTCTTTTTTTTTTAATTTTTAATTATTAATTAAAAATTAAAAAAAAAACTCTTCTCTATTTTTCATTTTTATTTTTTTTAACTTTTTATTCTTTATTAAATCTCATTAATACTATCAACAAAACCACCCTCAGATGCCATTAAGGAAGAGAAAATCAAATATCATGGATACAAAAGAAAGAGAGGTGACACAGATAGATGAGAAAAAATCTATGGAGAAAAAATTTAATATATTGGAAAACTTGGAGTTAAATGACAGAATTTAAAATAGAAATCCTAAAAATACTCAGAGATATACAAGAAAACACAGAAAGGCAATTTAGGGAGCTCAGAAAACAACTCAATGAACACAAAGAATATATTACCGGAGAAATTGAAACTATAAAAACAAATCAAACAGAGATTGAAAATCTCAATTCACGAGCTGAAAAATGAGGTACCAAGTTTAGCTAATAGAACATGCCAGATAGAAGGTAGGATTAGTGAAATAGAAGACAAGCAACTTGAGGCACAACAGAGAGAAGAAGAAAAAGACTCAAAAATTAAAAAAAATGAGATAGCCCTACAGGAATTATCTGACTCCATCAAAACAGAATAACATAAGAATAATAGGTATATCAGAGGGAGAAGAGAGAGAAAATGGAGTGGAGAACATACTCAAACAAATAATAGATGAGAACTTCCCAAGCCTGTGGAAAGAACTAAAGCCTCAAATTCAAGAAGCAAACAGAACTCCGAGTTTTCTCAAGCCCAACAAACCTACTCCAAGGCACATCATAATGAAATTGGCACAAACCAACAAAAAAGAAAAAATTCTGAAGGCAGCCAGGGAAAAGAAGACTACAACATATAAAGGAAGGCCCATTAGATTATCATCAGATTTCTCAACAGATACTCTACAAACTAGAAGAGAGTGGACCCCAATATTTAAAGTCCTGAAAGAGAGGAACTTTCAGCCACGAATACTATACCCATCAAAGCTATCCTTCAAATACGAAGGAGAAATAAAAACATTCACAGATACAGAAAAGATGAGGGAATTTATCATCAGAAAACCCCCACTCCAGGAATTACTAAAGGGGGTTCTCCAATCAGATACAAAGAACAAAAAAAAAACAAACAAAGCCACAAGTAAAAGCTCCAAGAAGAACACAATAAAACCAAATTTAAACTGTGACAACAACAAAAAAACGGGGGGTGGGGGGAGGATGGAGATTAACAGTAGAAAAGGACGATGGAGTGCAAAAGTACTCACAAGATAGTGCACTACAGCCTGACCTGTGGTGGCACAGTGGATAAAGCATTGACCTGGAAATGCTGAGGTCGCCGGTTCGAAACCCTGGGCTTGCCTGGTCAAGGCACATACGGGAGTTGATGCTTTCAGCTCCTCCCCCCTTCTTTCTCTCTGTCTCTCCTCTCTCTCTCTCTCTGTCTCTCCCTCTCCTCTCTAAAATGAATAAATAAAAAATAAAGAAAAAATTTATTAAAAAAAAAAATAGTGCACTACAATGAACAGGGTAGGAACCCTTTTCATTACTTAATGGTAACTGCCATTGAAAAAACCACCACAGAGGCACATGATTTAAAAAAGATAGCAACAGAGGAAAGATGTATGGACTACAACCAAAAAACCCCCCCAAAATAGAAAAACGAAAGAGAAGAATCAAACAAGACACAAAACTAACAGAAAGTAATCTATAAAATTGCAATAGGGAACTCACAAGTGTCAATAATTACACTACATGTAAATGGATTAAACTCATCAATAAAAAGGCACAGAGTAGCAGAATGGATTAAAAAAGAAAATCCAACTGTATGCTGCCTACAAGAAACTCATCTAAGCAACAAGTATAAAAACAAATTCAAAGTGAAAGGCTGGAAAACAATACTCCAAGCAAATAACATCCAAAAAAAAGCAGGTGTAGCAATACTCATATCTGATAATGCTGACTACAAGACAGCAAAAGTACTCAGAGACAAAAATGGCCATTTCATAATGGCTAAGGGGACACTGAATCAAGAAGACATAACAATTCTTAATATATATGCACCAAACCAAGGAGCACCAAAATATACAAGACAGCTACTTATTGACCTTAAAACAAAAACTGACAAAAATACAATCATACTTGGAGACCTCAATATACCACTGACGGCTCTAGATCGGTCATCCAAACAGAGAATCAACAAAGATATATTGGCCTTAAACAAAACACTAGAGCATCTGGATATGACAGACATCTGCAGGACATTTCATCCCAAAGTGACAGAGTATACATTTTTCTCCAGTGTACATGGATCATTCTAAAGAACTGACCATATGTTGGCTCACAAAAACAACATCAGCAAATTCAGAAAAATCGAAGTTGTATCAAGCATATTTTCTGATCATAAAGCCTTGAAACTAGAATTCAACTGCAAAAAAGAGGAAAAAACCCCACAAAAATGTGGAAACTAAACAACATACTTTTAAAAAATGAATGGGTCAAAGAAGAAATAAGTGCAGAGGTCAAAAGATATATACAGACAAATGAAAATGACAATACGACATATCAGAATCTCTGGGATGCAGCAAAAGCAGTGATAAGAGGGAAGTTCATATCACTTCAGGCATATATGAACAAACAAGAGAGAGCCTAAGTGAACCACTTAACTTCACACCTTAATGAACTGGAAAAAAAAAGAACACAGACAACCCAAAACCAGCTGAAGAAAGGAGATAATAAAAATCAGAGTAGAAATAAATGAAATAGAGAACAGAAAAACTATAGAAAAAAATTAATAGAACAAGGAGCTGGTTCTTTGAAAAGATCAACAAAATTAACAAACCCTTGGCAAGACTCACCAAGGAAAAAAGAGAAAGAACTCATATAAACAAAATACAAAATGAAAGAGGAGAAATCAACATAGATATCGTAAATATACAAAGAATTATTGTAGAATACTATGAAAAACTTTATGCCACTAAATTCAACAACCTAGAAGAAATGGATAAATTCCTAGAATACAACCTTCCTAGACTGAGTCAAGAAGAAGCAGAAAGCCTAAACAGACCTATTAGTAGAGAAGAAATAGAAAAAAGCATTAAAAACCTCCCCCAAAATAAAAGTCCAGGCCCAGATGGCTATAGCAGTGAATTTTATCAAACATTCAAAGAAGACTTGGTTCCTATTCTACTGAAAGTCTTCCAAAATATTCAAGAAGAAGCAATACTTCCAAACACATTTTATGAGGACAACATAACCCTCATACCAAAATCAGGAAAGGACAGCACAAAAAAAGAAAACTACAGACCAATATCTCTAATGAATACAGATGCTAAAATACTAAACAAAATACTAGCAAATCGAATACAACAACGTATTAAAAAAATAATACATCATGATTAAGTGGGATTCATACCAGATTCTCAAGGATGGTTCAACATACGTAAACCAGTTAATGTAATACACCATATCAACAAAACAAAGAACAAAAACCACATGATCTTCTCAATGGACGCAGAAAAGGCTTTCGATAAAATACAACACAATTTTATGTTTAAGACTCTCAACAAAATGGGTATGGAAGGAAAATATCTCAACATGATAAAGGCCTTATATGCTAAACCATCAGCTAACATCATATTAAATGGCACAAAACTGAAGGCTTTCCCCCTCAAATCAGGAACAAGACAGGGTTGTCCACTCTCTCCACTCTTATTTAATGCGGTACTAGCCAGAGCAATCAGACAAGACAAAGAAATAAAAGGCATCCATATCGGAAAAGAAGTAAAGGTATCACTTTTTGCAGATGATAAGATCCTATACATCGAAAACCCCAAAGAATCCACAAAAACACTACTAGAAACAATAAGCCAATACAGTAAAGTCACAGGATACAAAATTAACATTCAGAAGTCCATAGCCTTTCTATATGCCAAGAATAACATTTGAGAACCAACTCAAAAAAAATAATCCCCTTCACGATTGCAACAATAACAACAAAAATACCTAGGAATAAACATAACAAAGAATGTAAAGAACTTATATAATGAAAATTACAAACCATTGTTAAGGGAAATCGAAAAAGATATAATGAGATGGAAGAATATTCCTTGTTCTTGGTTAGGAAGAATAAATATAATCAAGATGACCATATTACCCAAAGCAATATACAAATTTAATGCAATTCCCATCAAAATTCCAATGACATTTTTTAAAGAAATGGAACAAAAATCATCAGATTTATATAGAACTATAAAAAACCCTGATTAGCCAAAGCAATCCTAAAGAAAAAGAACGAAGCTGGGGGCATTACAATACCTGACTTCAAACTATATTATAGAGCCACGACAATCAAAACAGCATGGTATTGGCAGAAAAATAGACACGCAGACCAATGATACAGAATAGAAAGCCCAGAAATAAAACCACATATATATAGTCAAATAATTTTTGATAAAGGGGTCAACAACACACAATGGAGAAAAGAAAGTCTCTTCAACAAATGGTGCTGGGAAAACTGGAAAGCCACATGCAAAAGAATGAAGCTGGACTACACTTTGTCCCCCTGTACTAAAGTTAACTCAAAATGGATCAAAGATCTAAACATAAGACCTGAAACAATAAAGTACATAGAAGAAGACATAGATACTAAACTCATGGACCTGGGTTTTAAAGAGCATTTTATGAATTTGACTCCAAAGGCAAGAGAAGTGAAGACAAAAATTAATGAATGGGACTACATCAGACTAAGAAGTTTTTGCTCAGCAAGAGAAACTGATAACAAAATAAACAGACAGCCAACTAAATGGGAAATGATATTTTCAAACAACAGCTCAGATAAGGGCCTAATATCCAAAATATACAAAGAACTCATAAAACTCAACAACAAACAATCAAACAAACAATCCAATAAAAAAAGGGAAGAGGACATGAACAGACACTTCTCTCAGGAAGAAATACAAATGGCCAACAGATATATGAAAAGATGCTCATCTTCATTAGTTATTAGAGAAATGCAAATCAAAACTGCAATGAGATACCACCTCACACCTGTTAGATTAGCTATTAACAAGACAGGTAATAGCAAATGTTGGAGAGGCTGTGGAGAAAAAGGAACCCTCATTTACTGTTGGTGGGACTGTAAAGTAGTACAACCATTATGGAAGAAAGTATGGTGGTTCCTCAAAAAACTGAAAATAGAACTACCTTATGACCCAGCAATCCCTCTACTGGGAATTCAGAAACATCGATATATAAAGACACATGCAGCCCCATGTTCATTGCAGCATTGTTCACAGTGGCCAGGACATGTAAACAACCAAAAAGCCCATCAATAGATGACTGGATAAAGAAGATGTGGCACATATACACTATGGAATACTACTCAGCCATAAGAAATGATGACATTGGATCATTTACAACAAAATGGTGGGATCTTGATAACATTATACGAAGTGAAATAAGTAAATCAGAAAAACCAGGAACTGCATTATTCCATAAGTAGGTGGGATATAAAAGCGAGACTAAGAGATATTGATAAGAGTGTGGTGATTACGGGGGGCGGGGGGAGAGGGAGAGGAAAAGGGGAGGGGGAGGGGCACAAAGAAAACTAGATAGAAGGTGACAGAGGACAATCTGACTTGGGGTGATGGTACGCAACATAATTGAATGACAAGATAACCTGGAAATGTTTTCTTTGAATATATGTACCCTGATTTATTGATGTCACCCCATTAAAAAATAAAATTATAAAAAAAAAGAATTGGGAGGGGTACCTCAGCTGCAGAGGTGCCGCCTGAAAAGCAAGGGGTCCCAGCCCCACATAGGGACGGCCCTAGCCCAGAGCACTAGTGCCAGGAAACAGAATTCCCATAATATCTGGCTGTGAAAATCAGGAGGGACTCTGTCTGAGAGAGAGAAAGGGCTGCTGGAAACCCAGGTGCCCATTTACTGGGCCCACACACAGACTCAGTCACACTCACCCAAAGCTCCAAAGAAAGAACAGCATGTTGAAAGGTACCCAGCAAGAGAAACTGACAACAAAATAAACAGACAGCCAACTAAATGGGAAATGATATTTTCAAACAACAGCTCAGATAAGGGCCTAATATCCAAAATTTACAAAGAACTCATAAAACTTAACAACAAACAAACAAACAATCCAATAAAAAATGGGAAGAGGACATTAACAGACACTTCTCTCAGGAAGAAATACAAATGGCCAACAGATATATGAAAAGATGCTCATCTTCATTAGTTATTAGAGAAATGCAAATCAAAACTACAATGAGATTCCACCTAACACCTGTTAGATTAGCTATTATTAATAAGACAGGTAATAGCAAATGTTGGAGAGGCTGTGGAGAAAAAGGAACCCTCATTCACTGTTGGTGGGACTGTAAAGTAGTACAACCATTATGGAAGAAAGTATGGTGGTTCCTCAAAAAACTGAAAATAGAACTACCTTATGACCCAGCAATCCCTCTACTGGGTATATACCCCCAAAACTCAGAAACATCGATATATAAAGACACGTGCAGCCCCATGTTCATTGCAGCACTGTTCATAGTGGCCAAGACATGGAAACAACCAAAAAGCCCTTCAATAGAAGACTGGTTAAAGAAGATGTGGCACATATACACTATGGAATACTACTCAGCCATAAGAAATGATGACATCGTATCATTTACAACAAAATGGTGGGATCTTGATAACATTATACGAAGTGAAATAAGTAAATCAGAAAAAACCAAGAACTACATGATTCCATACATTGGTGGGACATAAAAACGAGACTAAGAGACATGGACAAGAGTGTGGTGGTTACTGGGGGTGGGGGGAGGGGGGGCGTGGGAGGGAAGGAGGGAGAGGGGAAGGGGGAGGGGCAGGGGCACAAAGAAAACTAGATAGAGGGTGATGGAGGACAATCTGACTTTGAGTGATGGGTATGCAACATAATTGAATGACAAGATAACCTGGACATGTTTTCTTTGAATATATGTACCCTGATTTATTGATGTCACCCCATTAACATTAACAAAATTTATATATATATATATAAAAGAAAGGTACCAGGAACATATGGGGAGAAACCGAATTGTGTCATTTCAGGGCAGGGCTTCAGGGACAGTCGCCATTTTCCACTGTTGTGCTATACTCTCACATAGCCTGCAAGCCCAGGCAGGCACCACTATTCCTGTGCTTGCCTGTGCTAAGCTCTCCCATCATACAGATTGTAAGTATAGACAGGTGCCACAATGGAATCTGCATTAAACTGGTCACACTACTCACCCACCCTGGCAACTCCCAGAGACCCTGCCCCACCAACTTGTGAACTGCCTAAACCTCTTACAGCAGCTCTTCATCACAGGCAGACAGCCTTGGCTTGTTCTGCAGACTTTCCTAAAAACTCTGAAAGGTCCACAAACCCCAAGCCAGTGGTGGTTGGCCTTGGTATCTCCTATGCCTCTTGCAGAGCAGCCCCAGGCTGGCCACTGGTGGAACCCAGCCTTACTTTGCAGCATGGCCTCTCCCTCATGTCTCCAGGTCCAGCACAGGTAGCTATTAACTGATAATCACTACGCAGCTCACACCAGATGGCTGCAGGTGAGGCACAGGCAGTGGCTGACCCTAACCTGGATCTGAGATCCTCCTAAGAGGTCTCAGAACATACATACCAGTTGGCTGACTTCGGAACACAACAGAAGCACCACCCAATTAGCTCCAGAAACAGCACACCCAAAAGATGGTCTCAGCAGACAAAAGACCATAATGAGGCAAATACCCATCTATGGGGCTAGCCCCCACATACATTTCATACACTGTGGTTGTAGCCAATTCTCATAACTAGGCAGCCTGAAAGTAAACCCCATCCACTGCTGTGCCAACAGCAATCAAGGCCCAACTATAAGAGGACACACACATAACCCACACAAGGGACACTCATAGAGCACCCAGCTCAAGTGACCAGGGAGACTGCCACTGGGCCTCAAGGATATTGAGTAAATAAGGCCACCCTGCCAAGACCAGAAAGGCAGCAGGTCTAACTAATAGATAGAAATAAATAGAGAGGTAGACAAAATAAGAAGCCAAAATAAATGTTCCAAATGAAAGAATAAGTCAAAACCTGAGAAAAATAACTAAACAAAATGGATATAGAATTCAACAAACTGGTTCTAAAGTTGCTCACTGAACTGAGAGGAAGAATAAAAGAACCCAGAAAAAGTTCAACAGAGACAGTAAACATAAAAAAAAAACCCACAGAAACACTAGAAAAGAACTAGTCAGAAATACAAAATATAATAACTAAAATAATGCTCTATAAAAAAATAAACATGGTCATGCCTCTACTTATTTCTATCTTCATCAATTCCTTTCTTCAGAATAATATAATTTTTCTGAGAACAGGTCTTTTATCTCCTTGGTTAAATTTACTAAAAAGCTAAAGAAACCATCAACAAAATAAAAAGGGAACCCACTGAATAGGAGCATATTTGCCAATGATACATCTGATAAGGAATTAATTTCCAAAATACATAAAAAACTTATACAACTCAACTCTAAGAATACAAACAACTCAATTAAAAAATGGGGAAAGGACATGAAGAGACACTTCTCCATAGAGGATACATAGATGGCAAAGAGTTATATGAAAAAGAGTTCATTGTCACTAATCATTAGGAGATGTAAATTAAAATCACAAAGAGGTATCACCTCAAACTTGTAAGAATGACTATCATCAATAAATCAACAAATAAAAAGTGCTGACAAGGAAGTAGTAAAAAGGGAACGTTCATGCTCTGTTGGTAGGGAGACTTGTGCAGCCACTGTGGAAAACAGTATGAAGTTTCCTCAAAAATTTTAAAATGGGCCCTGGCCGGTTGGCTCAGTGGTAGAGTGTCAGCCTGGCATGCGGGAGTCCCAGGTCCGATTCCTGGCCAGTGCACACAGGAGAAGCGCCCATCTGCTTCTCCACCCCTCCCCCTCTCCTTCCTCTGTCTATCTCTTCCCTTCCCGCAGCCAGGGCTCCATTGGAGCAGAGATGGCCCAGGCACTGAGGATGGCTCTGTGGCCTCTGCCTCAGGCGCTAGAATGGCTCTGGTCGCAACAGAGTAACGCCCCAGATGGGCAGAACATCGTCCCCTGGTGGGCATGCTGGGTGGATCCCGGTTGGGTGCATGCGGGAGTCTGTCTGACTGCCTCCCCGTTTCCAACTTCAGAAAAATACAAAAAAAAAAAAAAAAAAGAAAAAAGAAAAGAAATTAAAAATGAAACTGCCTTTTGACCCAGTGATCCCACTACTGGGACTATATCAGAAGAAACCTGAGGCCCTGGCCGGTTGGCTCAGCGGTAGAGCGTCGGCCTAGCGTGCGGAGGACCCGGGTTCGATTCCCGGCCAGGGCACATAGGAGAAGCGCCCATTTGCTTCTCCACCCCTCCGCCGCGCTTTCCTCTCTGTCTCTCTCTTCCCCTCCCGCAGCCAAGGCTCCATTGGAGCAAAGATGGCCCGGGCACTGGGCATGGCTCTGTGGCCTCTGCCTCAGGCGCTAGAGTGGCTCTGGTCGCAATATGGCGACGCCCAGGATGGGCAGAGCATCGCCCCCTGGGGGGCAGAGCACCGCCCCTGGTGGGCGTGCCGGGTGGATCCCGGTCGGGCGCATGCGGGAGTCTGTCTGACTGTCTATCCCCGTTTCCAGCTTCAGAAAAATGAAAAAAAAAAAAAAAAAAAAAAAAGAAGAAACCTGAAACACTAATTCAAAAGCATACACACACCCCTATGTACATTACAGCACTATTTACAATAATAAGTATCTTGAAATAGCCCAAATGCCCACCAGTAGATGAGTGGATAAAAAAGGTATGGTACATTTACACAATGGGTTACCACTTGGCCATTAAAAAAACGAAAATCGTATTTTTTGCAACAGCATGGCTGGTCTTGGAAATTATTATGCTAAGTAAAATAAGCCAGTCAGAGAAAGGCAAATATGATCTCACTTATATGTGGAATTTAATGAACAAAATAAACTGATGAACAAAACAGAAACAGAGGCATAGATATATGAGACAGACTGACAGGGGCTAGATGAAAGAATGTAAAGGGGTTAAATAAACACACACACACACACACACACATTGTTTTTCAAAGACACACGGAACATTTTCCAGAATAGACCACGTTAGAACGCAAAACAAGTCTCAATAAATTTAAAACATATAAAGAATCTTTTCTGACCATAAAGATATAAAACTAGAAATCAATTACAAGAAAAAAATAAAACATGTAAAATATACATGGAGGCTAAATAACATGCCACTAAACAAGAAATAGGTTAAAAATGAGAAAAGGAGGAAATCAAAAGATGCCTTGAGACAAATGAAAAAGAACACACAACAATCCCAAAAATCTATGAGACACAGTCAAAGCAGTTCCAAGAGAAAAATACATAGCAATACAGACTTACCTCAAGAAACAAGAATAATCTCAAATAAACAATCCAACATTACTCTTAATGAAACTAAAATTAAGGACGGAAAAAGCCCAAAGTAAGGACAAAAATAAAGATTAGAATGGAAATAAACAAAATACGAGTCTAAAAAATTACAAAAGATCAATGTAACCAACAGTTGGTTGTTTAAAAAGATCAACAAAATTGATAAACCTTTAAAAAGACTTATCAAGGAAAAATTAAAAGAGGACTCAAATTAAAAAAATCAGAACCCGTGGTGGCGCAGTGGATAAAGCGTTGACCTGGAAATGCTGAGGTCACCGGTTCGAAACCCTGGGCTTGCCTGGTCAAGGCACATATGGGAGTTGATGCTTCTAGCTCCTCCCCCCTTCTGTCTCTCCTCTGTCTCTCCCTTTCCTCTCTACAATGAATAATAAAAAAAAAATCAGAAATAAAAGAGAAATGACAACTGATACCGAAGAAATACATAAGATTATAAGAAAATACTATGAACAAATATATATCAACAAATTGGAGAACGTGGAAGAAATGGATAAATTCCTAAAAACATGCAATCTTCCACAACTGATTCAAGATATAATAAAATTTGAACAAACTGGTAATTACTAACAAAATCAAATTAGTAATCAAAAAGCAAAAGTTCTGGACAAGATGGTTTCACTAGAAAATTCTATTGACCATTTAAAAAATGAACATCTAACCTTCCCAAGCTATTTGAAAAAACTGAAGAAGAGGTAAGTTTCCCAAGTTCATCTTATGAGTCCAACATTACCCTAAAGCCAAAACCAGATAAAGACATTACGGGAAAAAAAAAAGAAGAAGAAAGAAGAAAAAATTATAGTCCAATATCCTTGAACATAGATGCAAAAATCTTGAACAAAATACTGACAGACCAAATTCAGAAATACATTAAAAAGACAATACAACACGATCAGGGGGGATTTATTCCTGGGATACAAAGTTGGCTCAATATCCACAGATTAATAGGTATGATACACCATATAAACAAAATGAAGGATAAAAGCCATATGATCATAACAATAGATGCAGGAAAAGGAATTGACAAAATCCAGCAAACACTTATGTTAAAAGCTCACAGCAAAGCGGCAATAGAAAGAATACACCTTAACATAATAAACACCATATATGAAAAAACACAGCTAACATCAGACTTAGTGGTGAAAAGTCAAATGTGTTTTTCTTAATATAAGAAACAAGACATCGGATGTCAACTTTCATAATTTTTATTCAACAAAGAATTGAAAGTCCTAACACAGCAATCAGACAAGAAGAAAAAAAGGTATCCAAATTGTAATGAAAGAAGTAAAACTGTCATTATTTATAGATGACATTATACTGTATATGAAGAACACTAAAGCTTCTACCAAAAAAACTCTCAGAACTTATAAATGAATTCAGTAAAGTAGCAGAACACAAAATTAATATAAACAAATCAGTAGCATTTTTATACACCAATAATGAACTATTGTAGTGAAAAAATAGGCAAACAATCCCATTTTCAATTACACAAAAAAAATTAAATACCTAAGAGTAAATTTAATCATGGAGGTAAAAAACCTGTACTCATAAAATTATAAGACTTAAAAAAAAAGAAACTAAAGAAGATACAAATAAATGAAAGTAGAAATTGTTCTCATGGATAGGAAAAGTTAGCATTGTTAAAATGTCCAAACTGCCCAGAGCAATCTACAGATTCAATGCAATCCCTATCAAAACACCCATAGCATTTTCTACAGAACTAGAACAAACTTAACAAAGGAAATGAAGGACCTATACACTGAAAACTACAAGACACTCTTGAAAAAAAACCAGAAGACACAAAGAATAGAAAAATATTTCATGCCCATGAATTGGAAGAATCAACATAGTTAAAATAGCCATATTACCTATAGCAAAATGAAAATTTAATGCAATTCTCATCCATATTCCAATAGTATTTTCAATACTATTACAATATTATTTCAAGTTTCTACAGAACTAGAACAAAAAAAATTCCTAAAATGTATGTAGAACCAAAATAGCTACAACAATCTTCGGAAATAAGAACAAATTTGGAAGTATCATGCAATATCAAACTATACAAGGCAATAGAAATCAAAACAGCAGGGTCCTGGTATAAAAACTAATCATCAATGGAACAGAACAGAGAGCTCCATAATAATCCCACACCTATATGGTCAATCAGTCTATGACAAAGGAGGCAAGCACGTACAATGGGGTAAAAACAGTCTATTCAATAAATGCTGTTGGAAAACTGGACAGATACATGCAAAAAAAAAAAAATGAAATGAGACCACATTCTTTCACCATATACACATATAAACTCAAAATGAATTAAAGACTTAAGTGTAAGACCTGAAACCATAAAACTCTAAGAAGAAAATATAGGCATAAACTCTCTAACATGGCTCTTAGTAAATATTTTTTTACTTATCTCCTTGGGCAAGGGAAACAACAGAGAAAATATGTAAGTAAACGGGAGTACATCAAACTAAAACTATTTCTTTTTGCACAGCAAAGGAAATTATCAACAAGATGAAAGACAACCTACTGAATGGAAGAAAACCTTTGCCAATAATATATCTGCTAAGGGGTTAATATAAAAAAATATATAAAGAATCCATATAACTTAGCACTCCCCAAAAAACAATCCAATTTTTAAATGTGCAGATAATCTAAATAGATATTTGTCCCTTTTCCAACAGAATCCAGGAGGGGTTTTGGTGAAGTCTCCCTACTGGCATCTCTCTACAGCCTGGCTAATTTTTGGCAGGGAAGGGGAGTATCAGGCTAGTCTGCCTCTTGTCGCTATGTCCCTTCTGCTGGTCCCACTTGCTGCTCCAACATTCCTGGTGGGAAAAGGAATCTTGGAAATCCTGAGCTTGTAGGGTAAAAGCACCTGAAGCATAGGATTACTGCTATTTCCAGACACTGTTGGCAGAACAAGAGTAAAATGTAAAAATAAATAAATACATGTATTGATATATAAAAAAAATCCCGTTTCATTAAGACTAGATGCCAATACAGATCAGCTGAAGTAGAGTTCTAAATTTTTTAAAATTCAATAAATGTTTGTCAAATGTGTTTCTGCTTTTAAGTGTACTTGCAATAATGTTCATAGAACTAGATCTTAAAAATCCATAAGTAAAAAATAAAAACAAATATAATCACAGGTATATTCATTTTAATTTTGAAGACCTAAAATTAAAAAAATTAAAAAATATTAATTTTAATTCAGTATCTAAAACTGACTGAAAACTACCTTTTAGTTAAGGAAAAAAATTATATGCTTGTTCAGATCTTTTCCCCATTTTTTTGAATGAATTGTTAATTTTTGTTAGTTTTATTCTAATATACATTTCTGGGGAGAAATTAACTTATTATATAAAAATGCAATATGATAAACTGACATTTTCTACTTTGTTTACAATGTTTCTTGCAACAAAACAAAATTAAGTCAAAGTATCTTTTTAAACAAAACCACAGACTTCCTATATAATACATAGAAAACCTTTAGTACTCTACTGTCTTTTATAAGTATAATTTTTTTCCCCAAAATTTTATGGAGTCTTTTTTTTAATGAAGTCATTTTTATACATTTATATTTTTAATTTAGCTGGAATTTATTTTGGCATTAAGAGTAATTTGAAGTCCATTTTTCCCCCAAATTGCTCCCCTGATGATTCATTAGCACTTACTGAATTATGTATATTTTTACTTCTACACTGATTTGAAGTGATAACATTATCATATGTTGTGTTCTACTAAGTTCGGGGTCTATTTCTAGGTTCAACTTCACTCATAACTTAAATGAAAATTAAATAAAATACCACTTTTGATCTATTAATTTAACAAACATTTAAGTCTGATAACTTGATTTAGGTGAGGGTGTGGGGAAATAGGTACTACTGATAGGAATACAAATGGGAGTGAAGGCAGATTTTCTTAGAAATAAATTACTAGATTATACAACATACACATATAAATTCAATTGTTCTTTTATGGCCTTTATTAGATTGTGGTCTTTTGTTTTCATCTAGATTCTGCTCTTTTTATATTACATTTATTTTATTTATACTAGTGTTCTAAATTGAATCATTTTCTCATTACATTTACCAGTTAGTTATTGCTGATTCAGAGGTTATCTTATTGTATAAGATTGGCACAAGGTAATAAAAAAAAAGTTTAACATAAAATCATTTTTAAGTGGGCCCTGGCCGGTTGGCTCGGTGGTAGAGCGTCAGCCTGGCGTGCGGAGGCCCTGGGTTTGATTCCCGGCCGGGGCACACAGGAGAGGTGCCCATCTGCTTCTCCACCCCTCCCCCTCTCCTTCCTCTCTGTCTCTCTCTTCCCCTCCCGCAGCCGAGGCTCCATTGGAGCGAAGATGGCCCGGGCGCTGGGGATGGCTCCTTGGCCTCTGCCCCAGGCGCTGGAGTGGCTCTGGTCGCAACAGAGCGATGCCCCGGATGGGCAGAGCATCACCCCCTGGTGGGCGTGCCGGGTGGATCCCGGTCGGGCGCATGCGAGAGTCTGTCTGACTGCCTCCCCATTTCCAGCTTCAGAAAAATACAAAAAAAAAAAAAAAAAAAATTAAATACCTTAAAATCATTTTTAAGTGATACATATATTTTAAGAAATCTTTAACTTGAGTTTTTAAAAATATAAAATGTACATACATTAAAAACTCTCTTTATGTAGGGTCAAGTTTCTTTTTTCAGTAGAATTCCAAGTTGTTTTTCTTCTATAAACCACAGCAATAATGTGTTTATGATTTACACTATGTGTAGAGTGAGCACATAAAGACACTTACAAAGCAATCTGAGAACTAGAGACTCAGTCCTGCTCATTTCTTATGGCATCCCTCCTAAATCTTTAATAGAAATATGTATACATCTAACTCAATGACATATCTTTAGCTACTCACCTCTAAGTTATCCCAAAGCATTAAACTTGGTTCTCTAAAAACACTTTTGCCCTTGTATTTCATAACACATATAACCAACAAACATAAATTTGGAAATAAATATATTTAACTTTTAATATGCATTCAATTTCATTACTGGGATCAAAAGAACTCAGGTTTAGCAAACAGTAGCTTTCTAGCCACAAACATTTAGCTATCCAAGAGCATCCTGAGAGAGCAATCCTTTCATATCTCCACCCTCAATACTGGGTAAAAGGAAGTCAATAAATACTTATTAAGATAAACTAGAGTACTTGAATTTCTGAATAAACACTGCTGGAAAATGTTAAATTTTCTATTCACAGCAAACCCTTGTTCTAATTATTTGAAAGCAGAAATATTTCATCCCTCTGTATAAAACATGGCACAGTATCTTTTCCAATTCCAATAATTTTTAATCAATAAAAATGAAGCTAATAAAGAAGTAAAGTTGCAGTATAATTTTAATCTAAAGAAAATTGGAAACTTCTAAGAGATTAGGTTAAATTTAGAATTTTAGAAGTTCATGTTTCAAAAAATGTCTACATAGCCTACGCATATAAAAAACAAAATTCTTAGCCCTGGCCAGTTGGCTCAGTGGTAGAGTGTCGGCCTGGCGTGTAGAAGTCCCGGGTTCGATTCCCGGCCAGGGCACATAGGAGAAGCGCCCATTTGCTTCTCCACCCCTCCCCCTCTCCTTTCTCTCTGTCTCTCTCTTCCCCTCCCGCAGCCGAGGCTCCATTGGAGCAAAGATGGCCCGGGCGCTGGGGATGGCTCCTTGGCCTCTGCCCCAGGCTCTAGAGTGGCTCTGGTCGCTGCAGAGCAACGCCCCGGAGGGGCAGAGCATCGCCCCCTGGTGGGAAGAGCGTTGCCCCTGGTGGGCGTGCCGGGTAGATCCCCGTCGGGCGCATGCGGGAAGCTGTCTGACTGTCTCTCCCGGTTTCTAGCTTCAGAAAAATACGAAAACAAAACAAAACAAAACAAAACAAAAAAACAAAATTCTTGCTTGCTTAACAGTCACCTAAGCCAGTGGTCTCCAACCCCTGGGCCGCAGATCGGTACCGGTCTGTGGGCCATTTGATACTGGTCTGCAGAGAAAGATTAAATAACTTACATTATATCCGTTTTATTTATATTGAAGTCTGAACGATGCTTTATTTTTTTAAAAAATGACCAGATTCCCTCTGTTACGTCTAAGATTCACTCTTGATGCTTGTCTCGGTCACGTGATGCATTTATCCATCCCACCCTAAAGGCTGGTCCCTGAAAATATTTTCTGACATTAAACTGGTCTGTGGCCCCAAAAAGGTTGGGGACCACTGACCTAAGCTATGAATCAAGGTTTTTTGTATTTTATGTGAATAAAAAAATAGATTAGAAGATAACCTGTTAATAGAGAGAAAACTTGACTAGATGTCAAATTGCAGTGTGTTATTTACAATAACCAAGATTTGGAAGAAGCCCAAGTGCTCATCAGTAGATGAGTGGATAAAAAAGCTGTGGTACATTTATTTACACAATGGAATACTATACAGCCATAAAAAGGAGGAAATCTTATATTTTGTGACAGCATGGATGGACCTGGAGATTATTATGCTAAGTGAAATAAGCCAGTCAGAGAAAGACAAGTACCATACGATTTCATGTATATGTGGAATCAAAGAACAAAAACTAACAAACAAAACAGAAATCGGCTGATAGATATGGAGAACAGACTGACCCCTACCAGGGGGTGGGAGTTGGGAGATTGAGTGAAAAAGGTGAAGGGATTAAGCAACAAAAAATATTTATAGATATAAACAACAGTGTGGGGATTGCAGGAGGAAAAGGTTGATGGGAGGAGGTGGGGGAGGACAGAAGCGGGACAGATGGTGATGAGGGAGACTTGACTTGGGGTGGTGAACACACAATGAAATATGCAGATAATGTGTGATAGAACTGTACACCTGAAACTTGTATAATTTTGTTAATCACTGTCACCCCAATAAATTCGATGAAATTAAAAAAATAAACTAGAATTCTTGTTCCAGCTCTCCATGTACTCATTGAATTGCATTCTTTGACAACCATGTACAAGAAATTGGGCTGGGTACTTAATAGTAAGAACTTAGTTTCTAGTTCTGGATTCATCATTTTCCATCATTTAATCACTTTGTAATCTTAGACAAGTCACAACTTTTCCAAATTTCAGTTTCTTAATCTGTAAAATCAAGACCAAATATGCTGTCATTCAAAATTAGTGTGAGGAATAAATTAGATAGAAACATAAAGCTAGTTCAGTACTCTCCTTCTACAAATACACAATAGAGAAGTTAAATTATTTGTTCAAGGTCACATTAGTTTTTAGTAACACAGCTAGGACTAGAATCTAAGTCACTTAACACCTAATCAAATTGTTTTTTTCACTACTCTTTGGTGCTTCTACAGTAAATAGGTAAAAGATTTTTGAAAACCATAACCCATCTAACCTTCCTCAATTAGATTTTATAACCAAATTAAACCTTTATAAACCAAAGCATATATTGTTATGTGATACATTAACCTCTCTTCTGGTTTTTACAGGGAAACTAGTTATGTAGCATCCTTGTGATAATTGAGAAAACTATCATTTAAATCATTTTCTGTGTGTTCAGTTGAGAAAGACAATATGACCATACTAATGGTACTATATTAAGACATTATTACCAGGCAAGGCTCTAGCCTTCAGGAATTAAAATTTGAAATATTAATTCAACTTCAAAGACTAGTTAGACATGTCCACTGGAGGCCCTTTAATTAACTTGGATAATATTCATTGCCACTCTGTACAAACGCCTACAGTTACACTCTGTATTGGATTTATTTCTTTGTTTTTTAATCTTAATTGAATTGTATGAATATGTCTTAAAAGGAAGACAAAATGCTGAGAAAGTACTGAAAAGGAACTGATGATATTGAGAGGTCTCCACAGAAAAGTGTGATAGAATTTAAGAGGCAGAGATAAAGGTAGGGGGAGCAGGCAGAGGTAGAATAAAAGGAAGAAGAGACAACTCAAGTGTTGGCAGTGATAAATATATTTACTCAAGTAGACTTATTTACTTCTCTTAATTTCCACTACCCTCTTTGCTACTTCAAAGATCATTCCCATCCACTTTTACTTTGCCTTAACCTTACAAGCTAGTTCAACCCTTTGAACTTGGGCAAAGAGTGATAAAAAGTGTTAAGTTTTTGCCATAATGATAGAAAAGTAAATCACTTACAAATGATATCAGTCTACTTACAGTAATACTAAATTTGTCTAGATTTTAATAAATTTTCCTGTTAGGCTAAAAGATCTTTTAATATAAAATAAATACATTCTATTAACATAAATAACAAATATTCAATTCTCAAACTGTAAGAATTCTGTTCAATTCTAAATTTAAACAGAAAACTTATCATAGGCTTCAGAAGAATTCAAAATGAAAATAACTTTTGGCTTTTTTCATTAAGTGTAAATTTGAAATGTGAAAGAATCTTGAAGAGCCACATCTCATCATGGCAAATATTTCCTACATTCAAAATAAGTACAGTTAAGTTTTAAATATTTGTTATATTTTAAAATTTTACTGTTCCACGCTTTTTTCTGGACATGAACAAATTTATTCAGTTTAAGTTATATACTCTCTCATCCAATTTTTCACCTATCTCATGTTCTCGATGTTATTTTAGGTACAATCCCAGTTACAGCCATCAAAACTTTTAATGAAAGACTTTAAAGTTTTCATCAATTCCTCTTTGATAAACCTTATAGTAAAAGAGCATGGCGCCTGACCACTCAGTGGCGCACTGGATAGAGTGTTGAACTGGGACACAGAGGACCCAGGTTCGAGACCCCAAGGTCGCTAGCTTGATTGCAGGTTCATCTGGTTGGAGCAAGGCTTGCCAGCTTGAGGCCAAGTTCGCTGGCTTGAGCAAGGGGTCACTCGCTCTGTTGTAGCCCCCTGGTCAAGGCACATATGAGAAAGCAATCAATTAACAACTAAGGTGCGCAACAAAGAATTGATGCTTCTCATCTCTCTCCCTTCCTGTCTGTCTGTCCCTATCTCTCTCTCTCTCTTTGAATCCGTCTCTGTTCCCCTCCCCCCCCAAAAAAAGAAAAGAGCATAGTGCCTTATTTGTATTTTGGAAAGGAAAGGTCTTTTTAAAGAAAATTGCTATAGAAATATAAAGGAAAGGGTTTTTGAAATGTTTAATCTTTATAGCATAACAAAATATTAACAAAATTCATCTTATATCATGAGACACTTGCTTAAGCAAAGAATATTTCTTGCACAACCTGGTTGCAAAAGTAAATATCCTTAAACACAAAGAATGAAAAGTGATTCCTTGATTTGTTACACCTAAGAGTGAAAGAACTCAACTTAGCAGGATAAGCATTCAGAGTATTCAAAGAATCAGAATCAGATACAGAAGCAAAAAGGGATCTTTGAGCAGTAGCAGTCCAGCTCTCTCATTTAATAGCCAAAGGGCCAGAAACTAAGAAAGGTCAAGTGACTGTATGTTAGTGTCTCTGATTCTCTGCTATGCTCTTTTCACAACTCTTTCAAATCCCTATTTCAAATATGAAATTGTATTTACATTTATTGCCTATATACACTTTTACTTCATTCATAAAGAATGTGCAATAGCAATTGATAGTCTACGTTCTTTCTAGTCTACCTACAGAGAAAAACTTTCAAAACATTTCAGAGATTTCCAGATTATTTCAGAGAAATAGCCTATAAGATTTTCTAATTCTTCATTTCTTTTGTTTGTTTGTTTGTTTTTTATTTTTTGTATTTTTCTGAAGCTGGAAACGGAGACAGTCAGACAGACTCCCGCATGTGCCCGACCGAGATCCACTCGGCACGCCCACCAGGGGGCGATGTTCTGCCCATCCGGGGCGTCGCTCTGCTGCGACCAGAGCCACTCTAGCGCCTGAGGCAGAGGCCATAGAGCCATCCCCAGCGCCCGGGCCATCTTCGCTCCAATGGAGCCTTGGCTGTGGGAGGGGAAGAGAGAGACAGAGAGGAAGGAGAGGGGGAGGGGTGGAGAAGCATATGGGCGCTTCTCCTGTGTGCCCTGGCCGGGAATCGAACCTGGGACTTCTGCACGCCAGGCCGACGCTCTACCACTGAGCCAATCAGCTAGGGCCTCTTCATTTCTTTAGATCTGTGGTTTCTTACCTATTTTTAGTCACATCTTATTTGATGATTTTATTAAAGCCATGGACCCAACCTCTAGGGGAATGTATACAGCAGGGCTTCCAGAGATTTCCAGGTCCTCAGGTGGAGAGCCTTTGCAGTAGACTATCAAACTTACCCCAGCATTAAACCAAATTACCACATATAATTGGACTATATTAATCTACCAACAAATATGTTTTCCCAGAACCACACTTAGACATTGGGTACTTTTCTTGAATTGAATAAAAAATGGCATATATTGTACCAGTAAAAAACGATTTGCAGTTGTCACTGAATGTTTCGTGTGTCAAGATTTACAATGTAATTCTGAAATAAAGAAAAGTTTTTCCCTTGACATTCTGGAAAGTTTTATTTCATCATATTAAAACTACATAATCCATTGTGTTCTCCAAATGCAGCCTAGATTTTGTAACATCATACTACACACCACCCTTCCCACCCTTGTTGGCTTTTATTCTTTTACTAATGTGTTATGAATTTGTGTTTTATATTATATTTTACCTTTTGGAAACATTTACTGTGTTCAAATAAATAATTTTTAGGCTAGTAAATATGACTGTTTAGAATAGTTTCTCTCACAAATTTCATTTAAGTTTTTAACTGTCCTACAATGACTTTCTTTTCAAACTTTTAAAATTTAGGTATTATTTACATATAATAAAATCCTAAAATCTTAAATGTTTACGTCCATCAGTTTTGAAATTGTAATCTGCTTTAAATTCTTTCTGAAAGCAAGAGAGTATAAATTAATAAATAATTAGTGAATTCATTCATGAGTTGATCTGTGACAGTCTGGCAAGAGGAAACTGGAAAAAGGTAGGATTAAAAATAAGAAGATAAGACATTATAGCAACTGTATAGATAAGAGTGAACAGGGTTAGTCCTAAAAGGTGGCAGTGAGCATAAAGAGGGGTCAAGATAAAACAATATATCTTTATTATATGCGGCTTAAGTGTCTGTCGCCAATAGCTTATTGGTTGCTTGCGTAACTGTACTAGCCAATGGGGTGAAGTTGCCATGGCATTCAAATAGTCCCGCCTTCTGGCATGCCACCTCACAAATTGAAGTTAAAAATTGGAGCAATTTTTATGCTGTTAAGAAATCTTAACACCAGAAGGGGTCTTTGCAATGGTACAAGACTAGAGGTTCTCCAATTGAAAAATAATGTCATAATAGCTAAGTCTTTGGCTCCTCTAAAGGTGAAATACATGTCATTCCAAGAATTGATTTGGCTCCATCTCAAACAGGATTGCAGTTTCAACTGAGACATAGACAATTTCCTGTAAAACTTGCCTTTGCTATGACCATCAATAAGTCTCAGGGCCAAACGCTTAAGCGTGTTGGCATTTTTTTACCTGAGCCTGCATTTGCACACGGTCAACTTTATGTTGCCTGTTCAAGAGTTCGTGAAAGAAGGGACGTACATTTAAAAATAATTGATGGTCCCCTGCAAGGCAAGCTTAAAAATGATGGAAAGATCTACACAAGAAATGTTGTATACAAAGAGATCTTTGACATGTGAATTAACATTTTATTATTTAAATCACCTTTATTTATTGAGGTAGTGGTGGCTCTTAAGAAATGTACCGCCAGTGGTTTCCTTCATTGCACTCTAAGCAATTAAGCAAGTAGAAGGGGGAAACCCCATGGGGCAGTAAGCAAAGGGGCGTCCTTGCCGCCTGCCCTGGGTAATTCAGTTTGAATTAGCAGACACCTTCGCACAAATCATTTTAATTACAATTTATAATATCTAGAACAGCGGTCATTTTGTATGACCGCCAGGCTTTCTAGTATATATATATATATATATATATATATATATATATATATATATGAAATTTTCATATAAAAATTTAGAGAAAAGAAGAATAGCAGAGGAGCCCAGTTTACACATTACTTATTTTATAGTGGGTATTCAATAAAGGTTTATTTATTCATTCAACAAACATTATTATGAGTTTATTTTGAAAAGGCATTAAAAAAATCATTAAAATGTGCCTCCTCAAAGCCACAGTTATAAGCAGAAATTCAGTCAAGAACTCAGAAGTTACCCAAATCCTTAAACTTCTAATGGTTAACTAATAGAGTACTACTGTCTCTCAAAGTGATAAAAATTAGTTATATAACTAAACACTATATGCCATTACTGTAGTGATTAATAAAAACATCTATTTTATAGGCTAGCTGGTTATTTATCTGGTTTGTTGATGTAATTAAAAATCTAATAGATTCACTAAATTTCAAATCAGTTGACATATTACTATACCCATTAAAAGCCGCAGACAAGAAACAAGTTGATTCAGACTTAACTTGCAGAAGTATACAAATTTCACATTTAAACAACACTTTGGTCTGAGTCTATCAAATACAAAAGCACCTATTAAATATATTCAATACCCTGGATTTATTTAACTTCCTTTGTAAGTAGCTACTCTATATTTTTCAAATCTTAACCTAAAAATTTTTCAAAGTACCTAATTTCACTTTGGTCCTTTAATTATCTCAAAATATCCAGCATTCAATAATCTTTTTCCCTTGCTCTTTCTCAGTAGAAACAACTTTTAACAAAATTCAGGTTTATTGATATAATTCATTCATCAGTAAACTTTTACCTACTAAGGGTGAAGCACTGTGAAGAGTTAGCTCATAATAAAAAGCTTAATTTAACAAACAGTATTCTATTTTTAAGCACTGATAACTCACACATAAAATGTTTCAAATGAACAGTGAAGTGAATAAGAAGTCAAGTGAATGACAACAATATGTAGAAGAATATTTTAATATTAAATACATTTTAGTTATTTGACAAAATGCCATATTCAAAATGAAAGTGGACGTAAACGAGGTCAGGGCAGATAATTGCTTATATCTCATTATTACTTAACAATGACTAAAGAGGAGATTATCAATTTGAAAGTAGATTACTAAAAAATTATATAATTTTTTTTTCTCCAATGAGAATATAAGCTTACTAATACTCCTTCTTTCATTACTGTTTAGTCAAAGTTTCCTGATATGTTTTATGTGAACACATACTACCTTTTTTCCCATATCAATGCTATAAAAAGAAATTCAGTCCTTTAAAGTTTTAAGTTTGATTATAAGTAATACTCATTTTTGTCTTACTTGATTGTAAAAAATTTTCCAGTTAAAACAATAAAAATAAATTACAATTCAAGAGGGATTAATCAACAAACAACAAAAGGTGTGGAGCACAAGAGTGTAGCTTAAATTAAAAAGGTACAAAATCAGCATAAAATATGTTCCTGCAACACATATTTTAAATTTTTATACATTATTTTTAAATTAGCTGAGTAATTTACAAAAGATAATTGCTCTTAAATTCCCTAAATTTCATTAATTGATATCAAAAGACAGAGTTTCAGCCCAAATTGAACCAAACTAGAAAATAAGGACAGTAAAACACAACTGAATCTAGCCTTTTCTGAAAAATGGTACTTTAAAATAAGAAAAACATGTGTGGTTTAGTCCTTGAGTTAGTAACATTTCATTCAACTGCACCATCACACACACTTTCTTCTTCCAGTTCATTTCAGAGTATACTTTAAATATAAATACAAAGAGAAACCACTTATCAGAGCTTTTAAAAGAAGACAAATTTGAACCATATTCCAAAATATAGGTATTAAGAAGGTAAGGGGAGGACTGGAGAATGAAAATAAAATTTGTATAAAAGGATGCAATTTAATTATGTGCATAAGATTAATACTGAACCAAACAAACATTTTTAAATTTATTCTTTAGTGGTAATTTAAAAATAGAAAGTGCTCTAAAATATTAATTCAATTTTATAGGAAAGAGCAAAGAATGTTAGAAAATTGTTTATCAGATATAGTATAAAAGACATCAGAATTAGAGCCATTCACAATCATACCAATTAAATAAAATTAAATTAAATCTTGAGGAACAATTATGGAAAACAGAAGCCAAGAGTGGTACAACTACTGTTGGTCTCTCAATCAAGCCCTTTATACACTTAAACATTAAATTTCTCTCTTTCAGTCATTAAACAGTTTTTAAAATGCTTTCTCAAGATACCACTAACAATTTCAATTCAAAAATACATATTCGTATTCATTTTATTTCTAAAGAGAAAAAAAGTCATATCCCAAATACAAAAGCAAACAAGAGAGAAACAGGCTTAATACTGATTTTCTTTTTTCAATTATTAATAGTAGAAGAAAGGCTAAAAGGAAAGAAAAGAAAGAAAACTCCCTGAGAAGTAGCCATCATTCCACAAGGCATTTCTGCATAAAAAGAGTTCATAGCCAGACATCCCAGCTAAACAGTGACCATTTATTTGCAAGCCTCCTAGGTACGTCCTCAGCAGACACATTATCAGATTAAAGAACTGCAAACAAACTGGGCTGAAACCTTTCTTTGTCCAAGCCCAGCCTCCTCTTCCTGTGATGTCATATTACAAGTCTGGCAAGCCTTTATTTTTCACTTCAGAGAAAGTCCATCACACAATACAGCTGGCAACGGAGGAAAAGGCCTCGTTCGGCAAGAGCTAACACGCTTAGGAATCTATTTCGGAACATTCAAAAGACTCTTCTGCTTACTACCATCTGGGATCTACTATCGAAACATCAAAAAAGAAAACTTCATTTAAAGAAAGCAAGCAGTAAATGAGACTAAAACTTGGGAATGTTTAAATCTCTGGAAGTCTGCATTGAAAAGCAAAATAAAATTGCTACCTTTAGCTTAAACATTCTGGAGCATACAGAAACTTTAATTTTGGAATATCTTCCTGACTACTGAAATAAAAGTTTACCAGATGAGCAGATTTATTCCATCTCAGAACACAGCGTCTCTTTACAATTCATAATCCAATGGACTGGCTTCACTGACTACAGTTTTTAAAGGTTGCTCATTGCTTAACAAGCCCTGGATTCACAGATTTTCTGGAGACTAGAAAATAAGACTATTTTCCTGTTGAAGAACCAACTAGAAACTTTACAGCAACAAATTTCATGTTTCCTTTGGAGATTCTGGGGGGAAAGGACGTATTTATAAAACTACCCAAAGATCCAAAGAATTTGCAAACACACTGGAGGTTTTAAGTGAACACAGTCTGAATATCAAAGGAGACTGCTGCTGAGGAAAGGACTTGACCACAGAAAGGACTTCATTCACCACAGTAAACCGAACGTGCCTTTATAATGGTAAGCAATAACAGCTCCCAATGCCCCTATGATGACTCCTTTAAGTACACGTTGTATGGGTGCATGTTTAGCATGGTGTTTGTGCTTGGGTTAATATCCAACTGTGTTGCCATATACATTTTCTTCTGCACCCTCAAAGTGCGAAATGAAACTACAACGTACATGATTAACTTGGCAATGTCAGACTTGCTTTTCGTTTTTACTCTACCCTTCAGGATTTTTTACTTTGCAGCACGGAATTGGCCATTTGGAGATTTACTTTGCAAAATCTCAGTGATGCTGTTTTATACCAACATGTACGGAAGCATTCTGTTCTTAACCTGCATTAGTGTAGATCGATTTCTGGCAATTGTCTACCCATTTAAGTCAAAGACTCTAAGAACCAAACGAAATGCAAAAATCGTTTGTATTGCTGTGTGGTTAACTGTGATGGGAGGAAGTGCACCGGCAGTTTTCTTTCAGTCTACCCACTCTCGGGGTAACAATACCTCAGAAGCCTGCTTTGAAAATTTCCCACAAGCCACATGGAAAACCTATCTCTCAAGGATTGTAATTTTCATTGAAATAGTGGGATTTTTTATTCCTCTAATTTTAAATGTAACTTGCTCTAGTATAGTGTTAAGAACGTTAAATAAACCTGTTACATTAAGCAGAGGCAAAATAAACAAAACTAAAGTTTTAAAAATGATTTTTGTACATTTGGTCATATTCTGTTTCTGTTTCGTGCCTTATAATATCAATCTTATTTTATACTCTCTTATGAGAACACAGACACTAGTGAATTGCTCAGTAGTGGCAGCAGTGAGGACCATGTACCCAATCACTCTCTGCATTGCTGTTCTGAACTGTTGTTTTGACCCAATAATTTACTACTTCACGTCAGACACAATTCAGAATTCAATAAAAATGAAAAACTGGTCTACTAGGAGAAATGACTCCAGATTCTCTGAAGTTCAAGGCACAGAGAACTTTATTCAACATAACCTACAGGCCTTAAAAACTAAGATATTTGACAATGAGTCTACAATATAAGCTGCCTGACATAAAACCACTGGAACTTCGCTGGGACAGAGCCTCCAAGTTCCTTCAACTGTGAAAAAGTTTTCTTCAACAACTATTTCTCCACCCCTGAAAGAAAATAAAGCATGTGGACATTTAAAAGTTTTTAGTATTAAAAAGTTGTATACAATGTGTTAAGCATTCAAATGTATTCTATTCTCGTGTACACCCTATTTTATTTTTCTTAGCAGTTTTGATCTGTACCTTCCCGTTCATTAAAAAATCCCTTAAAAAGCTGTTCAAAGTCTAAAAGTGATTATGATCATCTGTACTGCCTTTGAAGTTCTTAGTAGTCTTATACTAAATGATTTACAAATATGAAATGTTTTGTTGAAGGATTATTTTTATTCAATATATAATTTGTTTCATTTGAATTGAAACTAATCACATTTCTTATAATATAAAAGAAACCAGAGTAGTTTGAAATAATCAATAAGCGTTTTGGGACTATTTTTCAAAAAATAGCTAAAAACATCTTCTGTAGAATAATGACATGCTGACACTATCAGAGGATCTTGAGCAGTTACACTTACAGACACTATATATTAAGGATTTTGTATTTCTATGCAATTTATAAGAAGCAGATGCTACCTAACTATATAGTACAGCATGCTTTAAATTACTATTTGATCCATTTTCTGGCTTTAACAGCACCCAATTTCAAAATGATATATGGCACAAAAATTAAGAAGGAGAAAACTAACTAAATGTTATTTAGCTAAGTAAAAGTTTAAAAAAATAAAATACCACTAAAGGTACCTTTTAATGGTATATGTCACACTAAAAGACTTGTATTTTAAGCATTTTAGGTTAGAGAAACACTATAAATAGTGAGATAATAAAACACAATATGTGGCACTTAGAAAGTAATCTATGTATGTATTACATCCCTTCCATCTTTTGCACTTAAAGCCAAATAATGAATAGCTGAAAATATTTGAAGTAGTCAAAATGTTACTGTATGTCAAAATAATTTATGAAGTAAGGACACAGTTCCTTATATAAAAAAGAAGTAAAACTACAGGGCCAAATAACTAAACACAACTACATTTTCATTTCACTACATATAAAAATTATATTTTAATAATATATTTATTAATGTTAGATATGATATACTAACTATACTAAAACTTTTTCCTTTTCCAATATATCCTTATTTTCAAATTCAAGTAGTTCTCCAAAGTTAACTAAAAATCACTTATTTGAGAAAAAAGACATAATTAATTTCAATTCAGCATTCAACCTATCTGATTTTTACACCTTCCTCTTTCAAGTACTGAATACAACTCTGGACAAATACTCTTTAAGATTTAACTTTGACTTTGCTGTTCTCTGGGTTTGCACTGCAGCGATTGCAGAGGAATCACAGTTATCTGCTAGAGAAGCAAACCCATTTTCAATAAAGTAATGGTGGGGGATTTTCTTTTGGGGCCATGGTTTCCTTCAGGTAAACCTAAAGCAAAATATATCCTTAAAAAAATAGAGAAAAAATTTGAGCATGGTCCCTTGTGCCCTAAAAGAAGTATATATGCTGTAAATATGTTTTCTTTAATTGACTCCAAAGTACCTTCCTTTGACGTCACTCTTTGGAAAAAAAAAACAAAACTTTTAGTGCTGAAAACATACAGGGTGGAGCAAAAGTAGGTTTACAGTTGTGAGTACATAAAATGAAATTTATTCTTGAATTATTATTATTGTATTATTTTTCATGTGAACAACTGTAACATACTTTTAACCTACCTTGTATATTTTTGAGTTGAAAAGCAAGTAACAACTTACTGATATGGAAGAAAAGGATAGGGGTGTGTTAACAAATTTCTCAGAAGTTTCTTTGGCTTAAGATCTGTGAGCAAGATATCTGAGCAAGATCTCAAAGCATGGATATTACTTTAAAATATAAACAAAACAGTCATCAGATAGTTGTTCTTACTGTACTTACTGGAGAAACTTATGTTGCCCTGTTGTCAACAGGAAGATGAATCAAAAGTTGTGAAAGATTGTTCACAAAGAAATACTTAACAGATTAACAAATTCTAGTTCACATTTAGAACTTTAAATCCTGGGTAAATCTCACCTACAGGGACAAAGGAGTACTAAAGTTTCTTCTTTTGTTAGAGTTGTACTTTAAAGTAAAATATATATTCCTAGAGTTTTCTTTCTTCTTTACCTAGAAAACCTATATTAATAAAACTCTTAAGAATTTTACTTTTTGTTACCTTAAAGGGACAGTACCAAGCTCTCCCTCCCAAAAAACAGTGCCCACTGTTTTCCATGTCTTTATAAAAGAAGATGATTTAACTAATCTTCCTTTCCATATCAACTCCCTTCAAAGGAACAGAAGTGAGAAAAGAACATACTGAGGTGTGGAGAACAGCTTTCCAGCATCCTAATGATTGGTTCTGAACCTAGAAATGACCTTTACTGAGAAAATACCAAGTAACTACTTTATCAAAAGAATGTATGAAAATATATGCATTGTACATAATATAGCCACAAAAAATTTAGAGGAAGTAATGATACTTTTTTATGAAGGAGTTCTGAGTTTATATTCTACATTCAAAGTACTAAAAGCAGATTTGCAGAACAAATCTTAATTATAGATATTGGTATTTAAAGAAATTAGTCATTCAGTTTAGGAATAGAAAATAGTGTACAAAATGGAAAATTAGCAAACTTGTCAATATCTTAACTTACTATTGCCTAGTAGAATCTTGATTACTTCCCAACACCCAAACTATTTTAGTGCCTACATACCAATCCAGCCCAATGTCACAAGTGAAGAAATATGTGACCTAGTGCTTTTTGTTAGTTGAGAAAGAATTTTTTTTTTACAGAAAACTTTATAGCAGTGCTTACTAGCAGATGAAGGTAATCCTAAAGTAAATTGTTTTTAAAAAGCTCTTTTCAGCTGCTGTGGAAACCAGATTTGTCCTTTTATAACATGACTTCTAAGAAATAAATTCCAAATTAAAAAGGACTAGTGGAAAAACTTAAGGTCACAGAACATATTTAAATCAACCTGAATAATTAATAATCAACAATATTTAATTGGAATAAATTTCCAGAGATCAACATATACATAATCCTAAAACCACTAATTCTCAAATTCATATTTTATCTTTCTTTATCTTTTTTATTTGATGTCTGCTATGCATTTCTGACAATTTTATAAAAGTACAAAGCATATCACTTAAGTAGGACAATAGGCAAGATAATAAAAGAATACAAAATTAACTCCAGGCAAACTTCTCTACTGAGTCTTTCCCTTTCTATCCTCTGCCAAAAAGATTTACTCAATAACTGCTTAAAGGGTACAAAATTATCTTTCTCTACACTATGTCCAATGGCAAAAACAGAATTCAAAAGATGGGATCCCAGAAGTAGAGATAACTTATGAATTTAATAATTAGTTTTCAAACTCAAAACTTGCTTTATTCATATAGATTCAATCAAGTAATTTTTAAAATAAAGTTTAAGTAAACATTAAGAATAAAAAACTAGTATGTACTATATACTTACAGCCAACTTATAGTTAATAACCATAGGGTGAATGTTAATACCTATAAAGTTCTATTATCTTCCTACCAAAATAGCTTCTGGTAAATTCAGTTTATAACTGAAAGAGGGTGGCAGTCATCTGAAACAACGCCCTCATCTTATGTAGGTAAGGAAACTGAAGAACTAAAAGGGTCACGTAACAAATTAAAGTAGAGCCAGGTTAAGAAATTTTTTTTTGACATGTCTATTTCTCCAAAGTGGCAAGGGAAGGAGCACATGCAAAGGCCCTGTGGAGAAGTTGGAATACTGAAAGGATTAAAACAAAGCCAAAGTGGTTGGAGATGTAGGGCTGAGTCCTCACATGTGCTTACAGGCCATAGTAAAGTCATATTAAGATCTGAAAAGTTGTGTAAAGTCCTAAAGGATCACAAGTAAAAGAAGAGACATGATCAAATTGATAAAATTTTAAATTGATTTCTCTAATAACAGGGTAGAGATACATTTGTCTTCAGCAAAAAGGAAAAAAAAAGGAATCATAATAAGAGCTACATTAATTCAATTTAAATTTAAAGAGCTATTCTTATCCTTCATTTTTATTATGTCCTTTCTCCCTTATTAAAATGGTCTTTCATTTTGGAAATGACGGTGATGATACACAGATAGGCTATTTTAGCATCAGTAGTTGGCACAAGTTAGTAGCCCTTATAGAGAAACTGGTGCGTTCATACACTACTGGTAGGAACACAAAGTAATGCATTACTTACCGTTGGGAATTTGGCAGTAGCTAAAAATACACACACCACATATTTACCTTTTAACCCAGCATTCTCACTTTTTAGTATTTACCTTGAAGACATACTTTCAATAATATAAAAATATGTATGTTCAAGGTGCAGCATTATCTGAAGTTGTAAAATACTGGAAACTACCTACATGTCTGTCTAAACACAGAATAAACTGTAGCACATATACATATTGTAGTATTATGTGGCTATAATAAAGAATAAGATCTCCAAGAACTAATATCCAGAAAGTATTATTAACAATGAAGAAACAAAGCATAAAAAAACACACATAGTATCCTGCCTTTTGTGTTAGAAAAAGACAAAACAAGTAAACATACATATATCTGCTCATTTGTACAAAAAGAAGCATGAAAAGAATAAACCAAAAAGGAACAGGGATGGGGAATGGTGTAGGAGCAATACTGAAGGTAATAACAGCTGAGTGTAAGGCTTTGGGAAGCATGTTTATGTCTTTCATCAGGAATCAGAAAACCTTTTTTTCAAGGATCAGATAGTAAATATTGTAGGCCTGCAATATATGCCATCCTATTGCAACTCTGCACTGCAGTGCAAAAGTAGCTACAGATAACACATAAACAAGTGTGGCTGTGTTCCAATAAAACTACTTTTAAAAACAGCCCATGGGCTATATGTACTACCTCCTATCTTACACAGTCAAAAACTAAAGTCGACAAGGATGAGAGATAAAAAAAATAAAACCCTAGAAGTACATCTTTATGAGTGCCTGGCACATAATAGGTTTCAATAATTATCTGTTGAGTGAATGAACCTTAAAGTTCTATTAAAAGATGGACATGCCTGATCAGGCAGTGGCACAGTGGACAGAGCGTCAAACTGGGACAGGGAGGAACCAGGTTCAAAACTTCAAGGTCACCAGCTTGAGTGCAGGATCATAGACATGACCTCATGGTTGCTGGCTCAAGCTCAAAGGACTCTGGCTTGAGTCCAGGGTTGCTGGCTTGTGTAAGGGGTCACTTGCTCTGCTGGAGCCCCTGGTCAAAGCACATATGAGAAAGCAATCAATGAACAACTAAGGTGCAGCAACAAAGAATTGATGCTTCTCATCGCAGCAACAAAGAATTGATGCTTCTCATCTCTCTCCCTTCCTGTCTGTCCCTCTCTCTGTCTCTGTCAAAAATAAAATAAAAATAAAACAGTTGGACAAGAGTTCTAGTCAGGGCTTTGCTACTAAGTATATAGTAATACGTACTTTAGTTAAGCGATTTAACCTTTCTAGGTTGACCTCTTTACCTTTAACTATGGGTTTTAAACTAGATACTACATAAGGTCCAGGCAATACCTCATATCCTATGTTTCTTGTTCTTGTCAGTTATAACTTCCCTTTAGTAATCTTCCTTCCTTTTAGTAACCATTTCTAGCACTGTTACCATGTTATATTGGGACTACTGCAATCACTCCCTCACTCAGCCCGCTTCCTACTTTCTTCCCTTGAACCTGTCCAAGACAGCTCAAGATTTGCCTCTTAATCACCTTGTACTGATTAATGTCCAGTTTTAAAAGCTGTCCGATTCTTCACTGCCTGAAGGAAAAAGCCCAGGTTCAAGTTTCAAAATCCAACCCCAACTAACCCAAAACTTTGGTTTCTCTCATCTCCCAATCAGCATACCTCTACTCCAGAGTGGTCCACTACTTGTCCTGTGTTCACAACTTTCACTTTCTTGACTCTAGACATTTAGGCACATGACACACTACTCACCCCTCTCCCTACCCCACAATCAGTCAACAAGGCTCACTCTGCTCCTCTTCCCTTTTCATTCTACAAGGCGCAGCTCAACTTCTAAACAAAATCTTTGATAACACTTATTGTCTGTATCACTTATTTTGTATTTCTTTACTGCCTTTTTTAGTTATATATTTTACATGAGCCATGTCTTATCTTCCTAACTAGAGGCTTCAAGCTCCTTACAGAAGGGGATTATGTCTTATACTTCTTTGCATTCTCAGTAGCACCTAACATATAGGACTTTGGTAAAGAGAGTCAAGATTGGGGAAAAGAGGCTTAAAAGTTAAAAGCAAATTATATATTATTTTCCTGCCATGCTGAAGATTAATTTTAAATAACTAATATCTATTTACTTATATAGTATGTACTTTGGGTCTTTATAAATATAGTTCTAAAAAATGTCCTATACCTACACACAGATATGTAAGGAAACTAAAGACTGCCTTTTGTTTCACCAAATCTATGGTTCATTTAATTCTTCCAAAGCACAAGGGAAAAAAGGCAAATTTTCTTTTACCAATACTTGCTCTGACACAAGAACTCAATTCCTGCAGTAGTCACCATAACTCTTATTACTTGGTTTATCAACCTTAACCTATTTCTGTTGAATCCCACTTAGATGAAGTTATATATTGTTAAACCACCTTGTTCTTGAAGACATTCTTTACAGAACATGACTTCTCCTTTGAAACAACTATTTTCTAGGCTAGCTGAATACTAGAATTTTTCCCATTTTTTTCTCTCTGCAGCCTGTGACAGTTTCATTCTTTTTTCAGATTCCATGATTTCTCCTCTCTTGGGTTTCTTTTTCATTTTGCTAAGGCACATTCTGTAGTAATTTTATCTCAAAAAGGATAGTCAAGAAACTTTCTCAGACCTTGCTTGTCTGAAAATTGTTTCATTTCCCCCTCCTGTCTGACAGTGTAGGTCAGATATAAAACCCCAGATAAAAGCTGTGATGCTGATCTGGGCCTTTTTCCCCTGTAAATAACTTACTTCTTCTCTCTGAAGCTTTTGATTTATTACTTTTTAAATTTTGAATTCTCACCAAGATTTATCCACATTCATTCATCCTGCTTGGTTCTATGGGTCCTTTCTATCTCAAGTGCCCTGGCTTCCATTAAGTTTGCAAATTTTTGTGTGTTGTTTTTTTGTTGTTGTTGTTGTTTTAATTATTATTTTCTCTCTTTCATTTTCTTTGGCTTTTATTTTGGGAATGAATAAATACATATTGAACTGAGGTGCCCCAAAATACCAAAATAAGGGCAATAAACTCAGTAGTGCAGTCAGTAGTTTATGGTATTTGCCTCTTAACAGAATTACTTTTCCTATTACTCTCTCTCTCTCTCTCTCTCTTTTAAATCTTTCTTCAAGTCTGTGATAGAAGTCTGGATTTACCTTAATTTCAATTGTGCTTCTTTGCAGGCACCAGCAGGAAAGCTTAGCCCTCTGTATGTACATATACACAAAAGTTGGGGGAGGGGGGGCAGACATATACACTGCTCACAAAAATTAGGGGTATTTTGTCACTTCATATTCATTTTGAAATATCCTCTAATTTTTGTGAGCAGTATATTTGTATAGCTTGTGCACCGCACAAAAGCACAAGGCTTCTGCCTAAATTCTGTACAAGCCTAGGCGCATATGTCCAAAGGGGTGTCTTTTTCTTCATTAGTACAGAAGGAGACACATTTTCCTGATTCTTATAGGCTAGCACAGTGATAGGTAGCAGACTGGCCTGGTGTTTCATGGACCAGTAGTTCTCAAATCCACAATTGTAAAAAATAAAGATGACAGATTAGCAGTTATCAGCATCACCTGGAAACATGTTAGAAATACAAATCCTAAGACTCTCTAAGTCTTAGAATTTAGTCTAAGTGCTGTCTCTAAGACAGCACTTTAAACAACTCTCCTGATTACTGTCCCATTCTCTGTACCTGCTATCTTGTCCTTGAAGACAAAGTCTTCCACTCCCACCAGAGCCCTTTTCTGTGCATATTCAGGGCTGTAGTTCTCTACTTTGTTGTATCCATCAGTATACCCTTTTCTTTTTATTCTCAAAACTGAATCAATCCCTCGACTTCCCTCCATACTCTGCCCTTCAGAGTTTCAGTACCGCTTGGTTTCATCCCCATGTGTTTAATTTTGTTCCTTTTCTGTCACCATTCAAAGGTTTAGAGAAGAAAAAGAGGTAAAGGTGTGTGCTCACTTTGCTATTCTGAACCACAAATATTCTCACTTTTAAAAGCAACTGCACAGTTTAAGTTACATAAGAAAAAATTATACCACACAACCCCTTTTACTGATCTTAAAAAATAACATGCATGAAGCTTACACATAAAAACAAAGCAAATCCGCCTGACCAGGCGGTGGCGCAGTGGATAGAGCGCTGGACTGGGACGCGGAGGGCCCAGGTTAGAAACCCTGAGGTCACTAGCTTGAGCACGGGCTCATCTGGTTTGAGCAAGGCTCGCCAGCTTGAGCCCAAGGTCGTTGGCTTGAGCAAGGGATCACTCACTCTGCTGTAGCTCCCTGGTCAAGGCACATATGAGAAAGCAATCAATGAACAACTAAGGTGCCACAATGGAAAATTGATGCTTCTCTCATCTCTCTCCCTTCCTGTCTGTCTGTCCCTATCTATCCCTCTCTCTCTGTCACAAAAAAAAGCCAATCTTTACATGCTATGAACACAACCTTCAGGTTAGTTTTCTTTAAAAAATGATAAATTTCCAATTCTTTAACCATTAAAATTGTTAGCTCATATTTTAATAGGGCATAAAAATCTATGAAAACTTACTACAGTTCTTGATTTTAAAATAAATTTTTATTGGCCCTGGCCGGTTGGCTCAGCGGTAGAGTGTCGGCCTGGCGTGCAGGAGTCCCGGGTTCGATTCCCGGCCAGGGCACACAGGAGAAGCGCCCATCTGCTTCTCCACCCCTCCCCTTCTCCTTCCTCTCTGTCTCTCTCTTCCCCTCCCGCAGCCGAGGCTCCACTGGAGCAAAGATGGCCCGGGCGCTGGGGATGGCTCTGTGGCCTCTGCCTCAGGCGCTAGAATGGCTCTGGATGCAACAGAGCGACACCCCAGAGGGGCAGGACATTGCCTCCTGGTGGGCATGCCGGGTGGATCCCGGTCGGGCGCATGCAGGAGTCTGTCTGACTGCCTCCCCGTTTCCAGATTTGGAAAAATTAAAAAAAAAAAAAAAAATTTATTTACTTACATGAGTAAAACATTAACATTGAACTAAAATTTATGCTTTTCTGTGAAAAGGATTTTATGTATAGTACTTGATGAAGCAGAAGCAGCAGTCCATTTTAAAAAAATGAGTATTACTTCAAACACTGCACTAAACAATTACAACCTTGGCCTGCATGCCCCATATGTAATTTTTGCTGATGGCTGAAATGACTGGTTTCAAAGTTGGTAGGCAAAAATTGCTACACTTTGTGCTGTGGTACCATAAAGCTTCTTTAGACTGAAACACATGTAATTCAACATAATCTGAATTACTTAAGGAATAAAATGGACATGTATTAAAAATAGAAAAGGATGTGTACAAATAGTCTAGAAAAGATTACAGAGTTGTTCCTAGAGAAATAACTACAAAAGTCAGAGACGCTATTTTTGTATCATCATGGCAATTTTTACCCATCCCCATTTACTCAGGACATTTATTCTTCATCTGAAAGAGAACTGTGAGTTAAATCCTGGTCTAAAATGCATGATATTAAAAGTGGTCAATATGTCTATTTACAGGCATATTTACAATGTTCCTGTATTTTCAAGAACAAGTTTATATTTTAAAGAGTTTGGTACTAGTTTAGGGAACTCTATGTTCACTTTTGTTTATGACTCAATTTTTAGTAATAGATAAGTCATTTTACCTCCCCATCTTTCTTATTTTAATGTTTAAAAGAAAGAAACTGAAATGACAAAACAAATTATAAAAACCAGTGTTACTTAGTAAGTAAATAAAAAATCTGTTAAATTATCTTAGACTATGGAAAGGTCCAGTACATGATCAGTTATTAATAAAAATAGTAAATGTTTGTTAATTTTAATAAAGATAAAAATAACCAGATATTAAACTCCCCCAAAAATGAACTTAAAAAACAGTAATACATATTTATATTAGTCTTTGAAGAATTCTTAAAAAGTATAGTTAAAATCTTAAAGAGAAATTATCTGTTATATTTATTGAAGGCAAGAAACAATAGAACTTAACAAAAACAGAAACGGTTTTTTAAAAAGAGAAACAAATCCAGCTGCTTCCTAGTCTACATTTCCTTATTATGTTCTAAATCTAGCACAGGAAGACACCAGAAATACTTTTGAAATTTCATCCCAATAAATTCAATTTTAAAAAATATGCTTAATATTTGGTTATTTCTAACAATAGTGAAAAATATTAAGACTTAGTAAGTAAATTGATAAAACCATACAACACTCACATGCGTTTTAAAACTAGGTCATAACAGATCAGAGTTTTAAAAACAAGCCATAAATATCTGTAAAAGATAAATGTCAAAAAGTTGCTTATATTTTATAATTAAAGGTAAATGAACTCAGATGATTTAAGAATAATTACTCTAGAGTGATTCTAAAGTTTTACTAAATTCATTAATATCATATTCTTATTTTGCTGTAGAAATTCAGAAACTACATTAATTAGCATAGATACCCTCTAAGATATTTCTACTCTGTGTTTCTTGTACATCCAGGTTCAAGAGCCCTTCCTCACAATTACAGTTAGGATCTGACTACAAGTTTAGAGACTAAAAATTCTAAGACTGTATTCAGTAACTTTCAAACATCATGACCTTATTGTACACCCTCTGAAGCAGAGTCCAAGTGCTTCCACTCCCAAAGGTTAAAAGTACAGAGAGTATTTCCAAGCTATTCTTCTACAGCTGCTATCTCTCTTCTTGTTTGTACTTGATAATGAACAAACACTGACCTAGGGGTAATTACTGACATTATTCATAACTATAGCAATGTAACAAATTCCAGCTACAAGAGAACAGTGAACACTGCCCACATTTAACAATGCTGGAGTTCAGTGACACCTTGCATTCCCTGAAATTTTTCCATTTTGAGAAGAAAAGGGGGAAGGGGCATCTCAGGAAAAGAGAAAAGTTCTTCAGACTTATATAAGCTGGGGTAAACAGATCCAATACCCTTTAACCGCATTCTTTCTCTTTTCTTAAGAAACCTCTTAACAGTAGGGGACAAGGATGAAGTGAACTAACAATTGTGATGTTTCTTTCTAAAATGTTCCATTCTCATAAATGTTCATTTATTCCTCACAACAACTCTGAAAAGTATTATTACCAGTGGTGGGATTCAAATACTACAATGTAACAACCAGTTCTCTGCCCTAATGACCATTTTAAGTATAAACAAATGATATTCCAAAAGGTAATTTATTATTTCATGCATTTAATATTTAAATAAGAACAATAAAAGAGGTACACAAAACTACATTGTTATAAGAGTTTTAAAATATTAATAAAAATGTTAAATAATATATGACAAAAAACAATAAAACTGTTAAGATATTTTCATATTGCTGAAACAAGTGACAGCTTGTCACCCCCTGATTGTTTGGCACTTTTTCTCTTTACGTTATAAGTTTGTTTACTGAAGTAAAAACTCAAGGGAATTAAAATGTAGTATTTCATCAAAAGTATAATGAGTTTTATGAAATAAATAAATAAATATTACAAGCAGTTACAATACTGTTCCATCCAATTCTTTTCACCTATGGACCAGGCACTTAGAAATGCTATTGCACAGATGAACTTAATTTAAAAAGAATAAAAAATATAAATTTGTGATTTCCACATTGGGTGGCTGCCCAGGCACCCATCTTAGAGAGAACCCTGATTACAAGTACCATTTTAACAACTGGTTCTCTGAACTCAACAAAAAAATCAGTTATCTGTCTGCCAAACTGGTGCGAATCCAGCTGAATCCCACTACTGAAAATCACCCTTATTTAACAGACAAGGAAACCTGAGACACAGACATAACTTTCTCAAAATCACACCAGAACAAGTTACATGACACCTCTGAACCTCAGCTTTCCTTATCTGTAAAATACATAGATAACAATGTTTACTTCTGTGAAGATAAAATGAGAGCTGGTGCCTCTGAAGCTCAGGCTCCTTCTGCTACAGCACAGTGACACAAAGAGAAAGATACAGACAGAGAAAACATGAGTAAAAAAGCTAATCACAACCGTGCAGATACCTAACAGTAAACTAATCAACACCCTAAGAGGCAACAGAGAGGTTAAGAGCAGTCTCTGGAACTAGGTAGCCTGCATTAAAATTTTGCTTCTGCCAACAACTTTGCTTTGTGAACAAGGGAAACTTTCTCAATTTCTCAATGCCTCAGTTTCTTCATCTGCGAAATGGTAATAATGATAGCATGTATTTCACAGGGCTGTATGAAATAAATGAATTAACACATTTCAGCACTTTAACAGTGCTTGTAACAGCACATGTAAAAATATTAACCCCTTGAGTAGTGAGTCTTTTTCATGCTCGCTGACCCCTGGGAGTGAGATTTTTCAAAAACTGAAATTAGTTCCAGTTACAGTTTTATTAACTTACAATCATGTTTGTGTGATAACCAATTTATGGAAACAAGAAGAACATACATTTGCCTTTTTTTAGTGTTGCCTTACACATTTTTAAAATAAAAAATTTTGTCACGAGCATACTCTGCATCAGGGGTCTCCAAACTTTTTATACAGGGGGCCAGTTCACTGTCCCTCAGACCATTGGAGGGCTGCCAAATACAGTGGTCCTCTCACTGACCACCAATGAAAGAGGTGTCCCTTCCAGAAGTGCAGTGGGGGCTGGATAAATGGCCTCAGGGGGCCGCATTGCGGCCCGCGGGCCGTAGTTTGGGGACGCCTGCGGTCAGGAAGTACGAGGACGTATATGAATGTTCATACTACTCAAAGGGTTAATTATAATTTGTACACTGAAAATTCATATACATAATCAGTTATTTTGATGCAGATCTGTATGATGACCAGGAAAGATTCCAAAGAAGTATACCAGTGAAACCTTTTATAAGCACTGCTTCCTAAACCAACTTTCCATACCTAAGAGACATTTCTGAGTTGGATTTTTTTTTCCATCCCTGTATTTCATTAACCCCTGTGTCAATTCATGAGCAAGAAAAATGTATAATATGGACAATGAGGGAGGAGGAAGGAAGACATGAATGGACAAGTTATGAATACTTCTCCATAGTGAACTGGAGCAACTTCTCATGTGTCAGAGTGTTCGAAAGATTAAAGGAGGAGGTAATTGCTTAAAGAAAAGAACAGACTAAGAGATCAAACATGCGTTTCAAGACAAGAAGGCACTGGAGCAGATGTTTAGTCATGAAAAATATTTTATGTTTAAAAACATAAACAGATCTGGATCAAGAACTCAATCTCACATAACTATTTAATATAAGACTTACATTAATTTATAACAGCTATGTTGGTTTCTTTGGGTTTCTGTATTCTTAATTTATTGATTTTAGTGAAAGAGAAAGGAACAAAGAGACACAGGAATACTGATTTGTTCTATTATATGCCCTGACCAGAGATTCAACTTGCAACCTCTGTGCTTCGAAACAAAGCTCTAACCAACAGAACTATCTGACCAGGGTTAGGTTTTCTGGGGTTTTTTGATTATTTGTTTTTAGGTGAGAGGAGGGGATACAGTGAGGCAGACTCCCACATGCGCCCTGACTGGTATCCACCTGACAACCCCATTGGGGGCCAATGCTCAAGTATCGAGCTATTTTTAGCACCTGAGGCTGAAGCACACAGACCAACAAGCTATCCTCAGCGCTCGGGGCCACCCTTGAACCAATCAAGTCACTGGCTGCAGGAGGGGAAGAAAGAGAGAAGAGAAAAATGAAGGGAGGGAGAAGCAGATGGCCGCTTCTCCAGTGTGCCCTGACAGGGAATTGAACCCGGGACATCCATTTGCTGGGCTGATGCTCTATCCATTGAGCAACTGGCCAGGGCCTCTGTTTGTTCTTTTAATATATGGGGAACCACATAAAAAAAATCACAAATTCTTTACTGATCCTTAACAATTTTGATGATACAGAATGATTTTATTAAATTGAGCTTATATTCTTAGATCTTTTTAAAGCAATCATCTACCCACATTTCAGTGGATAATTATTTCTGTGAACTAAGTTACCACCCTTATTTTACTTGTTTGTACTTTGCTGTATATCTATTTTTTAATTCTAAAATAGTTTACTAGTAAAACACAAGGTCACTATAAAAAATTGTATTGCTAAGATATTGCCTTCCTTTATTTTTACTTTTCAGGCTCTACATTCTTTATTCTTATAGAAGACTTGGAGCATACCCAGAGTCTTTCATTAAAACTGAGAGCAAACTCAGTTCTAACAGTTCAGTCTATGGAAACAGACCTAACTTTCCATTTAACATCATTCTCATCCCTCCCTTCAATCAATCTCTTTCAGAGATGATCCAAATACCTAATTCATCAACCCTAAGTTACTATATATTCTAAAAAAACATGTTAAAATCTCATTTCTGAGAGTTGCATGAATGAAATATATATGCACACTAGTATATTTCCTTTGAAAATATACTTTGCTCTTTTTTGCAAAGTCTTCTTTGAATCTTTTCTTAAGGGATACATTATAACAACAGTGTCAGTGCACTGCAAAAAGGAGCCCGCTAACAGAGGGTACTTTCCCCTTCCCATCAATGCTTAGCTCTTAGGCAAAACACCTTGCTGATCAAGATTAAAAAGTACATATATTATTTTTTCACTTAGAATAAAATTCACTTACTATTTATACTGTTGCGTTTTATACTGTCTAACATGCTCTATTAGATGTTATAGTGTTAATAAGAACAGTGTGAATGATTTAATAGAAATAATGTGGTACAAGGAAAGGAGTACCAGTACTTTATAGACATTCTGTGTTTCTTTCCTCATATGCAAAACTGGAACTATACCTACATCTTCTACTCTGCAGAGTTCGTGTAAAGAACCAACAGAGTATTTCACATGAAAGCCATATAATGTCAGGGCCTTACAGTCATCCAGAAACTGGCTACTCCAAACAGGGTCCCACAGGCTACCACTATCACGTAATCAACTGCGAGCTTGTTAGAAATGCTGAATCTTAAGACTAACCCTAGACCTACCTGATAAAAATCTGTATTTTAACAAGATCTCCAGGCGATTCCCACCGACACTCAAGTTTGAAAAGCACTGCTTAAAACAAAACAAACAAAAAACCCTTAGTCTGAAAGAAAGACACTTTGTCAAGCTAGTTGTGCCAAAACCCCAAAAGGACAAAGGGCATGTTCAGTAGTGTATATTGATTTATCATATTAGGAGAGCAACTTAGAGTGGGTATTATGGAATGGTAAGACCTGAACACTAAAAAATAGTAACTCACAGGGAAAGAGAGAGGAAACGCAGAAAAAAACTAGAACTGTAGGAATAGAGGACAATATTCTCTGGAAGCAAATGGCAGTCTAGCCCACACATAATATAATAATGTTTATAATGATGTCCCTCACTCAAAAAGTAAAATTAAATATCTTATGTTGAAGAAGACATGTATAAACTCTATTTCAAGAAGATTTCCCTTAATAAACCCACTTTTAAAAAAATTAGTGCATAGAATTATCCGCTACATTAACTTTTGTATACTATCACATTTACCAATAGCGCTAGCTTTCCATTTTTAACAACATTAAAAACTTAATACCTTTTAAGACTAAATTATGGTAGTCTTAAATCAGTATGCATCTACCATTGCCATAGTTGAGCCATAATTTCCCCTTAATATGCCTCACTCTAGAGCTAGGCCTTACTAATTCTGTGTCTTTCTACATTTCCACACCTGTACCAGTCTTTTCCCATCCACATACGATCACTCCCTCCACTGACTCTCATGGCTGACTGTATTTTATGGTGCAATACAGTTATTCACTTTTCTACTACAGTCCAAGCTCCTTCAAGGCTAGAAGCTATTTCCCACATCATTATGTACCTCACAGAGGCAAGTACAATTCCTTTAAAAATATCTGATGTATAAAATATCAGGTATGTCCAAGGAGAACAGGGAAGAACAGAGCTAAAGGAGAATAGGGGAATGAGACCTCTGTGCTACCTTTTTTAAAAAGAATTTTTCTCCAATATTTTACAAATCATGAAGCAATCCAAAAGAATATGGATCCACATTCAATAGTGGCAAATAATTCTTAACATTTCAATAGTTTTATAGAAACATAAATTCTTGGGCTAAAAAGGGCCCAAATCTTTTGGACTGTCTCAGATTACAAAGCAATAAACAGATACAAAGACATTAAGTTGTACATGAAAAAGCTAGGACCTAACGCCAGGTCTCCTGATTCCATGTCCCACGTTAGGCAGGCCACGCCATCTCTCACTGGATAATGGTGGTTTGCGCCACAGATGAAAGAACTCTCTGTCTATACGAGTGTTTGAGGAATAGGGTAAGTAAGAATGTGAAGATAAGGCAGGAGCAGATAATCACAACTAGAGCAGAGAGGCTAATTTTTTCTGAATGGCAATAAGGAGTTACAGGTTTCTGAACATTAGCATTGCATGAATAAGTATTTAGGAAGATTAACTCGGCACCAAAGTATAAAGTGGAGAACAGTGTCAAAGCTCAGAGACCAAACAGGAGCCTATAATATTGTAGTAAGTTAAATGTAAAAAGGTGATAATCTTCTCTACGAAAATGTAAATGAAATAGATTTTTAAAATAATAATAAAGTAAATCCAAGATACATAATAAAGCTTTGTTTTGTTTTTAAAGACTCTTATACCTGGTAACTATAGAGGAAAAGACAGAATGCTCAGTATTCAATCCTGGATGAATTGAAAAGTAATGTAAAAATATTGGGAAGCAAAGTTGTATTTAGAATAAAAGAATTTCAGTTTTGAATGGTGAAATCAAGTCTCCTAAACCACTTGAGAAGCTACTAGTTGGCTGCAGGAGTTAGGGCAAGAAATTAGGAAGTCTGACACTGGTCAGACTGAAAGGTTAAAGCCTTAACTAGATTTTCAGAAAAAGTCAGATTTTTAAAAATTAAAAATCCTATTGCTTATAAAAAGTAAATATGTGGTTGTTTTATATAATTCATGAGGAGCTTTTAAAAACCCAACTTAAAACATTTTTTATTAAGAAGCATGGTATAAATATAATATATAGCATCATATTAGTTCATTGCACCTACCCATATTTTTTTAAAGTGTTAAATATAGCTTAATCATTACCTTATAATTCACTTACCTTCCTGAGACATACCTCTTAGTAAAATGTAACATTCTTTAAAAACATTGTCTAATGGTAAATACTATAATCTTTGTGCAAAGTGCACCAGAGGTTAATTATCCCCCACACAGATAATGCAACAGATATCCTTTGGGGCTTTTTCAAAGCCACAGGCTTTCTTTCTTTTGTGTACACTTCCTGTTTGACATTTCAAAAGAATCAAAGACGCTTAAACATTTTTTTATAAGTTTCTAAAAAAAAAAAAAAAAAAAAAGAAAGAAAAACCCCTATTCATTGTAACTGTAGTGATGTATAAAACAGGCCTTAATTTAAAATTTGCAAAAATAATTTAAAAAGAAATATATTTAATCTGTTCTCATATAAAAGCGCTTTGGGCAAATATTTGTATAATTGAATGAAGAAACTTGCTAATGTTCAGTGACTACAGAAAAACAGTATGACAGATCCAATTTAATGAGTCAGCTATATTTGACAGCATTGAAAGGAGACTCAACTTTCCCATGATTTGTTAAAATTTAATACAAGAAAATAGTTAATAACTAGTATTTCTATGCTTTCTATAGAAAGGGATTTGGCATGGTGATGGGCCAACTTGGACTTGGTGAACATGTTAAGGACACTACTCTTTTATGGATTCTTGCTGTATTAGCCAAAAGTTTGCTTAAAGGCTTTAAATCACTGTAAAAAAAATAGAAGACTGGATAAAGAAGATGGGGCACATATACACCATGGTATACAATTCAGCTAGAAGAAATGATGACATCGGATCACTTACAGCAGAATGGTGGAATCTTGATAACATTATGCGGAGTGAAATAAGCAAATCAGAAAAAAACAAGAACTGCAGGATTCCATACATTGGTGGGACATAAAAGCGAGACTAAGAGACATGGACAGGAGTGTGGTGGTTACGGGGGGGGGGGGGGGGGGGGGGGGGGGGGGGGGGAGGGGAAGGAGGGAGAGGAGGAAGGGGAGGGGGAGGGGTACAAAGAAAACTGGATAGAGGGTGACGGAGGACGATCTCTCTTTGGGGGATGGGTATGCAACAGAACTAAATGACAAGATAACCTGAAAATGTTTTCTTTGAATATATGTACCCTGATTTATTGATGTCACCCCTTTAAAGTAAAAATTTATTTATAAAAAAAAGGTAGATGTACACAAGCCTGTATATTATGAGATTCATTGTGCATAAATGTCAATGAATAATTCCCTGATTGATAAATATATGAACCTTTCCATGCAAAAAAAAAAAAAAAAAAAGAGCCCTCTGAAACAGTATTATTCAGAAGATAGGATGCATTTAATATGGGAAAACAGAAATGAAACTCTAAATATTCTTTAAGTACACATATTTATAACAACATTATGAATCACTAAATACTATATATAACTCTTCCAGTCGTGAAGGAGCAGAGACTAATTTATCTTAAATAACTACAAAATCAAAAACATAAATGAAACAATAGCTTTCAGACACTGAATACATAAAGCAGCATAAGACATAATCCCTGAGAAAAAGAAAACAAATGGTAAACCCCACCACTGCCTTAGCTTAATGTGTGGAGAGGGTTCCCAGGCTACAATACAGGCAGGAAAAACTGAAATAGAGTTTAATGGTCTCCCTGCTTGAGGGAGTTGAGAATTCAAGGAAGCCAAGACAGCTAAAATTAGCTTGACAGAATAGAGAAAGGTGAGGTTGAAAAAGGAGAGAGCTGAAGAGAGAGAGCTACAGGGGCTGCAGAAGTTTACTCTCAAATCTTCAGCTAGGTACAGATTAGTGCATTCATGTATGGAAGCTCCCCAATGCCAGGGAAAGAACCAGTGGAAGCAGCAGGACTATTCCAGGGGCTGACAAACGACCAGAAAGAGTTCTGATTTCCATCAGCCAGATCTACGTAATATATGGGACATCAGTATTCAAGGGGACCCCCTGATCCTGGACAAGCCCTGTGACTATTCTAACAAAACAAAGCTTCAGCTATGGTCTTTTTGGTTCATAGAAGCCTTTTGGAGACCAGCTGCTATATAAGAAGCATGATTACCCTAAAACCAAACTGCTATGAGATGCCTAGGTTCTTCTATGAGGAGGGAAAACAGGATGGAGGGAGGGTTAGCATGTACCAAGGTAAGCAAGGTGTCACACTTGTGAGTTAAGAAGTACATTGGAAGTGGAACCTGCCCCAGACCCCTGCTGACACTATATGGTCAAGAATGAACCACCTAGTCAAGCTCTTCCCAAATCCCAATCCACAGATTCACGGGCAAAATAAAATGATTATTTTAGTCACTAATGTGTCATCCAACAATAGAGAACACTCCTAATGGCTCTTTTCGATCAATGTTCAATCCTATCCTTCCCATCTTAAAAAACAGTATTCCCTCCACCTCACACATCTCCAGCTATATCTTTACTTCCTTTCAGAGACATTTCTTGTAAAAACTGTCTACAATCACTGGCTCCATACCTTATTTATCTCTCATTTACATCTCATCTAAACCCTACTGTCATCACTCCTGCCCCCATCACTTCTTTCTTAGGATTTCATTTATTGTTTTTAGAGAGAGAGGGAGGGAAGGGAAGGAAGGGGGAGGGGAACAGGAAGTAACACCTTGCTTCCCTTAAATGTCTTGACTGGGCAAGCTCAGGGTCTTGAACCGGTGACCTCAGCATTCCAGGTCAATGCTTGATCCATTGCGCCACCAGAGGTCAGGCCCCCACTACTTCTTTTAACAATCCTTGCTACCATCACCAGTGGCTTCCTTGTTGTTTAAACTAATGAACACTTTTCAGTTCTTACTGGTTGCTCCTATAGTATGTGAAACAGCAAGAAGGCACTCAGACCTTTTAGTGCTCTCTTTCTATGACACTTCTGATTTTCCTCCTATCTCTCTGTTTCCTCCTCCTCTCATCTATTTCAATCTCTTTTGTAGGTTTCTCTTTCTTGTCTAATCCATAAATGTTGCAGATCCTTCGTATTCTATCTTTAGCTGCCTTCTCGTTGTATACTATTCTTAGGTAAACTTATCAATTCTCTAGCCTTTAGTTATTGAGAAAACATAGAAATTAATAGCTTTGAAGCCAGAGAGACGTTGGTTCAAACCACAGCTCTGCCATATAGCTTGAGTGGTCTAGGGCAAGTTATTCAAGTTCTCTAAGCATTAATTTCCGCATGGAGAATAATACTACCAAAGGTTTGTGAAAATTAAACTATCACAAGTATTCACCACAACACCTAGCACAAGATAAGCTGTCAATAAAGTTTAGAAATTTTTGTGCCTGCAGCTCTAAGGTTCACAGTCCTCACATGTTTCTTTACTAAGCTCCACACATACATATCAACTATACTTTACACCTCTACTTGAATAACCATCATTTCAAACAACATAATCAAATAAAATTCATCTTCCCAAGCAAATTTCATTCATTCTGGGTATTTTAATGAATGACACTACCTAGATGTCTTTATCAGTTGGCCTCTCTGTCCATCATTCCTACTTTTATTATTAGTTGCCACATCATATAATACAATGCCAAATACTGTTCTAAATGCTTTACAAAAATTAATTTATTTAACATGAGACACACACAGATAAGAAATAAAGTTCATAAATGACTAGAAAGTAGTATAAATAAACACTTAAGACTGTAAAGCAGGGAAGCATGATTATACACTAGGGTGGTCACGATGGGCAAAATGGAAGTAGACCTGAAAATCTGGTAAACTAGAAGGCAGGAGAAGCATTTCAAGTGGACATAGAATTGAACAAAGACTCTAGACATGGTTTATGATAGTAAACATAAAAGTCTGAATAGAGAAAAGAATATAAGGTAGGCAATTTCAAACATATTTGGACTCATAATCTTTTTACATTTTTAAAATTATTGAGGACCCACAAGTTTCTGGTCACGTGGATTATATCTATCAATACATACTGTATTAGTAATTAAATCTTAATTTAATTAAAATAGAAAATTTTTAAACAACCAACGTAAGATCATTATGTTAACATAAATAATATTTTATAAAAAATAACCATAATTTTCAAAGGTGACTGGCTTGAGCATGGGCTCATCTAGCTTGAGCATGGGATCATCAACATGACCCCATGGTCACTGGCTTGGCTGGAACCCCCTGGTCAAGGCATGTATGAGAAGCAATCAATGAACAACTCAAGTGCTGCAACTACGAGTTGATGCCTCTCATTTCTCTCTCACTTGCAAAAAAAAAAAAAAAAAAATTACAGAAAAGCTACCTTTGAGAACCACCTGAAGAATAGCTGAACAGAATTCCTTTAACTAAGGATATACTTGCATATGGCAGCTAAGAATCAGGAGAGAGATCCTGGCTGAGGAGGTCACCACTGAGGAGTGAGGGGCTCCAGCCCCATACCAGGAACCCCAATTCAGAGCACCAGTGCCAGGAAGAGTTCCCACAAGCTGGCTATGAAAATCAGTAGGGACTCAGTCTGGGTGAGATGAAGGGCTGCTGTAGAACCAGACATCCTCTTAAGGGCCTGAGCACAGACTCACTCAGATAATAGTCGCCCTCAGCTCAGAGAAGCAACAGTAACTCAAAAGCACCAGAAACTTACAGGGAGAAACCGAACTGTCTAGTTTCAAGGCAAGGCCTGGAGGGAGCAGCTTTCTCCTAAGGTGTTGGCAGGTGCCACTGTTCCTTTATGAACTCCCACACACAGCCTGCAGGGGCAGGTGGGCAACAAATCTGAATCTCCATCAACCTGGCTAACATTATTCTCACCCATCCTATTGATTCTCTGAGGCCTCACCACACCCAATTCATGTCCAGCCCAAACTTCTTTTAGAGGCTAATCCACACAAGCAGCTGGTCTGAGCCCATGCTGCAGACTTTCTTAAAATCTCTGAAAGGCCTACACATCCCAAACAAGCAGTGACTGGCCTCCACATGCCCTGTGCCTCTCAAAAAGCAGCCTAAAGTCTGGTGCTAGTGGCAGCAGACCTCAGTTCACAGCATAACCACTTCTAGGCACCTCCAAGCCCAGCATAGGCTGCTACCAACCACGAATCACCTGCAGCTCTTATCAGGTGGCCCTGGAACAAAAAGAGGCAGTAGCTGACCTTGGCCTGTACAGAAGCCCCTTCCTAGAAGCCTCAGAACCAACACACCCAGTGACTGGTTTCAGACCACACTAAAGCAAATCAGTACCACAAATGACAAACACAAAGAGTGAACTCGGCAGGCACCAGAGCCCCACTAAACTGAATCCCACTCCTTGGGGTCAGCCCCCCAAAAAAATAGTTCACCCACTATTAGTCACAGCCAGTCCTCACAGCCAGTTAGCCTGAGGGGTGATGCCACCCACTGACTGACATGCCAACAGCAAGCAAGGCTCAACTACAACAGAAGAGCATAAACAACCCACACAAGAGACACACTTGGAGTACCCAGCTCAGGTGAACAGACAAAATGTGCCACAGGCTCCACAGGACACCTACTACATAAGACCACTCTGCTAATACTGGGAGATGTAGCAGATCTACCTAATACATCAAAACAAACACAGGGAGGCATCCAAAACGAGGAAACAAAAAAACATATCCCAAGTGAATAAAACAAGACAATTCCTAAACAAAATGGAAGCAAGCATTCTACCATATACAGATTTGAAAACACTGCTTATAAGGATGCACAATGAACTTAGGGGAAGAATAGATAATCTTGGTGAGAACTTACACAATGAGATAGAAAACAAACAAAAAAAAAGAACACAGAAACCATAAAAAACAACCAGTCAGAAATAAAGAATAGCCTGACCAGGCAGTAGCACAGTGAATACAGCATCAGACTGGGATAGAGGACCCAGGTTAGAAACCCCGAGGTCACCAGCTTGAGTGCCTGCTCATCCAGCTTGAATGTGGGCTCACTGGCTTAAGTGCAAGGTTACTGGCTTAAGTGCAGGGTCACTGGCTTAAGTATGGGATCACAGACATGACCCCATGGTTGCTGGCTTGAGCCCAAAGGTTGCTGGCTTGAGCAAAGGGTCACTCGCTCTGCTGTAGCCTCCCTGGTAAAAGCACATATGAGAAAGCAATCAATGAACAACTAAAGTGCTGCAAGGAAGAATTGGTGTTTCTCATCTCTCTCCCTTCGTGTCTGTCTGTCCCTATTTGTCTGTATCATAAAAAAAAGAAATGAAGGCTACAATAACTGAAATAAAAAAAAATACATTAGATGGAATCAATAGAAGATTAGATGAAGCAGAGGGTCAAATCAGAGATTTGGAAGACAAGGTAGCAGAAATAAATACCCAATCAAAATAGCAAAAAGAAAAAAGAATTTTTAAAAAATGAGGACAGTATAAGGGACCTCTGGGACAACATTAAGCATAACATTTACATAATAGTTGTACCAGAAGGCAAAGAGAAAAAGCAAATGATTGAAAACTTATTTGAAGAAATAATGACTGAAAGCTTCCCTAAACTACTGAAATAGACATACAAGTCTGTAAAATGCAGTCTCAAATAAGAAGAACCCAAAAGGAACCACATCAAGACATATAATTAAAATGCCAAAGGTTAAACACAAACAGAGAATCTTAAAAGCAACACAAGAAAGGCAGAGAGTTACCTACAAGAGAGCTTCCTTAAAACCGTCAGCTGATTTCCCAACAGAAACTTTGTAGGCTGAAGGGATTTATAAGAAATATTCCAAGTGATGAAAAGCAAGGACTACAACCAAGATTACTCTCCCCAGCTATCATATAAAATCATAGGACAGAAAGAGCTTCCCAGACAAGAAAAAAGCTGAAGGAGATCATCACCACCAGACCAGTATTACTAGAAGTATTAAAGGGACTTCTTTTAGACGACGAAAAAAAAAATTAAAAATATGAATAATAAAATATCACAAGGAAAAAAAATTCTCACTGACAAAGGCAAGCACATGATAAAAGCAGTGCATCAATCAACCAGAAAACTAGTACAAAAGTTAAGAAGCAAAGGTAGGAAGACTATGTGTAATTATAACAGTAAATTAAGGGATACACATAAACGCTCACAGAAAAGAAGTAAAAAGTAATTTAAAAAATATAACATGTAGGGGGTGAGTAAAAATAGTAGTGATTTTAGAATGTGTTCAAACTTGAAGCAACCATAAACTTAAAATATGCTGCTATAAACATGGCTTGGTATATAAGAAGCACCTGGTAATTACAAACCCAAAATCTGCAAGGGAGAGATATAAGAAATAAAGAGAAAGGAATCCAAACACAATACGATTGAGAAAGCCACCAACATACAACAAAAGAGAGCAAGAGAATAAGAAAGGAACAGGGAAGTACAAAAATAATCAGAAAACAACTAATAAAACAGCAATACTACATACTATACATAATTACTTTAAATGTAAATAGATGGTCCAATCAAAAGACAAATAAAGAAGATACAGTACATATATACAATATAACATTACTCAGTCATAAAAAAAGAATGAAATCTTACCATTTACAACAACCAACAACATGGATGGACTTAGAGGGCATTATGCTAAGTGAAATAAGCAGACAAAGACAAGTGCCATATGATTTCACATATATGTCGAATCTAATGAATAAAATAAACAATACAGAAACAGACTCACAGATACAGAGAACAAACTGATGGCTGCAAGAAGGAAGGGGCTTGGTGGGCTGGGTAAAAAAGGTGAAGAGATTAAGAAGTACAGATTGGAGTTACAAAACAGTCACAGGCATGTAAAGTACAGCAGAGGAAATATAGTCAACAACATTATAGTAACTATATATAATGCCATACGAGTACTAGACTCATCAAAGGGATTACTTCTAAGTTATATTTATATAAATGTCTGTACACTTGAAACTAATATAACACTGAATGTCAACTATAATTGAAATATTAAAAAATTAAAAGTAAAATAAATATCAAAACAAAAATTACAAAGATGTTCTTTCATTAAACCACATAAGGGGGGTAAGGAATACTTCACTTAATGTTTCTTTAGGTGAAACACTTTTAAATATGTTTTTTTTGTTGTGTTTTTTTTTTCTGAGGTTGGAAACGGGGAGGCAGTCAGACAGACTCCCGCATGCGCCCGACCGGGATCCACCTGGCATGCCCACCAGGGGGCGATGCTCTTCCCATCTGGGGCATCGCTCTGCCTCAACCAGAGCCATTCTAGCACCTGAGGCAGAGGCCACAGAGCCATCCTCAGCGCCCAGGCAAACTTTGCTCCAATGGAGCCTTGGCTGCGGGAGGGGAAGAGGGAGACAGAGAGGAAGGAGAGGGGGAGGGGTCGAGAAGTAGATGGGCGCCTCTCCTGTGTGCCCCGGCCGGGAATCGAACCCGGGACTCCCGCACGCCAGGCCGACGCTCTACCACTGAGCCAACCGGCCAGGGCCTAAATATGTTTTATATGTTTATAGTTTAATAAGAAATTCTTGCAATACAGAATCAAAAGACTAGAAATTTGCTCCAATTCTAGATCTGTGAGCTAAAAACATGGGTGTGTCCAATTTGTGAAAAATTCAATGAATTATAATTTGTGCTATCTAGTTTTCATTATATACAATGTTCTTCAGATAAAAAAGAAAATCTTAAGGTCTGTGAAAGCTTCAAATATATCTATAGCATGTCCCTTTTCTAAAATGTCAATTATTCTCACAGGAAAAGTTCATAGTATTCTATTTGCGTGGCCTGACTTATCTTGATAGTTACCCACTACCACTCTATTCTTTTTATGATTAAAAAGGTAATATGTGTTTTTTAAATTTACACATTAAAAATGACAATAATAATTATCTATAATTTCATCACTTAGAGATAACACTTAACCTTCTACATCATCCTATTATTAATAAAATGTACCCTTTGCCAGGCTTTGAGCATTTCACTTTTTCTCCAAAAATTCTCAAAAATAAAGAAATATTGAATTTAGAATTCTAGAACACTGTGAAATGTACTAATTAAATAGGCTTGAGCACAAGCAGTTTTTAAACAGTGAATGGTTACTATTTCCTCCACAAAATCCATGTCTTTTCTGTATCCTCACAATGTCTTCCCCAATGCAAGGCATATAGCAGATGTATACTTAGGGAAATAAAAGGAATTCTCTGAAAGAAATCAGAATGGTCACTTTCAGATGATTCAGTAAATGTCACTTCAATATCTACAAGGAAAGGGTACATTAGCCTCTGAAAAGTACTCTCTACTTTTTAATTTTATTTTATTCATTTATTTTTTCTACTTTTAACCCTCAGATTCTTAATTTTCTCTTAACAGCTCTTTTTCTTATAAAGTGAAAGTTCCTGTTTAAACAAGTTACTAAATTTAATGACTAGCAATGTAGTATCCTTCTATCAATTTGCCCTACTACCCTCCTTTTTATCCACTGTCTATATGGCAATACAAGAAAACACTGAGAAATAAGTTATTGCTTAGCCATTAGGTTTTTAAAATATCAAAAAAATAAAATTAAGGTTACATGTACAGATTAGGATTCTAATGAAACTAAAGTCTTAATTTTTTCATTGCATTTCTATATACTAGAGTAAATGAAAAGATATATACAAGCATGCAATAGATAGAAGCATGCAGCCTGACCAGGTGGTAGCACAGTAGATAGAGCATAGGATTAGGATGCAGAGGACCCAGGTTTGAAACTTTGAGGTTGCTGGCATGAGTGTGGGTTCACCAGCTTGAATGTGGAGTTGCCCGCATTAGCATGGGATCATAGACATGACCGCATGGTCTCTGGCTTTGGCTTGAGCCCAAAGGTCGCTGGCTTGAAACCCAAGATCACTGGCTTGAGCAAGGGGTCACTTGCTCTGCTGTAGCCCCCACCCCCATCAAGGCACATATGAGAAAGCAATCAATGAACAACTAAGGTGCTGCAACAAAGAATTGATGCTTCTCATCTCTCTCCTTTCCTGTGTGTCTGTCCCTATCTGTCCCTCTGTCTCTGTCACAAAAAAAAGATACAAGAATGCAACAATTTCAAAAGAAACCAATTCAATATTAATCTATAAATCTGATTATTCACAAAGTTTTACTCAACTATGCAAATTTAAAGAGCATTATAGAAGAACTTCAAATACTGTACTTTTACTACATAAAAATTCCACCTTCAGTAAAACAATACCTTTTCAATAGCTCATATGCTATAAATCAAATACATAGAGAATATAATTTCTGCCTTATCTATAATGCTATAAACAATAACTATACTTGAATAATAGTGTAGATTTTTGAACTATTTTTAAGAATAAGGGGAAAATCCAACTAAACAACTAAAAAAACTGTACTATTAAATCATCTAAATAGAATAATCTCAAATTTTTTTTCATTTTGTTAAAATTTAAGAGATGTTTAAAATTTCAAACATAAAACATTTGTTTTAAAAAAATTACCTCCATACTTTAAAGAATTCAGCTTTGCGTTAAAGTGCCATACTTTAAGAAAAGCTTTTCTTAAATAAATCACTATATTAGATGGTCAAGGGAATTCAAATAAAAGAAAACTCTAATACTCGACTCTTGGGCTATACACTGAAATCATAATATTCATTAAATTGTATATTTGTTCTAAAGCTAAATTTTAACTAACATCTCTCACTAATAGATATGCCATATGCATATAAATATCTTGAATTATTTTAGCTAGTTACTTACTGAGAGCCATGCAAGAGATTCCATGATTCGATGTTCACATCGTTCTAAATGTTTTATCATTTCTCTGGTCAAGTTGGCTTCTGCTTTGATAAAACTTTCAATCACTTTGTAAAAATCAAAAGCTTTTAAATTAAGTACATTCAGAATCCATGGGAAGGACAAATCTGTTCCAGTATCAAGATTCTGAGATGTACTTCCTAAAAATGAAAGAAAAAATGTAACTTAGGCATGAAATGTTAAGCCTTGAACTACATATTTTTAGGCTGGAAGGTTTTATCAAACAAAAAAATTAAAACACAATAAAAGACGAAACAGAAGTTTTTATTTGGAACAGAATTTTTTATTTTGGAACCCACAGACTCCCAGGAAATAGTTTTCAAAACTTTGAGTGTATGTGCACATATGATTTTCCAAGATCAAGGGTTCATAGCTTATATCAAATTTTTAAATGTTTAAACACCCCAAACTTATATCAGGGACAGGTTTAATATCTAACCAGCACTGCATTAACATACCCATTTTAACTGTCTCAGTAATTCTTGGTGAAGGTAGAGAGGAATTCTTTTAAGATTTTGATAATTTTATTCCTTAGAAAACGTTATCTTTTTAAATGTGCATTTCTTGGTTATTAATAAGGATTTACAGTTTTTCATATTTGTTTACTAATTTGTTTCTCTTTTATTGTGTATTTGTATCCTTAGATAAATCTTTGTTTTTTGCAGAAAAAAGTATTTTCTAACATTTATAATGTTATTTTCAAAATAATATATGTTTAAAATTATATTAAAAAAAGAAAACACTATCACTGGCCTCTTTCTGTTTATCCGATGAATTCTAGCGCCAACCTTTGGTCATATGATCATAGAGTTTATAACAGTACTTCTGGATCAGTGAACGCTGTTCCTTAGTACTCCTTTGGCATTTTACAATCTCGTTAGTATTTGAAGGAATTTAAATAGGTACATTGCCTAGATTCAGAATAAGAGCCTAAGTGAAATACTATTCCCAAGATGACCTGAAATAATTCAGAATATAAGCCAGTTAAATAGTTTATGGTGACCAATTACATTTTCAGTCTATACTGATATAAAATACTCATTTCTTCACCTGAATGATACCGCTCCCACCAAAAAACACAAAACACCTTAAATTTGTTTTTTTTTTACTTTAAATTAAACTAAATGTTTTATTTACTAAAATTTAACTTACTGCTATATGTAGCCATTACAACCTCAAGAGCGCATGCCAACAAAGACATATGAAAGACGCTGTCATTCAGGAGTTTGCTAAAAGAAAAAGAAAGTGATTTTGAAACACTTACTTCTATAAAAAGAAAAAATTCTTTTACTAAAAATAAAAAATTTACCTAAAATTTTGAATGGATAATCGTTCTTCTTCCTAAAACACATTAAAAAATGTTAAACTGAAACCATTTTATGACAGTATTGAATTTTTTTCCTATTATTTTCTTTTTAACTTACTGATTTAAGCATAGATTCCATTACTCGGTAATACAACCGCACTCCAAGTTTGTATCGCTACAAATAAAGAAAAATAATTAGTCCTCACTACTTTAGAAAATCACAATTATTAATTTTTTTTTAAGTTTTCTCTTGAAATACATTTCAGAACCTTCTTAGGAATATATTGTAGCTACCAAGAGATCATGAAAGCCAACTTGTCTAAAACTCAAGACTTAATTATAAAATGATAGTTAACACTCCCAATAAATTATCAAGAGGGAGGTCTTTGTTTTCATTCATTCTACTTCAGTCTGTATCATTCAACAGATGTATGTATTTATATATAAAATATGTGACGTGCCTAGTACTATTTTTACATACTATTATGAGACTTTTCCTGACCCAGATCATGTATTTTCAAGATAGCTGTCCAGGATTCACAGAATGGCCTCTGTCCATAAAATAGGCAAAGGAAAAAAATCAGATTTCACTGATATAATCAGCAAATTTTTAACCTAATAACTAGTTCCCATTAATTCAAGGGATGACCAAATTTTAGAGAAACGCACGTGCAGACACATACACTCTCAGACACAAACCATAAACCATATTCCTTCATTTCATATTATGAGCATAAATTTTATATACACATAAAAAGAACTTATCAAGTAGGAGAAAGTGAAGGAAGGATAAATGGTGATGGAAAGAAACTTGACTTAGGTGATGAACATACAACACAATATAAAGATGATGTATTATAGTATTGTACCCCTGAAACTTACATAATTTTATTAACCAATGTCACCCCAATAATTTCAATGTTAAAAATTAAGTATAATTGTTTAATATACTCATGTATCAAAATATAAACTCACAAACTGACATAAATATGTATTGTAAAATACAGTTTTTAAACATATCTTTATGTATTACTTCATTAATGCCACACAACAAAGCAGAACAAATATAAAAACCTGATTTTCAGAGAAGTTAAATGACTGATCATAATGGTAGAAGCCGATGATTCTGATCCAGAGCCCATATTTTTACCCAATATATTAGTTTTAAATTTTCTGAAATAATAATAGCACTATTAAAAATATTACTGATAAAAAATATTACTGATAAATGACATGTCTATGATCCTATTCATACAAGTACATGCATACATGAGTATTCCTAAATGTAGAAGACAAAGCATATGCAAAAATATTTAATAGTATCAAAGGTTTCCGTTTTTTCCTTCTTTGATTTTTTTGAAAATTTTAGGCATATTTTCTTTTGTTCTTATAGAAACAAGAGACATTTTCCCATAAAGTTTTCCAAAAATAGCAGCATACATGGGCAGCCAAGATATACTGTCTATCAACATTTTAAACTATTGGACAAATATCATAATAGTATTATATTTATACAGTTTGGACAGATGTTGCATTTGAAATATAACAGCAGTAATCAAAATTAAAGTTACCTGTGACCCAATTTCTATACATCCTTGTCCCACAGCTTTAGCGAATTTCTCTTTAAAAACGTATCCAATATCCTTCACTCTTTTCAAGATACTTTCCATTGGATTCACTGTGCAGTTCTTTAAGAAAGAAAACAGAATTGTTGAGAATATTTTTAATGAAAATTAACAGATTAGGTATACTGTGAAAACATTTCCACAATAGGTAAGAAAACTACCAAAAATATTGAAAATAAATAATTCTACTTTCAAATGTTAATGAACAAAAAATACCAGAATAAAATAAAAGCCCTATTACCTAAATTTTCTGCTGATAGGTTAGTGAAGCATAGACTTGTTAGCTCTTTCATCCATAAAAAAAGCCTTACAGAATTATAATTGATATCAAAAAAAGACAAAGATCATAAGAGACTACTACATAAAATGATATACCAAGAATTAAACAACCTAGAAGAAATGGAAAAATTCCTAAAAACATATAACCTTCCAAGACTGAATCATGAGAAATATATATCCTGAATAGGTCAATCAACAGTAAGGTATTAAACCAGTAATTGAAAATGTCCCAACAAACAAAAGTCCGAGACCAGACAACTTCATTGGTAAATTCTATCAAACAGTCAAAAAAGAATTAATATTAATCCTTCTCAAACTCTTCCAAAAAACAGAGTGTATTTTCCCAATCCGTTTTATGATGCTAGCACTACCCTGATACCAAAACCAGTCAGATGTCACAAAAAATAAAGTCATAGGCCAAAATCCCTAATGAACACAGATGCAAAAATTCTCAACAAAATATCAGATCAAATTCAGCAATACATTAAAAGAATCATACACCATAATCAAGAAGGATTTATTCCAGAGATGCAAGGATGCTTCAACATCTAAATATTAGTCAATGCGATACACCAAATGCAGAAAAAGCATTTGACAAAACTCAACATCCATTTATAAAAATAACTCTCAACAGAGCAGGCATAAAGGAAAAGTATCTCAACATAATAGGTCATGTATGACAAGTTTACAGCCAGCATCACATTCAATGGTGAAAAGCTGAAAACTTTTCCTAAGATCAAAAATAAGACCAGGATGACCACACCTGCCACTTTTACTCAACATAGTACTGAAAGTCCTAGCCAGAGCAATTAGGCAATACAAAGAAAAGGCATCCAAATTGGAGAGGAAAAAGATAAAACTGTCACTTTTTGCAAATAACATGATATTATATATAGAAAACCCTAAAGGCTCCATCAAAAAATGGTTAGAACTAGGCCCTGGCCGGTTGGCTCAGTGGTAGAGCATCGGCCTGGCGTGCGGAAGTCCCGGATTTGATTCCCGGCCAGGGCACACAGGAGAAGCGCCCATCTGCTTCTCCACCCCTCCCCCTCTCCTTCCTCTCTGTCTCTCTCTTCCCCTCCCACAGCCGAGGCTCCATTGGAGCAAAAGATGGCCCGGGCGCTGGGGATGGCTCCTTGGCCTCTGCCCCAGGCGCTAGAGTGGCTCTGGTCACACAGAGCAATGCCCCGGATGGGCAGAGCATCGCCCCCTGGTGGGCGTGCCGGGTGGATCCCGGTCGGGCGCATGCGGGAATCTGTCTGACTGCCTCCCCATTTCCAGCTTCAGAAAAATACAAAAAAAAAAAAAAAAAAAAAAAAAAAAAAAAAAAAAAAAAAAAAAAAATGGTTAGAACTAATAAACAAAGTTCAGTCAAGTTTCAGGATACAATATCAATACACAAAAGTCAGTTGTATGTCTATACACTAAGAACAGACTATGATAAAAAGAAATTAAGAAAATAATCCCATTTACAACTGCATGAAAAAGAATTATGTACCTAGGAATACATTTAACCAAGGAGGTGAAAATCTTGTATACTGAAAACTATAAGACTCTAATGAAAGAAATTGAGTAATACCAAATAAATGGAACACTCAATCCTAAAATCTGCATGGAATCACAAAACACCGAAATAGCCAAAGCAATATTGAGGAAAAACAACAAAGCTGGAGCCATCACACCTTGATTTCAAACTACATTACAAAGCTAGAGTAATCAAAACAGTATGGAATTGGAAAAACAGAAACACAGATCAATAGAGAGAGCAGTGACCCTAGAAATAAACCCACACATACATCATCAATTAATTTATGACAAAAAACCAAGAATTCAGAAAAGGGAAAGGACAGTCTCCTCAATAGGTGGTGCTGACAAAACTGGACAGCCAAATAAAAATGAATAAAACGTGACCACTATCTTACATATACACAAAAATTAACTCAAATGGGTTAAAGTCTTGAGTGTATGACCTGAAACTATAAAATTCCTTGACAAAAAAAGAGGTGGAAATAAGCTCTTGACATCAGTGTTAGAGATACTTTTAATCTGACACCAAAAGCAAAAATAAACCAGTAGGAGTACATCAAACTAAGTCTTCTGCACAGCAAAATGAAACAGGTAATCTACTCAAGAAGATAAAATCTTTGCAAATCATATGTCTCATGAGGGTTTACTATTCAAAATACATAAAGAACTCATACAACTTAAATGCAAAAAAGAAACCAATCAAGTTAAAAATGAGTAGATCTGAATAGTCATCAGAAGTTACCACAGGCATCACAGAAATACAAAGAATCATACAAGAATACTATGAAAGACTATATGCTACCAAATTCAAGAACCTAGAAAAAATGGATATGTTTCTAGAAATATATAACCTTGATGAAATATATAACCATGATGAAATCATGAAGAATTGGAAAATCTCAACTGACTGATCAATAGTGGAAAAACTGAAACAATATCAAACACCTCCCAAAAGTAATAGTCCAGGACCAAATGGCTTCACTAGTAAATATTACTACACATTCAAAGATGCGATACCTATCCTTGTCAAACTCTTCCAAAAAAATTAAAGAGGCAATGCTTCCTAACACATTTTAGAATGCCAACAGAACCATGATACCAAAATCGGGCAAAGATAAAACACACACACACACACACACACACACACACACACACACACACACACACAAAGACCAAAATCTTTTATCAATACAGATGTAAAAATCCTAAATGAAATACAATCAAGTTGGATACAACAATATATTAAGGAAAATAAATCACAATCAAGCGAGGTTCATTCAATGGGCAGAAGATGGTTCAATATATACAAATTAATCAATGTAATATACCACATTAATAAAATAAAGATTAAAATCACATGATCATATCAATAGATGTAGAAAAATCATTTGATAAGATACAACATCCATGTATGATTAAAACACTCAATAAAATGGGTATAGATGAAAAGTATCTCAACATAAATAAAGACAATATATGATAAACCCACAGTTACTATCACTCTCAATGGTCAAAAACTGAAAGCTTTTCCTCTAAGATCAGGAACAAGAAAAAGATGTCCACTCTCACCACTCTTATTCAACACAGTCCTGAAAGTTCTAGCCAAAGCAACTGGGCAAGAGAAAGTAATAAAAAGTATCCAAATTGGGAATAAAGAAGTAAAATTTGCAATTTTTGCAGATGACATGATTCTTTATATAGAAAACCCTAAAGACACCAAAAAACTATTAGAAACCATAAACAAATACAGCAAAGTTGCAGGATACAAAATCAATGTACATGCCCATCCTGTGGTAGCACAGTGGATCAAGTGTCAACCTGGAATGTTGAGGTCGCAGGATCAAAACCCTGGACTTCCCCGGTCAAGGCACATATGAGAAGCAACTACTACGAGTTGGTGTTTCCTGATCTTCCCTCCACCTCTGTTTCTCTCTCTCTCTAAAAATCAATTTATAAAAATCCACTGCATTCAGAAGAAATAGAAAAAATAATTCCTTTCTAGGAATAAACTTAATAAGGGATGTAAAAAACCTCTATACTGAAAACTACAAAGCATTATTTGAAAAGATTGAAAAAGACACAATAAAATGGAAAAATAATATTCCATGTTCATGTACTGGAAGAATTAGTATGTTAAAATGTTCATATTACCCAAGGAAATATACAGATTTAATGCAAGTCCCATGAAAATCCCAATATTTTTTAAAGAAACAGAACAAAAATATCATATCTGTATGCAACCACAGAAGACCCTGAATAGCCAAAGCAATACTAAGAAAAAAGAACAAAGCTGGTGGCATCACACTCCCTGACTTCAAAATATACTACAAAGCGATGATACTGGCAGGAAAAGAGACACACAGATCAATGAAGTGGAATTGAGATCCCAAAAATAAACCTACATGTATATGGGCAAATCAAAGAAGCCAAAAATATACAATGGAGGAGGAAAAGCACATATGGGATTAAAAACTTCAATAAACGGTGCTGAGTAAATTACAATGTAAACCATATGCAAAAGAATGAAATTAGACTACTCTTTGTCCCCATATACAAAAATTAACTCAAAATGGATCAATACCTAAATATAAGACCTGAAATAACAAACTACAAAGAAGAAGACATAGGTACTAAACTTAAGGACTTTGGTCATAGAGAATATTTTATGAATTTTCCCTTGACCAAGGGCAAGGGAATTAAAGAAAAAAATAAATGAATAGAACTGTGTCAAACTAAAAGACTTCTCCTAACCTGTTGGTGATTCCTTATTGTGCAGTCTTCACTTCAGATACTGCATTTGTCATTTCATTGTTGTCGTTTTTATCACTTCTATGTCCTTTTTAATGGTTACTATTTCTTTGTTTAAATTCTCATTAATATCATCCATTCTTATCCTAAGATCCTTGAGCATCCTTATAACCACTGATTTAAACTCTGTGTCTGGTAGTTTGGTTGCTTCCATTTCATTTACTTCTTTTTCTGGGGATTTCTCTTCTTTCATTTGGAGCATATTTCTTTGACCATTTTGTCTGCATATTAGGTAGCTCTGCTCTGACAACCAAACTTGTTCTGATGTCTTTACAAGGAAGGTGTTGTATTGGGCTCGATGGTAGGTACAAACATCCAGGTCACCTGAGCTTCCTACTCTAAGAATCTGAGCAGGAGTGGGGGCCAGAGCATGATACTGGGTTATGTTGTTATATCAAGTTTTACACTTGAAAACTATATAGTTTGGCTAACTATGTTAACCCAATAAATTAAAAAGTAATTAATTTTTAAAAAACTAGAAAAGCTTCTGCACAGCAAAAGCAACTGCCAACAAAACAAAAAGGCAACCAACCGAACAAAGAAGATATCTGCAAACAAAACCTCTGACAAAGGGTTAATACCCAAAATATATAAAGAACTCATACAACTCAACACCAAACAAATAAACAATCCAATTTTAAAAATGGACAGAGGCCCTGAATAGACACTGCTCCCAAGAAACATACAAATGGCCAACAGATACATAAAAAGATGCTCAACTTCACTACATATAAGGAAATGCAAACCGAAAACTCAAATGAGATACTGCCTTACATCTGTTAAAATGACTACTATCAACAAAACAAGAAATAAGAAGTGTTGGAGAGGTTGTGGAGAAAAAGGAACCTTCATTCATTGCTGGTGGGAATGTAAAGTGGTACAGCCACTATGGAAAACTGTACGGAGGCTTCTCAAAAAATTGAGACTAGAGTTCCCATATGATCTAGTAATCGCTCTTCTGGGTATCTACCCCCCAAATTGAAAATATTTATTCACAAGATATATGCACCCCTAAGCTGAATGCAGCATTATTCATGGTGGCCAAGATATGGCAACAATCCAACTGTTTTTCAATGATTGGATAAAGAAGATGTGGTACATATATAAAATGGAATACTATTCAGCTTTAAGAAAAGCTGAAATACTACCATTTGTGACACCATGAATGGATCTAGAGAATATCAAACTAAACTAAATAAATCAAAGAGAAAAGGTTAAGAATCATATCATTTCACTCACATATGGGAAAAAACTGAAAGCAACAAATGAACAAACAAGAAAAACAAACAAGCACCAAAGGGAATGAGAGTCAAATATATGGTGATAGAAGAATTGACTTTGGGTGGTGGGCACACAATGGAATATACAGATGATGTATGATATATCATAGAACTGTACAGTTGAAACCTATATAATCTTATTAACCAATGTCACCTCAAGAAATTTAATTTGAAAAATAAAACTAAAACTGTATCACAAATATGTTTAAAAAAATAAGTAGGTTTTGGCCCTGGCCGGTTGGCTCAGTGGTAGAGCGTCGGCCTGGCGTGCAGGAGTCCCAGGTTCGATTCCCGGCCAGGGCACACAGGAGAAGCACCCATCTGCTTCTCCACCCCTCCCCCTCTCCTTCCTCTCTGTCTCTCTCTTCCCCTCCCGCAGCCGAGGCTCCATTGGAGCAAAGATGGCCCGGGTGCTGGGGATGGCTCCTTGGCCTCTGCCCCAGGCACTAGAGTGGCTCTGGTCGCGGCAGAGCGTCGCCCCGGAGGGGCAGAGCATCGCCCCCTGGTGGGCAGAGCGTCGCCCCTGGTGGGCAAGCCGGGTGGATCCCGGTCGGGCGCATGTGGGAGTCTGTCTGACTGTCTCTCCCCGTTTCCAGCTTCAGAAAAATACAAAAAAAAATAAAAATTAAAAAAAAATAAGTAGGTTTTTTGAAAAGACAGCGATGGAGTAGGCAGCCGTACCAACTTCCACCTTCCAGAACCACAGTGGATTACAACTTAATTTTAAGAACCATAATCTGGAAAAACCAACTTTAGACTAAACTAAGAGAACTTGATAACCAAGGATCACTGAAGAAGCCACATTGAGACTGGTAAAAAAAAAAGCGGAAATGCGGAAAGGGCAGCCCAGCTCCCAGGAGCAAACAGCAGCCTGGAATGTCTAGTGTGGCAGGAAGTAAGTTTAGCAGAGAGGAGACAGTCCTGGGCCCCAGGAACAAATACCCAGACTGCAGCGCCAAAGCCTAGAAGAAGCATATGGACAATATTTAGCTGTGAAACAAGCCAGGATACTGTTTGTGAGAAAGAGACAGATTTCTCAGACCCAGGATTCCTCTTTTTTATTGATTTTAATTTATTGTGTTTACATAGATTCTAGTGTTGCCCTGAATACATTCCCCCTCCCCCATACTCCCCTCACCATCTCTTTTGCCCCTCTCCCCATAGCGCCCTCCCCCCTTCCCTTCAGGTTTATCCCATCCTATCATCCCCTTTCCCTCTGTCCTCTTTTCCTCTGGTCTCTTTGATCAAATGACTGAGGTCATATGATATTTTTCTTTTTCTGCCAGATTTATCTCACTTAACATAATAGTTTCCAGGTCCATCCATGTTGTTGCAAAAGGTAAGATTTCCTTTTTCACGGCCCCATAGTATCCCATTGTATATATGTACTATTGCTTTTTAATCCACTCATCCACTGATGGACACTTGGGCTGTTTCCAGATCTTTGCTATTGTGAACAATGCTGCCATAAACATGGGGAATAAAAAGACAAACTACACACTGGGAGAACATATTTGAAAATAAGTCTGATAAGGGGTTAATAATCAAAATTTATAAAGAACTTGTAAAACTCAACACCAGGAAGATAAACAACACAATCAAAAAATGGGCAAAAGAAATTAATAGACACTTCTCCAAAGAGGACATACAGATGGCCAATACGCATATGAATAAATGCTCAACATCACTAATCATTAGAGAAATGCAAATTAAAACCACAATGAGATATCACCTCACACCAATCAGAATGGTGCTCATCAACAAAACATAGTAAGTGCTGATGAGGATGTGGAGAAAAGGGAACCCTACTGCACTGCTGGTGGGAATGCAGATGGGTGCAGCCACTGTGGAAAACAGTATGGAGATTCCTCAATAAATTAAAAATCAAACTGCCTTTTGACCCAGCTATCCCACTTTTAGGACTACACCCCAAGAACAACATAGCACTGTTTCCAGGATTCCTCTTAAAGGGACTGAGAAAAAAACCTTTTTCACAACCACTCACCCAGACTCTGAAGGATGGTTAGAGATCAGAGGATTGGAGTAGCAGGAAGAAAGTGTAATTTAGGAGGCACAGGGAGAAACACTTTGAGGAACAGTCACCCTAATCCCTGGGCTGAGTCACTCCCAAAATCTAAAGTGAATATTTCCCCTGGAACCAGCAATACCAGCAAAAGGAAACAGGACACCAGCCAAACAGAACCTCTCCTGCCGCACTCAGAGCAGAGTTGCTTAAAACTAGGGAGCCATCAGGGATACAGTATTGAGTGCTAAGGTCTGAGCTGCATTGCCCCCACCCACACTGCTGAGTGCTTGCCGAAGGGCAGGCAGCGGCAGGATGCAAAAGCACGGTCTCGTCAGCAGGGACAGAAGCCGGGCCGGCCACAACTGAGGCCTGGCGGGAGCTCAGTCCTGCCTGGAAAGGGTGAAGACTGAGGGCGGCTGTGGGGGCAGAAGGGGCACACAAAAGCAGTCTGACCCACAGATGCGAGCCAGATGAGCAAGAGTGGTCCGACTGCAGTGCTGCCCGCAGGGGCAAGGCAAAAACCAGGGAACTGGCAGAGACCCGCAGCTGAGAGCAGGGGCAGAGCCCTGACCCTGAAACTAGGGCTCATGGTGGGGTGTGTGAGCACAGCCCCGCCTGTGGGGGCAGGGCAAAACCTGGGGAGACCCACTGCTGAGCACAGGAGCGCAGCACCGCCGGCAGAGCCAGGGTTAGCAGTCTGGCAAACGAGCGCAGCCCCAACCGTGGGGGTGAGGTAAAAGCCAGGGAACCAGCAGAGACATGCAGATGAGCATAGGTGAGCAGCCCTGCCCGTGGTGCCGAGGCTTGCGGCCCTAGCGGTGCACATGGGCGCAGCAGCAGAGGGAGTGGCGGGCCTGCAAACAGAACACATCTAGGGAACACAGAGGCCACACTCTTTGAACCCCAGTGGCCACACCCTTCTTATACTCAGACAAAATGAGAAGGCAGAGAAATGCAACCCAAATGAATCAAGAGAAATACTCAGAAAAGGGCTTGAATGAGTTGGATATAATCAAATTACCAAAAGCAGAATTAAAAATGATTGATAAGATGCTCAAAGATCTTAGAACAACAAGGGATGGACATAATGAGCACCTAAATAAAGGGAAGCAAGTATAAGAAAGAACATTGAAATAATAAAAAAGAATCAGTCAGAAATGACAAATACAGTATTAGAAATGAAGACCACAATGGAAGGAATTAAAAGCAGGATGGATGAAGCTGAGGATCAAATCAGCAAGTTAGAGGACAAGATAAACGAAGTCACGAAGCAGAACAGCAAAAAGAAAAGACACTCAAAAAGTCTGAAGAAACTCTAAGAAACCTCTGTGACCACATGAAGAAAAATAATATCAGCATCATAGGGGTTCCTGAAGAAGAAGAGAAAGAACAAGGAATAGAGATCTTGTTCGAAGAAAGCATAGCTGAAAACTTCCCTAAATTGATGCAGGAAAAAGTCACACAGGTTCAAGAAGCACAGAGAACTCCAGTAAAGAGAAACCAAAAAAAATCTACACTAAGACACATCATAATTAAAATACCAAAGCTAAGAGAGAAAAAAAAAATACTAAAATCTGTAAGAGAAGCAGTCTATTACCTACAGAAGAGCCCCCATAAGGATGACATCCTGACTTCTCAACAGAAACACTTGAGGCCAGAAGGGAATGGCAAGAAATATTCAAAGTAATGCAGAAAAGGAGCCTACAACCAAGACTACTTTATCCAGCAAGGCTATCACTTAATATTGAAGGAGAAATAAAAAGCTGCCCAGACAAAAAAAACCTCAAGGAATTCATTACAACCAAACCAATGCTGCAAAAAATTTTAAGGGGCCTGTTGTAAACAGAACAAAGGGGGAAAAGAATATAGTAAAAAAGGAATGTAGCATTAAAGAATAAACAATTACATATCAATAATAACCTTAAATGTAAATGGATTAAATGATCCAATCAAAAGACATAAGGTAGCTGTGTGGTTAAGAAAACAGGACCCATACATATGCTGTCTATAAGAGACACACCTCAAAACAAAAGATGCACATAGACTGAGGGTAAAATGATGGAAAAAAATATTTCATGCAAATAGAAATGAAAAAAAACTGGGGTAGCAATACGTATATCTGACAAAATGGACTTTAAAACAAAGGCTATAGTAAGAGATAAAGAAGGTCACTACATAATGATAAAGGGAGCAATCCAACAGGAAGATATGTATACCCATTATAAATATCTACGCACCTAATACAGGAGCACCTAAATATATAAAGCAGACTTTGATGGATATAAAGGGTGAGATCAACAGCAATACTATAATAGCAGGGGATTTCAATACCCTACTAACATAACTAGATAGATCCTCAAGAAAAAAAACCACAAAGAAACAGCAGACTTAAAGGACACACTAGATCAAATAGATTTTATAGATATCTTTAGAACCTTTCACCCTAAAGCAAAAAAATATACATTCTTTTCAAGTGCTCATGGTACATTCTCTAGGATAGACCACATGTTAGGACACAAAAGGGGTCTCAATAAATTTAAGAAGATTGAAATCATATCAAGCATCTCCTGTGATCACAATGGCATTAAACTAGAAATCAACCACAAAAGAAAAACTGAAAAATACTCAAACACTTGGAAACTAAATTGCATGTTATTAAATAACAAATGGGTTAACAATGAGATCAAAGATGAAATAAAAAAATTCCTTGAAATGAATGATAATAAGCATACAACAACTCAAAATTTATGGAACACAGCAAAAGCAGTATGAAGAGGGAAGTTCAAAGCATCACAGGCATACCTTAAGAAGCTAGAAAAAGCTCAAATAAATAACACTGCATCTAAAAGAACAAGAAAAAGAACAGCAAATAAAGCCCAGAGGGAGTAGAAGGAAGGAAATAATAAAGATCAGAGCAGAAATAAATGACATAGAGGCTAAAGAAACAATACAGAGAATCAATGAAACCAAGAGGTGGTTCTTTAAAATGGTAAACAAGATCGATGAACCTTTAACCAGACTCACAAAGAAAAAGAGAGAGGACTCAAATAAATAAAATTAGAAATGAGAGTGGAGAAATAACAACTGACACAACAGAAATATAAAATATTGTAAGAAAATACTATGAAGAACTGTATGCCAAAAAATTAGACAACCTAGGTGAAATGGACAAATTTCTTGAAACATATAATCTTTCAAAAATCAATCTGGAAGAATCAGAAAACTTAAACAGACCAGTTACAACAAATGAGATAGAAAGTTATCAAAAAACTCCCAACAAACAAAAGCCTTTGGCCCAATGGCTTCACAGGTGAATTCTACCAAGTATTCAAAGAGGAACTAACTCCTATCCTTCTCAAGCTATTTCAAAAAATTCAAGCCTGACCAGGCGGTGGCGCAGTGGATAGAGCATCGGACTGGGATGCGGAAGGACCCAGGTTCGAGACCCCGAGGTCGCCAGCTTGGGTACAGGCTCATCTGGCTTTAGCAAAAAGCTCACCAGCCTGGACCCAAGGTCACCGGCTCCAGCAAAGAGTTACTCGGTCTGCTGAAGGCCCCAGTCAAGGCACATATGAGAGGGTAGTCAATGAACAACTAAGGTGTTACAATGCACAACGAAAAACTAATGATTGATGCTTCTCATCTCTCCGTTCCTGTCTGTCTGTTCCTGTCTATCCCTCTCTCTGACTCTCTCTCTCTGTCCCTGGGGAAAAAAAAATTCAAGAGGAAGAAAGACTTCCAAACTCCTTTTATGAGGCCAGCATAATTCTGATTCCAAAACCAGGCAAAAATAACATAAAGAAAAAAATTATAGGCCAATATCCCTGATGAATGTAGATGCTAAAATCCTCAACAAAATATTAGCAAACCGGATCCAGCAATATATAAAATATATTGATCATATATCATGATCAAGTGGGATTTATTCTCGGGAGGCAAGGCTGATATAATATTCACAAATCAATCAATGTGATTCATCATATAAACAAAAGGAAGGAGAAAAACCACATGATAATTTCAATAGATGCAGAAAAACCATTTCATAAAAATCCAGCACCCATTTATGACCAAAACTCTCAGCAAAGTGGGAATACAGGGAACATACCTCAACATGATAAATGATATCTATGACAAACCCACAGCCAACATCATACTCAATGGGAAAAAATTAAAAGCAATACCCTTAAGATCAGGAACAAGGCAGGGGAGCCTCCTTTCACTACTCTTATTCAACATAATTCGGAAGTCCTAGCCACAACAATCAGACAAGAAGAAGATATAAAAGGCATCCAAATTGGAAAAGAAAAAGTAAAACTATCATTATTTGCAGATGATATAATACTGTATATAGAAAACCCTAAAGTCTCAGTCAAAAAACTACTGAAACTGATAAATGAATTCAGCAAGGTGACAGGATATAAAATTAATACTCAGAAATCAGAGGCATTTTTATAAACCAACAATGAATGGTCAGAAAGTGAAATTAAGGAAACAATTCCCTTCACTATTCCAAAAAAAAAAAAAAAAAAAAAAATACCTAGGAGTAAATTTAACCAAGGAGATTAAAGACTTGTACTCAGAAAATTATAAAACATTGATAAAAGATATCAAGGAAGATACAAACAATTGGAAGCATATATCATGTTCACGGATAGGAAGAATAAACATCATTAAAATGTCTCTATTACCCAAAACAATTTATAAATTCAATGCAATACCAATGAAAATTCCAATGACATACTTCAAAGATACAGAACACATATTTCAAAACTTTATATGGAACCAAAAAAGAACACGAATAGCCTCAGCAATCTTGAAAAAGAAAATTAAGCAGGGGGTAGTATCACACTTCCTGATATCAAGTCATACTACAAGGCCATTGTATTCAAAACAGCTTGGTACTGGCATAAGAATAGGCATACAGATCAATGGAACAGAACAGAGAACCCATAAATAGACCCACACCTTTATGGTCAATTGATATTTGACAAAGGAGGTAAGAGCATACAATGGAGTAAAGACAGTCTCTTTAACAAATGGTGTTGGGAAAATTGGACAGCTACCTGCAAAAAAATGAAACTAAACCACCAACTTACACCATTCACAAAAATAAACTCAAAATGGATAAAATAAATACTTAAATGTAAGCTGTGAAACCATAAGCATCTTAGAAGAAAACGGCAGTAAGCTCTCCGACATCTCTTACAGCAATATACTTGCTGATTTATCTCCACGGGCAAGTGAAATAAAAGACAGGATAAACAAATGGGACTACCATATATCAAACTAAAAAGCTTTTGCACAGCTAAAGACAATATGAACAGAATAAAAAGACAAACTATACAATGGGAGAACACGTCTGATAAGGGGTTAATAACCAAGATTTATAAAGAACTTATAAAACTCAACACCAGGAAGATAAACAATCCAATGAAAACATGGGCAAACGAAATGAATAGACACTTCTGCGAAGAGGACATACAGATGGCCAATAGACAGATGAAAAAAATGTTCATGCCCTGGCCGGTTGGCTCAGTGGTAGAGCGTCGGCCTGGCGTGCAGAAGTCCTGAGATAGATTCTGGCCAGGGCACACAGGAGAAGCGCCCATTTGCTTCTCCATCCCTCCTCCTCTCCTTCCTCTCTGTCTCTCTCTTCCCCTCCCGCAGCAAGGCTCCATTGGAGCAAAGATGGCCCAGGCACTGGGGATGGCTCCTTGGCCTCTGCCCCAGGTGCTAGAGTGGCTCTGGTCGCAACAGAGTGACGCCCCAGAGGGGCAGAGCGTCGCCCCCTCTGGGTGGGCGTGCCGGGCGGATCCCGGCCGGGCGCATGCGGGAGTCTGTCTGACTGTCTCTCCCCATTTCCAGCTTTAGAAAAAGAAAAAAAAAAAAGTTCAACATCACTAATCATTAGAGAAATGCAAATTAAAACTACAATGAGATACCACCTCACAACAGTCAGAATGGCGCACATTAGCAAAACAACACATAATAAGTGCTAGAAAGGATGTGGAGACACTGCACTGCTGGTGGGAATGCAGACAGTGCAGCTACTGTGGAAAACAGTATGGAGATTCCTCAAAAAATTAAAAATGGAACTGCCTTTTGACCCAGCCATCCCACTTTTAGGAATATATCCCAAGAACACCATATCACTGATTCAAAAGAAGAAATGCACCCCCATGTTTATGGCAGCATTGACCACAGTAGCGAAGATCTAAAAACAGCCCAAGTGTCCGTCAGTGGACAAGTAGATTAAAAAACTATGGTACATACATACAATGGAATACTATGGAGCCATAAAAAAGAAGGAAATCTTACCTTTTGCGACATGAATGAGCCTGGAAACTATTATGTTGAGTGAAATAAGTCAGGTAGAGAAAGAAAAATATCATATGACCTCACTCACTTGAGGAATCTAATGAACAATGTGAACTGAGTAATGGAATTGAGACAGAGGAGAGATCAAGGGACCAGAGAAAAAGAGGACAGAGGAAAGGGGATGATTGGATGGGATAAACCTGAAGGGAAGGTGGGAGGGCGCTATGGGAAAGGGGTAAAGGAGATGTTGAAAGGACTACAGGGGAGGTGGGATGTATTCGGGGGGACACTCTATGTAAACACAATAAATTAAAATCAATAAAAAAGAATGTTCAGTAAAAAAAATAATAAGTAGAAGATCTGAATAGTCATTTTTCCAAAGAGGACATACAGATGGCCAACATGTACATGAAAGATGCTCAATGTTGCTAATCATTAGAGAAATGCAAATCAAAACCATAATCAGATATCACTTCACACTTGTTAAACTGTGACCAAAGATAAGAAATATAAAGTGCTGGTGAAGATGTGGAGAAAAGGGAATTGTGCACTGCTAATGGGAATGTAAACTGGTGCCACCACTATGAAAAATAGTATAGAAAATCCTTTAAAAACTAAAAATGGAACTATCATATAATCCAGAAATTCTACTTATAGGTAGTTATCTAAGAAAACAAAAATACTGACTCAAAAAGATGGCTGCACTCCTATGTTCACTGCAGCATTATTTACAACAGCCAAGATATGAAAACAACCTTAGTGTTCATCAATGGCTAAATGAATAAAGGAAAAGTGGTATATGTTTATGTGTATATAAGTGTGAGTGTGAGTGTGTGTGTGTAGATACACATACATATATATCTCATATCTATATACACACACATATATACATGTATACACATACACATACAATGGAATATTATTCAACCATTAAAAAGAAAATTTTATAACAACATGGATGAATTTGATCTTAAGGGCATTATGCTAAGTGAAATAAGTAAATCAGAAAAAGACAAATACCCTATGATCTCACTTATATACATCATCTAAAAAAAAATAATAAAACAAAAATAGCCTCATAGATACAGAGAACAGATTGGTGGTTGCCAGAGGTGTGTGTACGAGGGGAGGGTGTACAAAATGGGTGAAGGGGGTCAATGGTACAAACTTCCAGATATAAAATAAATAAGTCATAGGGCCATAATGCACAGCAGTGACTATAGTTAATAAAACTGCATTGCATATTTGAAAGTTGCTAAGAGGGTAGATATTAAAAGTTCTTAAGAACAAAAAATTTTTAACTATGTTTGGTAACAGATGTTAATAAGACATGCTGTAGTGATCACTTTGCAATACATACAAATATCAAGTCATTATGTTGTATACTTGAAAATAACAATGTCATATGTCAATTATACCTTGAAAAAATAAAACAATTACGAAAAAAAAGAACATGTTCTCATAAATTATCTTCAATTAAGAGTTATATTAAAATGTATGTTATCCCCCCAAAACCAAATTATAAAAGTAAAACTAAGATTTGAACTTGATATCATTTCCTAATTTTAAATCATACTTTCAAAAAGAGTTAAGAATTACTAAATAATTTAGCTACATTTCAGAAATACAAGATAGAGAAATAGTTACCAAGTTTTAATACATGTATTATATAAGGTAGGGCTTTATCAACTTTAGAAATTAAAATACATATCACAAGATAATTATTAAAATGCATATTATGCTTATTAAAATACCATAGTTCTTATTGTAATTTATTAAAATATAATCACAAACCTGATTCTCTTTAGTTATCACCAAAGATGAACTTTATAATCTTTATCAATCAAATACATTCAAAATATTACACATTAGAAAATAAACTGTCCAAAATTAACAATAATTTCCTTTGAAATATGAAGTGTCATTCAAAATTTCATATTCTATAAAATCAATACTTTTATCTTTCTGAAAAGACAAAACAACACACAAGTCTTAGAAATATGGTAACAAAGAAGCATCTCCTGTCATAAAATCAGTTTCCAAAATGTCCATTAATATGTCTATAAGCTGCTAACATTTTACTTACATACAAAAGGAAATATGACATTTTTTTTTTTTTTTTTTTTTTTTTTTTTCATTTTTCTGAAGCTGGAAACAGGGAGAGACAGTCAGACAGACTCCCGCATGCGCCCGACCGGGATCCACCCGGCAAGCCCACCAGGGGCGACGCTCTGCCCACCAGGGGGCGATGCTCTGCCCATCCTGGGCGTCGCCATGTTGCGACCAGAGCCACTCTAGCGCCTGAGGCAGAGGCCACAGAGCCATCCCCAGTGCCCGGGCCATCTTTGCTCCAATGGAGCCTTGGCTGCGGGAGGGGAAGAGAGAGACAGAGAGGAAAGCACGACGGAGGGGTGGAGAAGCAAATGGGCGCTTCTCCTGTGTGCCCTGGCCGGGAATCGAACCCGGGTCCTCTGCACGCTAGGCCGACGCTCTACCGCTAATGACATTAATTTTAAAAGTTATGAAACCTGAACTAATCAGAGAGCAAAATAAAAGAAAAACTTACTAATCTTTAAAACGTGACCATTCTGAGACAGGCAATTTTTAGTAGACATAAAATTCTAAAAACCTTTGTAAGTTCATCCTAGACTAATTCTCACTAAAGGAACTAAATAAAAGATATGTCTGAAGAAGAAAGAAAAAGATCTTGGAAATGAGGTCTATATTGCAAGAAAAAATTTGAGCAAGATTAATAGTAAAAATGAGGAAATCCAAGAAAATGCTGTAATATCAACTAATAATATCTAATATGGAGGGTTTAAAAGGCAAGAAATTAGGTAATACACAACTATGTTTTGGGGGATAAGTACTATATTTTTAAAAATACTCAGAAATGTAACTTTGAATTTCAAATACTTTTTGCCAAGATATTACAATAAATAAGGTTTCATATACGGCTTACATTAAAATAGGAAATCAGATTTTCTGATGGTTGATCATTTGCTGAATTTAAGATCATCATTAATTGTTGAATAGTATTCATAACAGTCCTAGAGAAAAAGAACAGAAGTGTTAAGCAATGAAGGGGAAAAAATGTATCTATCACACAAGTTAAACATATCTTCAAACTCACTGTCTTCCATTTATCTTTAAAAAGTTCTCTGCAATAACTTTATAAAACCATTAGTGTACTACTGTTTACAAGGAATTAAATTTTACTTAAATCTTGCAGAAAGAATGTGTTCATAATCAACCAGTTTATAATTAAAGAACTTGATATACTTATTGACTAATAAAATTATAAATCAATAAAGGATTAAGTGGTCAAACTAATGACATTATTTTAAAAAGAAAACATATAAACTGGCATCAAAATAGTAATATTTCAATAAATTATTACTAGAATTAAATACTAAATTTTTCAAATAAAGATGGCAAGTTAGTTAATAACTCAGGTAAAGAACCAAGTGACTCTCCTTTACAGAAATCTTCTTGAAAAAAAAAAGCATACATAATTTTAGAAATCACCACTGGTAAAACATAAAATTAGCTCAGTATATTAAGATCTCTTTAATTCTATAATTTTATGTATGGGACATAGTATTAATGCTCCAATTTCAGAGTAGCAGTATACTGCTACTGTAGGCACCACTCGATGCAAAAAACTCTAAAATACTTGTGGCTGAAAAGGTTCTTAAATATTATTTAGTAAAATGTGTTCAGCATTCTAAGTCAAGGATCTCTAAACTGATTATATTTCCTCACCTTTCAAATACAATGATTCTATGATTTGTACATCTAGAAATCTATTTAAACCACAGTGACTTAAGCCACAAATTGCTAAACCAAAAATCTTTCTCGTTTGTGGTTATACTTGACTACCTTGAAGTATACTATAGTTTCTTTAACACTTGCTCTTTCCTGAAATTCCCTCCAGTCCCGTGGATTTTTTTTGCCTCCACTCTCTCAGTTCTCAATCACACCTCTCAACTCTTTTTTAATCTAACTTCTATTTAGCCCTTAAATGCCAGCATTTTCTCTAGCTCAGCCCCTAGCCATACATTCTTGCCATTACACATACTTACTTCAGGCAACCTCATTTATTTGTTGGGTTTGTACTCTCCCCGATTATTTCCAAATCGATCTGATCCTTATATCCTGTTACTTACTACACATCTTCATATCCCATAAAGGCCTTAAGAATAATATTCTAAATACAAATTCATCAAATATTTATCAAACCTTTTCTTGCTCCTTCATCCCACCACCTATCCCTTGGTTCAAGACTTTAGTATCTTTCAGCTGAATTGCTGCAATACGGCAGTCTAGAGATTTTGACTCACTATGCCTATGTATATGGTAGTAAGGTCTAGGTGTATGTACTTTAAAAAAACTCCTCAGGTTATTCTAATTTGTACCCCTAGTTAAGAACCATTGTGACAGACTGAAAGGTGTCTCTAGTGTTCACCATGTTTGTCTCCATTTCCTCACAAACTAATACTATGTAAACTTTCAAAACTCAAGTTTGTCTTTGTCCTTACCCCTGTTTAACACTCAATTATAGCAACAGGCTATATCACACAAAAGCTAGTGTCAAAATTTGTAAGTATGACATATAAGCCCCTTCATAATCTAGTTCCCACCCTCCTCTCCTGCCATGTCATTTTCTCAATTTATAATCAATAGAGAGTTGCCAATAGTTCCCCATACACATCTTATTGTTTCCTCCCTCCACCCCTTTGCTTATGTTGTTCCCAGCCACTATAATGCCATTATCCTGTGACACGGAACCTTACATGTTCAAAATTCAGTTTAAACATCACTACACAAAGTCCTTTCTGTGCCAACTCATTAATGTAAGTCTATTATTATATTTACACAAAAATCCATTTTTATATGTCTATATAGTCATTTAAAAAATATTACTGATCGCCTACTATGTACCAAGTGTTACCCTCAATCCTAATTATTATATGATGAGCAAAAAGTCATGGCCCATGTGGTATACAACTTAAAGGCTATTAGCAAAGACAAGCAAACACACACATAGTTTTATAATTAAACATTGTGATATATACTGTGAAGGAATTAAAAAGGATGCTAAGAGAAAGAATAAAAGAAATACTTCAGAGAGAAGTACATTTTTTAAAAAGTTCTATTTGTGCTGTATTAAGGTTCTCAAGCACAAAAGAAGTTGGAGAGTTTGGGAAAGTGGCTGATACATAATGGACAGGAAAACAAGGTGAAGTTGGAGAGGCAACAGAACTAGACCATATAAGGTCTCACAGGCATTGAAAGAAATCTGCAATGTATTTCAGTTGCAATAGGAAACAATGAGAAGGTTTAATGGCAGAGTAAACATGATCTGAATTACATTTCCAGAATATTTTTCTGGGGGCTTTCTGAAGAATAGATTTGGTGGTGGAGAGAAAGGAATGGTGATGCAAGTAGATGCAATGAGATCAGATAGTAGGCTACTGCAAAAATATCCCAGAAAAAAGGTATCTTGGAAAAGAATTGTGAGATTAGAATGGAGAACAGATGAACTCAAGAATTTTAGGCTCTGGCTGGTTGGCTCAACAGGTAGAGCGTCGGCTGGGCATGTGGATATCCCGGGTTCAATCCCTGGTCAGGAAACATATGAGAAGTGACCATCTGCTTCTCTCCCCCTCTCTCTTCCCCTCTCTCCCTCTTCCTCTCCTATAGCCAGAGGCTCGGTTGGTTCAGTCGTCAGCCCTGGGCGCTGAGGATAGCTAGTGGATTCGAGCATTGGCCCCAGATGGGGGTTGCCAGGTGGATCCTGATCGGGGCATGCAGGAGTTTATCTTTCTATCTACCCTCCTCTCACTTTAAAAGAAAAAGAAAAGAAAAATATTTTAGAGGTAAACTCAACAACACTTGATAACAGATGAGATGTGTAAAAGTAAGTAAGGATATGCCAGAAAAACAAGTCTTAATAAATTTAAGAGATTAAAATCATACCAAGCATTTTTTCTGACCACAATGGTATAAAACTAAAAATTGATTACATGAAAAAAACTACAACATTCTCAAATAAGTGGAGCTTAAACTACATGCTACTGAACAACCACTGGTGCTAGAATGGCTTCTGGGTTGTATGCTAACCAAATAGTGATGCATTTTTTTGCTTTTTATTTTTTTGACAGAGACAGAGAGAACGAGTCAGAGAAAGGGACAGATAGAGACAGACAGACAGGAAGGGAGAGAAATGAGAAGCATCAACTCTTCATTGCAGATCCTTAGTTGTTCATCGATTGCTTTCTCATATGCACAGCAGAACAAGTGACCCCTTCCTCAAGTCAGCAACCTTGGATTCAAGCCAGGGACCTTGGGCTTCAAACCAGCGAGCTCTGGGCTCAAGCCAGCAACCATGGAGTTATGTCTATGATCCCATGTTCAAGCCAACGACCCCGTGCTCAAGCCAATAACCTTGGAGTTTCGAACCTGGGTCCTCCGCATCCCAGTCTGATGCCCTATCCACTGCACCACTGCCTAGTCAGGCTCTTTTGCTTTTTTATTTACTGAAAAGGAACACAATCCCATCCTAGGTTATATTTTTTAACAATAGACAGAACTAGGTCTAATAATCATACCATCAGCAACTAGCAAAGTACCTGGAACACAAAGAGTACTCAATGTACTATATATATTCATGGCATGTATATGCAAATACATAATGAAATCAACAAACCCAAATCCCTATAAAGCACTGAATAAACAATTATAATGAAAATGAAAAGTGAGAAAATTCATACCTAACTGGAGTCTGGGGAAGAATCACATTCAGCTCTTCATCAAGGTTATTTTTTTGTGGTGTTCTCTGTATTTCAAAACTAAATAATGAAAAACAAAGTCATTTAGACTGAAAATTTACACTTTGTGCTTTATGAGTCAAAAAAAGCAGTAAAATATGTTCTGTTGCCTCATAATATCATACAAAATGATAAGTCTATAAAAGAACTAATAAAAGATAGATAATCCAAAAGCTTCACAAATACATTTTTCTCACTATTGTTTTTAAGTTGGGTTTCTTTCCACTAGCTTTACTACAAAGTAGTACATCGATCATTAAAAATTCTTTTGAAAGTAAAAGTTAGATGATTTTCCTACAAAGTTAGATGTTCAATGACATTATTAATAAACTTTTTCCGAAACAAAAATATCAAAGCTCAAGTTTTTCAATCATTATGCCTTCTAAAGCCTTTACTTTGACTTATGTAAAATTAGAAATATTTTACTTGTGTTTAACTTCCAAATTACATATTTTTCAGTTATAGCGTAAAATATTTCATGCCAAAAACGTAATAGTAACCATACTTACAGTCACTCAAAATGTTTTGTAATTTCTCTGAACCAACCTTACTTTAGAATTCTATATGGTAATTCAAGAGAATACACTTTTGTATTAACTTTTAAAAAGGGGGGGGGGCCTGATTAGTTGGCTCAGCCTGACTGAGGGGGCCTGAGTGTCGGCCTAGCGTGTGGAAGTCCTGGGTTCGATTCCCAGTCAGGACACAAAGGAAAAGCACCCACCTGCTTCTCCACCTTTCCCCCTCTCCTTCCTCTCTGTCTCTCTTCCCCTCCTGTAGCCAGGGCTCCATTGGAGCAAAGTTGGCCCAGGTGCTGAGGACGGCTCCATGGCCTCCCCCTCAGGTGTTAGAATGGCTCCTGCCCCAACGGAGCAATGCCCCAGATGGGCAGAGCATCACCCCGAGTGGACATGCCAGGTGGATCCTGGTCAGGCACATGCGGGAGTCTGACAGCCTCACCGCTTCTAGCTTCATAAAAAAAATATATGTATATATATAATATATAAAGAGAACCAAGAAAGTAACAGCTGAAAGTGAAAGGCTGAAAAAGGACAGCAATCCCTTGAATCAACAAATTACAGTTAACCCTTGAACAATGTGTGTTGTTCCCTTACACCGCAGACTCACACAGTTCAAACCTGCATTGTTTAACCATCAACTGTATTTTCAATCCACAGTTCAAAATTTGCATATGCAGGGGGCCAGCTTAAAATATACATAGATTTTGACTGCACAGGTGGTTGGAGCTTCTAACCAATAATTGTTCAAGGGACAACTGTTCTTCAACAATTATTTCTCTTAATCAAAAAAAAAAAATAGATGATATACAAAAAAATTCACATTAAATTCCTATCTCAGAGACAAAAAAGGGTGTTACATAATGATAAAGGGGTCAATCCAACAAAAAGACATATATAACATTTATTATATTTGTAAATATCATGCACCCAACATAGCAGTGCCCAAATATATAAAGCAAATATCAATAGACCTGAAAGAAGAAATAGATGGCAACACAATTAATAGTAGAAAAGTTCCCTTCCGTTACTCCACTAACACCTCATTTACACCAAAAGATGTATCATCCAGACAGAAATTCAATAAGGAAACATTGGCCTTAATTGACATATTTGACCATATGGAATTAACAGATATTTAAAGAACATTCTATCCAAAGCAACAGCATATACATTCTTCTCAAGTGCACTCTGAAGAACAGTTTCTAAGAGAGATCACGTTATGCCAGAAAAACAAGTCTTAATAAATTTAAGAGGTTAAAATCATACCAAGCATTTTTCTGACCACATGGTATAAAACAAAAAATTGATTACATGAAGAAAACTAAAACATTCACTAATAAATGGAGCTTAAACTACATGCTACTGAACAACCACTGAATCAAAGAAAAATCAAAAGATATAAATACCTTGAGAAAAACAAAAATGTATAATACCAAAGGTTATAAAATGCAATAAAAGCAGTTCTAAGGTGAAAGTTCATATAATAAACACCTACTTCAAAAAAAAGAAAAATCTCAAATAAACAACCTAACTTCATACCTCAAGGAGCTAGAAAAAGAAGAACAAATCCCAAAGAGAGTAAAAGGAACAAAAGAAAGATCAGAGCAGACGAGAAGCAATCAATGAACAACTGAAGTACCTCAAATACAAGTTGATGCTTCTCATCTTTCTCCCTTCCTGTCTCTGTCTTCCTCCCTCTCTTTCCCTCACTCTTTCTCTTTCTCTTTCTCTCTCAATCCTGCTAAAAATAAATAAATAAATAAAGATCAGAGCAGAAATAAAGAGATTAAAATAACTAACTAGAGATTAAAAAGATAACAGAAAAGATCAATAAAGAGATGGTTCTTTAAAAAAATACACAAAATTAAAAAACCTTTAGCTAGACTCAACAAGAAAAAAAGAGTATATACACACAAATATGTAAAATAGTTATTAACCATACTAGGATCATTCAAAAATTTCTATAGTTACTTTCAACCACTCTTCATCGCAGAAATAAAACAGGAGATGTATGGACTTCTGATACCACAGAAGTATAATAAATTCATAAGACTGCTATAAACAATTATATACCATAAGTGGACAATTTAGAATAGATAATCTCTAGAAACATAAAATCTTCCCAAACTTAATCATAATGAAATAGAAAATCTGGATAGATCTACAAGTAAGGAAATTAAATCAGTAATTAAAAATGTCCAAACAGAGGCAAGTCCAGGACTGGACAACTTCAGTGGTAAATTCTATCAAACAATCAAAAAAGAATACCAATCCTTCTCAAACTCTTCCCCCAAAAAAACAAAAGAGGAGTGAACTATTCCCAATCTATTTTTTGAAGCCAGCATTACCCTATTACCAAAACCAGACTAAGATGACTCACACACAAAAAAAGTTATAGGCTAATATTCCTGATGAACAACAAATGTAAAAATTCTCAATAAAATATTATCAAACCAAATTCAATTATACACCTTGAAAGAATCATACACATGATCAAGACAGGATCAAGATGGACTTATTCCAGGGATGCAGGAAAGTATCAACATATACAAATCAGTCAATGTGTTACACCACACATTAACCCACACATTAACAAAATAAAAGATAAAGATAATATAATCATCTCAACAAACGCAGAAAAAGCATTTGACAAAACTCAACATTCATTTATGATAATAACTCTCAACAGAGCAGGCACAGAGGAAAAGTACCTCAACATAATAAAGGTCAATCATGACAAGAACACAGCCAGCATCATACTCAATGATGAAAAGCTGAAAGCTTTTCCTAAGATCAAAAACAAATCCAGGATGACCACTCTTGCCACTTTTATTCAACATAGTACTGAAAGTCCTAGCCAGAGCAATTAGGCAATAAAACGATAAAAAGGCATCCAGATTGGAGAGAAAAAAGATAAACTGTTTGCAGATAGAATGGTATTATATATAGGAAACCCTAAACACTCCATCAAAAAACTGTTAGAACTAATAAAGTTTTAAAGTTGCGGGATACAAAATCAATATGCAAAAGTCATTTGTGTTTTTTACACTAATTACAAACTATAATAAAGAGAAATTAAGAAAAGGTTCCATTTATAATTGCATCAAAAAGAATAAAATACCTAGAAATAAGTTTAACCATGGAAGTGAAAGTCCTGTACACTGAAAAGTAAAAGACACTGATAAAAAAAAAATCAAGACACAATTAAATGAAAGATATTCAATGCTCATGAATGAAAGAATTAATATTGTTAAAATATCCAGACTACCCACAGCAATCTATTATACATATTCAAGGTAATCCCAATCAAAATTCCAATGGCATTTTCCATAAAAATAGAACAGACAATCCTAAAATTATTATTTTTTTTTGTATTTTTCTGAAGTTGGAAACGGGGAGGCAGTCAGACAGACTCCCGCATGCTCCCGACCGGGATCCACCCAGCATGCCCACCAGGGGGCAATGCTCTGCCCATCTGGGGCGTCACTCTGCTGCAACCACAGCCATTCTAGTGCCTGAGGCAGAGGCCACAGAGCCTTCCTCAGCGCCCGGGCCAACTTTGCTCCAATGGAGCCTTGGCTGCGGGAGGGGAAGAGAGACAGAGAGGAAGGAGAGGGGGAGGGGTGGAGAAGCAGATGGGCGCTTCTCCTGTAATGCCCTGGCCGTGAATCAAACCCGGGACTCCTGCACGCCAGGCCAACGCTCTACCACTGAGCCAACCGGCCAGGGCCGACAATCCTAAAATTTGAATGGAATCACAAAAATAAATAAATTGTTCCTGACCAGGTGGTGGCGCAGTGGATAGAGCGTCAGACTAGGATGCAGAGGACACAGGTTCGAGACTCCGAGGTCACCAGCTTGAACATGGGCTCATCTGGTTTGAGCAACGCTCACCAGCTTGGACCCAGGGTCACTAGCTCGAGCAAGGGGTTACTTGGTCTGCTGAAGGCCCACGGTCAAGGCATGTATGAGAAAGCAATCAATGAACAACTAAGGTGTCGCAACAAAAAACTGATAATTGATGCTTCTCATCTCTCTCCATTCATGTGTGTCTGTCCCTATCTATCCCTCTCTCTGTCTCTGTAAAAAATAAAAATAAAAAAAAAAAGCTATAGTAACATAGCACAAAGATCAGTTCAAAAAATGCTATACAGATGTTTACCTGGAACCTATATGTTCCTATAGACCAAGGTCATCCTGTTAAATTTAATTTGTAAATAGAAAAATAAAAATAAATAAATAATTCCTAAAAAATAAAAACCTCTAGTAGTCAAAATAGTACAAAATTAGCAAAAAAATAGACACGCATATCAATGCAACAGACTAGAAATCCAAGAAATAAACCCATACATATATCATCAATTAATTTATGACGAGAAACCAAGAATTTTGAACAAGGCAAACACAGTTTCTTCAATAAGTGGTGCTGCGAAAACTGGATAGCCACATACAAATGAATAAAACTTGACCACTATCTTACATCAGACACAAAAATTAACTCAAAATGAATTAAAGACTTGAATGTAGAAACTGAAACCATAAAACTCCTTGAAAAAAACAAGGTGGTAATAAGCTCTTTGACACTAATGTTAAAGATATTTTTAGTCTGACACCAAAAAGCAAATATAAAACAGCAAGAGTACATCAAACTAAGTCTTCTGCACAGCAAAAAAAATCATCAACAAAATTTTAAAAAGACAACCTACTCAATAAGAAAAAATATTTGCAAATCATACCTCTTAAGAAGTTAATACTCAAAATATACAAAGAATACAACAACAAAAACAATCAAATTTAAAAATAAGCAGAACTGAATGGACATTTTTTCCAAAAAGGATACACAGATGACCAACAGGTACATTAAATCATTAGCCTTCAGGGGAAGGTAAATCAAAACCACAATGAGATATCATCTCATGCCAGAATGACTATTATCAAAAAGATTAGAAATAACCAGTGTTGGTGAGCATGTGAAGAAAAGAGAAAGAACATTTGAGCAGAGTTGGTGGGAAGTAGATCGATGCAGCCACTATGAAAAGCTGTATGGAAATTCCTCAAAAAAATTAAAAACTGAGCTACCACATGATCCAGCAATTCTACTTCTGGGTATTTATTCAAAAAACAAAAATATAAACACTAATTTGAAAAGGTAACTGCATCCCCATGTTCACTGCAGCATTATTTACAACAGCTAAGATATGGAAACCTATGTGTCCATTTATAGATACATGATTTTTAAAAAAAGTGAAACATAAATATTGCAATGGAGTATTATTCAGCCATTAAAGAATTAAATCTTGTCACTTGAACATTGAAAGCATTATAATAAATGAAATCAGAAAGAGAAAAGCAAATATGGCATGTTCTTTCTTATATGTACTATCAAAAAAATCCAAACTCTTAAAACAGATTGGTAGTCACCAGAGGGAATGGAGGGGAGTGGGTTAACTTTTTTTAATTTAAAAAATAAAAAGGACCATATTCACATGGCTGTTCATATCATCACTTTTTCACTTTTCTAATTTAGGTTTGATTGCTTTTTTATGTAATCATAGTCATCCTATCCTAGTTCTATGAAAAAATATTTAACCCTGTAAGTTGATCTGAGAATCAAGTAGCCAGCATTCTTCTATAACTTTACTACATGGTACTCTGATCCATACACATGTATATGTACAATGTATACATGTGACTCTACAGTAAATGCTTGTATTTTACAATGGAGGAAAGCCTTGACTTGGTAAGAAATTACTTTAAAAATTAAAAATCAAGCCTGTGAATACTAGGATGCAAACTAGTGTTCACATAGATCAGTGGTCCCCAACCTTTTTTGGGCCACGGACTGGTTTAATGTCAGAAAATATTTTCACGGACTGGCCTTTAGGGTGGGACGGATAAATGTATCACATGACCGAGACAAGCATCAAGACTAAGTCTTAGATGGATGTAACAGAGGGGAATCTGGTCATTTTTAAAAAATAAAACATCATTCAGACTTAAATATAAATAAAATGAAAATAATGTAAGTTATTTATTCTTTCTTTGTGGACCGGTACCAAATGGCCCATGGACCAGTAACAGTCTGCGGCCCAGGGGGTTGGGGACCACTGACATAGATAATACAAATAATGTTTTTCCTTTTGTTCTAATAAAAAGAATAGATTTACAATCTATGTAAAGGCACTACATCATAAAAAATCTCTTTGTTAGTAAATTATATACATAGAATATTGTTTATCTTATTAACTTTGTATAAATACATCTGAAGTAATTATTATTAATGATATTTAAGGGTCACTGAGTTAAATAAAAACCTATTTAACTTTCTCTATCAAAACTGATCTAGAGCAAAAGCATATCAACAAAAATATACCATGTACAATACCTGTCCATAGGCTCAGCCTGAAGAGTTTTATCATGATCCAGAAATAATCTTGCATCTAGATCTTTGTTTTTAAGGTAAATTTCTTCATACTGTTTAGAAAGACTTTCCACCTCAAAAGAAAAAAAAAATGATGATTATCCTTTCACATCATTACATCTCTCAGTACACAGAAGTACGATTTAATTAAAGAATATTTGTATATATACACTTAATTTTACAACACAGTGAGTTGATATGCAGTATAAATAAGGTGTATGTGCAAGCAAAGTAAAGAAAATTGCAAATTTTCAACTCCAATTTTAAACCTATTTTATGCATGCACCCTAATAATTAGAATGTTATGTAGACAAGATTCATCAATGTCACAAATCAGTACTGAGATGAAACTGTAAGATAAAAATAGGTATTATTATAACCTCTTAACTGCTAAGATCCTCTAAACATCTCATACATTTTTCACTTTAATTTTTTTTTTTTTTTTGTATTTTTCTGAAGCTGGAAACGGGGAGAGACAGTCAGACAGATTCCCGCATGCGCCCAACCGGGATCCACCCGGCACACCCACCAGGGGCAAAGCTCTGCCCACCAGGGGGCGATGTTCTGCCCCTCCAGGACATCGCTCTGTTGCGACCAGAGCCACTCTAAGCGCCTGGGGCAGAGGCCAAGGAGCCATCCCCAGCGCCCGGGCCATCTTCGCTCCAACGGAGCCTCAGCTGCGGGAGGGAAGAGAGAGACAGAGAGGAAGGAGAGGGGGAGGGGTGGAGAAGCAGATGGGCGCCTCTCCTGTGTGCCCTGGCCAGGAATCGAACCCGGGACTTCTGCACGTCAGGCTGACGCTCTACCACTGAGCCAACTGGCCAGGGCCTACATTTTTCACTTTTAATCTTCTATTATAATTATCAATATAAAATAAAGTCTTTCTCAATCATATATAACAAATCCTCTTGATTATACATTCTGCCTTTTTAAAATCTTTTAGTTCACTTCAATTCTTTCAGGTAAGTATCTTAGGCAAGAGCATTAGCTCAGTTAATCACCCAATTAACACACCTACATAATTTATTCCAAATTTTAGACACTTTTTCAATGGCTAGAATCTGCGATTCTTGTCAGTTTTGGTCCATCCTTTCAAATCATAATTTAAAAACCAATACACAATAGATAATTATTTAGCATGCTTTCTGCTGCGACTTTTAAAGCAAAACTGTTACCAACCTGAGGGTAATAAAATTGGATTTTAAAAAAGTGTGGGAGAAGAAATCCAATTAAGTGTAAACTTTGCATAAGGATTTTAGGTATAACATCCATGTTTAAGTTTAAAAATTGTTACTGCCCTAGCTTAGTTAAGCATTAATTATCAATCATTTAGTGATTGACAGCTATTAGTACTATATGTAAAATACTGAAGAAAATGTTAAGTTTATCTTAATTAGATTTCTATTAAAACTGCAATCCTTTCCAGGGGAAGAAAACTTAGTACTAATGTTTAACATTCTTTGGAGTTGTGAACAGCATATTTTTTTATAAAAAGACTCAGTAACACATCTGGCCCCTTTTTGCCTCTCTAGTACTTTGCCTCTTACCACTCTTCTGCCCTGTAACCCAATCTTAACGACATTGAACAAACCAAACTATCATACAATATCATGCCTTTGAATCTATCACCCTTGGAAATGTCATTTTTCATGAAGCTTACCCAGCTCAGAAACAATAGTACCTGCAAACAATTTTCCATGAATCCTATCTGCCTCACTTTGGATTAGGTTGCCCTCCTCCAAGATATCACAACACCCTGTGTATACTTCTTTCAGACTCTTTTTTTTTTTTTTTTTGTATTTTTCTGAAGCTGGAAACGGGGAGAGACAGTCAGACAGACTCCGCATGTGCCCGACTGGGATCCACCCGGCACATCCACCAGGGGCGACGCTCTGCCCACCAGGGGGCGATGCTCTGCCCCTCCAGGGTGTCGCTCTGCCGTGACCAGAGCCACTCTAGTGCCTGGGACAGAGGCCAAGGAGCCATCCCCAGCACCCGGGCCATCTTTGCTCCAATGGAGCCTCGGCTGCGGGAGGGGAAGAGAGAGACAGAGAGGAAGGGGGGGAGTGGAGAAGCAAATAGGCGCTTCTCCTATGTGCCCTGGCCGGGAATCGAACCCGGGTCCCCCGCATATCAGGCCGAGGCTCTACCACTGAGCCAACTGGCCAGGGCCTTTCAGACTCTTGTTGACTCCTATAATGTTCTGTTTCTTTGTCTGTGTCTCTCCCACTACACCTTAATGACAGCAACTATGAGTTAAATCTCTGCATCAATGACATCTAGCACAATGCCTGGCACATATTAAGCAATCAATCAATAATTGTTGAATGAATAAATTACCTAATTCAAGGACTGGCTATCAATCCAGGTACAGTTCAGCTGATTTCACATCTTTTGGTCTTGGTGACTAATACTAGCTCTTCTAAAACACTGCTTTATCACTGACTACTTGTTCTTCATTTATCTAAAGCATCCTTTTCTCCACATATTTTGCCTTACCACATAAATTCTCAGTTGTTCTGTTCTCATGAAAGAGCAAGACATTTGAGGCAAAATGTGAAAAGAAACAGATGGATGGATGGTACACCACTAACATAATACGTTTCTGCAATATAATCACAGTCATTTCAACTGAATTTATTTTCAATTAAGTAGTTTTTAAAAAATACTCAGAAGAGATGTTCTGTGATACAGTAACACCAATAACGTTAATGGCATTAATCATGGATCCTATTCATGAGGATGTGCAGGAAAGCAAATTAGAGTCAGTTGTGATTGTGTATTTAGTTATATTTAGAATATATGCTGCCCAAGTGAGCACTAGTTATATTTAAATATTTAATGAATTGGAGAGGGGTGGAGGAAAGGGAATTAAGAGGGACAAATATACAGTGAAAGAACATGATCTGACTTTGAGAGATGAGTACACAACATAATCAACAATTCAAATGTTATAGAAATGTTTACCTGAAACCTATGTACTCTTATTGATCAATGTTACCCCTTTAAATTTAATTTTCTAAATAAAATTTTAAAAAATAAATTCAAAAGCCTACACTTAAATCTTTGAAAAATTTCAGTTCCAATTTCTAGTGTAAGTTACAAAATGCTGCTTATTTATTCATTTAAGTATATATTCAAGTGTTCTTTATTACTATATAAAGTTGGTTCACCACAATTCTATTTAGATTCCTTTTCTGAGAAAAGATAACTAATATATAAAAAAGTGTGATCTTAAGAAATTTAGACAACTATTCCCCCCTCTCAAAAGTCCGAAAACACATTAACATTTTATTAAGCTGTCTTTCAAATTACCTCTGGAAGTCCATTAGAAGCTAAAATTCCAAGAGAATTCATAAAAGGTATAAAGTTTTTGAAATAAACATTTTTCACCTGAAAAAGATAAAGTTACATGACAATTAAATTTAAAAAATTAATCTCCACTATTAACACTAGAATGAAAGTGCTAACTGACATGTTGATCAATGACTTACACTCAATCTACTGTGACACTTATTAATGATTAATTTATTTACTTTTAAAATTACATGAGTCAGATTTCAGGCCCCAAAATGGAGATGGGATTCATAAGAAAACCCATTGAAACCAACTTCAATATTCCACATTTAACAAATGATGAAAAGACTGGCAGCTTCAAAAATTAAGTAACTTGACCCAAATCACACAACTATGAATTTAAACCAAATCTGCCTAACACTGAAGCCAAGACTCCTTTTACCTAAAGTGCCTCTGATTTCTCCCCAAAACATATTTTAGGCCACTTCACATACATCATCTAGTACCTAGCTTAAGGAATATTAAGTCAATTATTTTAGCATAAATTTAGGAAAACAATCTGCTTTGTAACAAAATAATTACACACAAAAAAAATAATATCCAATAATTGAATTCAAAACCAAAATAAACTTTTTTGTGGAATTATGCAATTTCATGCAAAAGATAGACTCTACTCAGAAAACCTGGAGTTATATTCCTGGCTATTCTACATTTGTTATGTGCTGTAAAATTTAAAACAACTTACTTTCCCTCATTTAACTTCCTTTTACAATTTTGGAGTATCTACATGTCCTAAGGTGAAAATAATTTAATGCCAGTTCCTATCTTCTTTTACACAAATAAGTTGTAAGAATTAAGCTTCTGTTAAACTTACTAGTTTTGTTTTCTAGTTAATTCCCACTTAACTAGAATATTTATAAGGTGGGTAGTTCTAGTTAATCAATTGGCATGACTAAGCAATAATTATATAACCATAAATATAGCTAAATACTAGTTTTATAACCATATGACTAACCAATAATATATAACCATAAGTATAACCAATAAATTCTATATAAATAACCAACTATCAATTAATGACAATTACCACCAAAGCTTTTAATCACCTATACTTTAGAAAAGCATACCTATAATAATTCTAAATTATAACAGAGTAAAAATTAAAAGGAAAAAATAACTTATTTCTGATTTTTTAAATGAAATTTTACAAATATTAATAGTTTTGAAATTCAGAGAATTAACAAACAGAAATTAGAAAACTGACTAAGCAATAGACCAGAGTAAATAAAATATTTCTCAACTACATTTATCAGCTTATTTGCAAAGATAATTTGATTCTATAAAAATACATACATATATATAAAGTTGATACATCTGTTTTTATAGTTGAAATTTACAAAAGCAACAGCGCTAAAACCCAGATATTTTGATAAATAATTCCAACACTTTTTAAACTAGATTTTTGATATCATACCCTCATTGCTCCCCAGAGCTCACAGAGAAATTTTAAAGATACATTTCATACAGCTATTTGGTGGTAGTGAACTGTGGACAATATAACCATCTATGAGATAAACAGCATGGCATAGTGACTGGAGCACTGCTAGGAGATGTTCCCAAAGTCCAGACTGTTAGTAATTAGCTATATCAGTCTCTAGAAGCTTTTTACTCATTACTAAAAGGAGGCAGAGTATACTATGTATTGGTGAGATTCCTTCTAATTCCAACATTCCAGATTCTAGGAACAAAATAAGCTAGTCCTGGGTGTTTATGTTTATTCTCTTCTAGCCACTAACATCTGAACAATAGTAATTATAGAAGACTGAACAGAAATGTAATGCTGGTATCACTTACCACTAAACCAGAAACAGTGGGGCTTTCTTATTATAGGGCATTTTTAAACATTAGGAGTGTAAGTAATCACAGAGGAATAAAAAAATAAATACTGCCTTAACGATTTACATTTTGGTGATTCCAGAGTGAGAGAGCAACTGTCTTTAAAATCAAAGTAACTGAATATGAAAATTAATTTTTTTTCTAAAATTCTGCTATTGCAAACGGGCTGGCACTAATTACAAAAAGCAAGTTCATTACAAAAGAAGTATACAGGCGGTCCTCGGGTTACAACAGTCTCAACATATGATGTTTCGAATTTACAACGCTCACTCCCATAAAAACTTAAAAAAATTGATATGTGAGTGTTTCAGCTTATACCATTAGCATCATATGGGGGAGAATTAGTTTGGTTGCAAGTGGCAGAATAAACAGTAACGTGGCGTGAGGGAGTTGATGTTCCCTAGTATGGACTGTTAAAAGTTCAAGTGTTCCGTTTGTGTTAGGCTAGGGTATATTTCGACTTAAAACAAAATTCGGGTTACATCACTGTTTTTTAAAGTCAGAAAATTTTGAAGTTTATTGTTTTCTATTTTTCCTGTGTGGTAACCCGAGAACTCCCCATATACTGTTAGAAAGAACTTATATCTAAATCTACTTCAACAATTTTAAAGAAATCATAAAGTTAAATTACCTCATCTACATTACATTCATATTCTTTACAGAGAACTTCAATAATTCTTGTATCATTTTCTAGTTGTTTTGCTATCCGTGCACTCCTGTTCTGACCTCGCCTTGGTGTTCGAGGTGAACCATTAATAGGTATTACAGCTGTTTCTGTAAAAATGGTAAATTAGATCAGAACAATTGTAAATTCCACTGTATAAAATAATGAAATATTTTAATTATAAGTAGGAAGGTCAAAAATGGTCACATTATGCTACTTTTAATTATTAGGCTTCATTTAAAGGGCAAATATGAAGGCAAGGAAAATAGACAATTTATAAAGTAATTCTAAATTATCCTACTCGGTCTGCAAGGAGAAAAATGTTTTCTATCTTATATACCATTATGATGTTTTTAAAAGATGAGTATATAAATATAATGTGATAATAAACTGATTTTTTTAATCCCCTGGATTATTTTGTGCATTTCCAATTCAAACAATGTGGATTCGGCTATTAAAGAGATTACAATTGACTAGACAACTATGTGTAAAAAGTATTAACTGCTTCTAGGCGCAACCAACAACTTACAAGAAATTGAGAGGCTAAAGGAACATGTTAAACTATACAATAGGATGCAATCAATAAAATCATAATTATGGGACACTCAACAGGACAAACCACCTGATTATTTAATAAATAAATTTCCAAGAAAAAAAGAAATAGATGAAGAACTTTTTTAGAAAGCTTAAAAGCATATCAACCAATCACAAAATATAGATCTCATTTAGATTCTCATTTAGGCAACCTGTAAAAATTGTTTAAATTACTTTTATACAATTGAAAATATGAGCACTTACTAAATATTTGGTAGTATTAAAGAATCAGTATTAACTGATTTTTAGGTGTGATATAATGGTATTGTCATTATGCTTTTTAAAATGACTTTATCTTTTAGAAATACATACTAAAATTTATAAGGATGAAACTATAGGCAAAAATGTGCATCAAAGTAATACAGCTAGTAGAACTGGACAGTAGATGGTGCTACAGACTGACCATAAATTACATGTTGAAGGTAGGTGATAAATACATGGAGTTCATTATTCCACTGTCTACTTTTGTATTCATTTTAAATTCTCCATAATAAAAAGTCATTTTGAAGTGTATCATACTCAGTCAATTCAACACCTTATCCTGATTTCTCTTGAACACAGGATTAGAGAATTAAATGTACACTGAAATTATCCAAAAGAACAGAGCCTGTCAACCTAAAGTAACATCCTCTGTCAATTTATTAACATTATAACATTGAAAATATTGAGGAAAAGGCATACAAAGAAAAATTTTTTTAAGTCAGAAAATTTTGAAGTTTATTTTCTATTTTTTCCCTCCATTTTGCATGTGATTTCTGCTAAGTGAGTGCTTTTTCTGTCAACCAGGTTCAACAAATTTTCAAAATTCTGCTGCAGACTTCATTTTCCCCTAAAGTTGTTCACAAAGATTAATTAGGCTTCAGCTTCTCAACCACTTCAACAACACTTTGAGACTTTCATGTTTTGAGCTGTCTGACATTATTTTTAGTATTATTAATGCCTTCATCATTTTAGGAGCCAAGGAATCAATTCAGCCTTAGTTAACTTTACATTTTTCTATAATATAATAATTAATTTTGATCCTACTCATGATGTCACCAGAGGAAGCAACTTCATTCTAAAAGCAATATACTAACCTTTGCTTAATGATATCTATTTTAGTAATAGTTACTTTTATTTAAATAAATTTACCATCTTAATTATCCACTGAAATAGATCATATGCAAAAAAAAGTCACATAATCATTATAGTACCCAGTGATAAAAATAATCTGTTCCTGTAGAATGGACCACTCTAACCCATGCAGTCTTAATGATATCTGTACACGGCCTGTTGATTTTCTCTTTACTAGAAATGTTCTCCCACAACTTACCACAACACTCAAATCCCACTACTCTTTTCACTCATCTCAAATGTCAGCTCTTTTATATAGTTTTCTTTGCTCTTCCCCAGCTAAAAAAAGTCTCTCTTCTGAACTTCCATAATATTTGCTGCACTTTGGCCCAGACCACTTTCTACCATATACTCTAATTACCTGCTTCCTTATCTTATCCTTCCTTCTATAACCTGTACTACTTGAGGGCAGAGTCCATGTCTGATTTATTTATCATATTCTAGGCTCCAACACCACTTTTTGGACCCATCAGACATTCAATAAAAAACTGTTGAATGATGAAGTAGAAAAAGCACAAAATATTTAAAATACTTACTATAAGGTTCTTTGAGCAATGCAGGAGGTGAAAGTTTGATAAAATAGTCAAGGACACATAGCATTAACTGAAATGAGATCACCAGGTCATCTTCCATTTGTAGTACTTCCCCTGAATATAAAAAAGATTCACAGTTTAAAATTAGAGATTGCAATTTTTAAGTCAGGGAAAATTGTCATTATGAATGTATCCATATACTCATTTATTCAATAATTCCTAGAGGCATGTTAAAGTGTTTTTTTTTGTAAAAACTCAGTCAGATTTGATATATACAGAAATGTAAATAAAAATATATAAATTTATGAAATTATAAATAAAATGTTTACAATGAGAATTTTAAACTTAAGATATTAAGATTCAGTTTCTATGTCTAAATTATTTTATTTAAATGCTTTTTAAATTTCCAGCTTTGGTAAGAGCTATAGAATTTATTACTTCCAAGGCCCTGGCTGGTTGGCTTAGGAGTAGAGCATTGGACCAGTGTGTGAATGTCCCAGGTTCAGTTCCCGGCCAGGGCACACAAGAGAAGTGCCCATCTGCTTCTCCACCCTTCCCCCTCTCCTTCCTCTCTGTCTCTCTCTCTTCCCCTCCTGCAGTCAAGGCTCCACTGGAGCAAAGTTGGCCCAGGTGCTGAGGATGGCTCCATGGCCTCCGCCTCAGGCGCTAGAATGGCTCCCATTGCAATGGAACAACAGCCCAAATGCGCAGAGCATTGCCCCCCGGTGGGCATGCCAGGCAGATCCCAGTCCGGCACATGCGGGAATCTGTCTCTCTGCCTCCCCACTTATCACTTCAGAAAAACAAACAAAAAAAAAGAATTTATTACTTCCAAAAATAATTTTGAATCATGATATATGCTAATCTTTAATTCTACTTATTTATAAATCTGCACGTTTCCATTTTTAAACCCCCTTCAAAATATTATAATAACCAAAGCCACTAAGAAATAACAAAATTTGTAAATAAATTAATTATAGTACTTAGAAGTTATTAAGAAATACCATAGGCCCTGGCCGGTTGGCTCAGCGGTAGAGCATCGGCCTGGCGTGCGGGGGACCCAGGTTCGATTCCTGGCCAGGGCACATAGGAGAGGCGCCCATTTGCTTCTCCACCCCCCCCTCCTTCCTCTCTGTCTCTCTCTTCCCCTCCCGCAGCCAAGGCTCCATTGGAGCAGGGATGGCCCGGGCGCTGGGGATGGCTCCTTGGCCTCTGCCCCAGGCGCTAGAGTGGCTCTGGTCGCAACAGAGCGACGCCCTGGAGGGGCAGAGCATCGCCCCCTGGTGGGCAGAGCGTCGCCGGGTGGGTGTGCCGGGTGGATCCCGGTCGGGCGCATGCGGGGAGTCTGTCTGACTGTCTCTCCCTGTTTCCAGCTTCGAAAAAAAAAAAAAAAAAGAAATAAAGAAATACCATAGAGGTAAAGAATGATATAAAGGACTTGTAGTTAAAAATAGTAGAATGAAGTCAAATTAAAGAATTTTTCTCTTCCAGTACCTAATAAAAAAAAGAAAAAAATATATTGGTTAACTGCTAGCACCAATACCAAATTTGACAGATACGGATTCCAACAGTATCATCTTTTTACTTGGAGATAGTAGAAATTGATGATGAGAGAAGGAAAAATGGAGGAAGTAAAATGCTATAGCTAACTTTCTGACAAACACATTCCAGATTGGGGAACAATCTGAATCCCAACACAATCCCATTTTGAAAACAGGATATAACTGCCATTAGAAGTATGCCATTTTAGAGTTCATTCTAACAAAACTCTCAGAACAGACAGCTATTCCAGATAAACTCTCTACTTTCTCCCTCTCCCTTTGACTCAAGTATTAAGAAAAAAAACCCTGCTCTCATAGATTTTTGAGGAAACACAAGTCACAGATAATATGCAAAGTGAGTAAAATAAGATTTATTCACACCACATCAGGAAAACAGAACCATCAGGTCAGAATTGCCCACATGAAGTCCTAGTTATATGAGCAGAAAAGCACAGATATTATACAAACATATTACAGAAAAGAAAAATATAATCACAACATAGAAGGGGTAAAAAAATCATATAGAAAACCCAATCTGGAAGATAATCTATCAAAAGAAAATGTCCTATGATTCCATGCACTAAAACACATTTTATTTAAAAAAAAAGGAGGGGGGGCTTACACAACCTAAGAAAAACCTGAAGATCAAGCAACACAATTCCAAATATTGTTTAGCTCAAAAGAGAATAAAAGATTGAGATAAAAATAGTCAATATCAATACATAAGAAAGACACTGAAGATTAGGATAATATGAGAGAAGTCAACTATAACTGAAAAAATTTTTAAAAGAAAAAGAATATGAGAGAAGATAGTAAATGTATAGGACAAAAACAAGCCAAAGTAACATAGTTAATGTTTTTGAAACATAACAAAATATAGAATAAGTACTTAATTAAATAGATTAAATTTTAAAATGTGGTATGTTAATTATCTGAAAGGAAGAACACTTTCAGTTTAAAAAGGGATACAGTTTCCCAAGAAAAACTAATACAAAAAAAAAAATCAAGAGATATCCTAGTTAAGGTATTAAACCTCAAATAAAAAAAAATTCTACAAGTATTTCAGGAAGTAAATGAGGAGGAAGGAATTAAACTAGACTCAGATTTCTCAGCAGTAATGTTTAACACCAGAAAACAATGTCCTTAGGAAGAAAACAAGACACAAGAATAGGATATACAGCCATGATGTCCTCCAAGTATAGAGACTATGACCACAACTCACAAACATGCCAAACACAGAGCGTGTGATGCCAAATACGGCACTTAAAAAAACAAACCAAAGAAACCTCCTTCATAGTAAACACCAGCCAGCTAAGAATGAATCAAAACAAAGAACTCAGAAATGGATAAGCCAAGAACTCAAAAATGGAGAAGGTATGACACAAGAATCACAATAATTTTAGAATCCGTTTAATACAGAAGATTAAATGAGCTTAATAATAATCATAGTTATGAAACAGAATCTAATGACAGCAATATACTAAACAAATTTGAAAGCGGAGAAAAAAAGAGGTAACAGGAAGAACGAGAATACCAGCATTCTTTTCTTTCAAAGCAAATTAATATATATTTGCTTTAAATCAAAATACAAACTTAAATCAAGATTCTAACTTCATTTTTTCACAATACTTTGTTAGAGAAATATTTTAGAAATAATACAGTTTAAGTAACAAAGCATTTATCTAAACTAAGCAATTCCTCCATTTCTATTGCTTATTTTTTTCTGTCAAATTCGTGTAAAATTAATTTTTATATTTTAAATGTAGCACTACAATATGATCCTATTTTTAAAAAAATTAATGTTTGTGAATGAACTCATATTCCACCTTTTTTACCAGCATATATGCACAAAAATATATCTGCAATGACAATCCCATAATTTTTTTAAAAAACTAAACCTGAAAATTGTGGCTTTTATTAACTGTTCTTTTTTTTAATTAATTTATTGGGGTGACATTATGTAAGAAGATTATATATGTTTCAAGTGTACAGTTTCATGATACATGATATGTACATTTCACTGAGTGCCCACCACCCAAAGTGAAATCATCTTCTGTCACCCTATATTTGGCCCCCTTTAACCTTTACTAATCTTCCACCCCCTTCCCTCTGGTTACCACCATACTGTTGTCTATGTCTTTGAGTTTCAGTTTTACATTCCACATATGAGTGAAATCATATGGTTCTTATATTTTTCTGACTGACTTATTTGGCTTAGTATAATATTCTCCACGTCCATCCATGTGGTTGCAAATAGCAGTATTTCATCTTTTCTTATAGCTAAGTAGTATTCCATTGTATATATGTTTCATATTTTCTTTATCCAACCATCTATCAAAGGAGACTTATGTCATTTCCATATCTTAGCTACCATGAATAATGCTGCAATCACCTTAGAGGTATATATATTTTGTGAATAAATGTTTCCAAAATTTTCAAGTACATACCAAGAAGAGGGATTGCTGGGTCATGTGGTAACTCTACTCTTTTTTTTTTAATGTTTATTTTATTGATTTTAGAGAGAGGAAGAGAGAGGGAGAGAGGTAGAGATTGGAACATCAATCTGTTCCTGTACGTGTCCTGACCAGGGATTGAACTGGCAACCTCTGTTCTCAGGACAATGCTCAACCAACCAAGCTATCCAGCCTGGGCAATAATTCCATTCTTAATTTTTCATGAGCCTCCATACAGTTATCTACAATGGCTATACTGGTTTACATTTCCACCAGCAGTAAATGAGGTTCCTTTTTCTCCACAACTTCTTAGCACTTGATAATAGCCATTCTAACAGGTGTGAGGTGGTATCTCATTATAGTATTGACTTGCAATTTCCTAATAGCTAGTAAAATTTGAGCATCTTTTCAAATATCTATTCGCCTTCTGTGTGTCTTCTTGAAAGAAGTGTCTGTTCAGTCCTCTGCCCATTTTTAATTGGATTATTTGGTACCTTGGTGTTGAGTTGTATGAGTTCTTTACATATTTTGGATATTAACCCCTTTTTGGAGCTGCTGCTTGCAAATATCTTCTCCCATTTAGTTGGTTGACTTTCTGTTTTGTTGGCAGTATCTTTGTGCAAAAGCTTTTTAGGTTGATATAGTTCCATTCATTTACTTTTGCCTTTAGTTCCTTTGCCTTTGGGGTTAAATTCATAAAACCTTCTCTAAGACCAATGTCCATAAGTTTAGTACTTACGTTTTCTTCTATGTAATTTATTGTTTCAGATCTTATATTTAGGTCTTTGATCCATTTCAAATTAACTTTCATAAATTCTGACAAATTGTAGTCTAGTTTCATCCTCTTGCATGTCGCTTTCCAATTTTCCTAGCACCATTTATAAAACAGGCTTTCTTTTCTCTACTGTTTTCGGCTCCTTTGTCAAAAAGTATTTGCCCATACCCCTGTGCTTTTATGTATTTCTGGGTTCTCAATTCTGTCACATTGGTCTCTTTTTTTTGGCCAATACTATCCTATTTTGATTTTCATTGTTCTGTAATATAATTTTGAAGTCAGGTAGTATGATACCCACAGCTTCATTCTTTCTTTCTCAGGATTGCTATGGCTATCCAAGGTCCTTAATGATTCCATAAAAATCTGATAATTTTATGTTCTAGTTCTTTAAAAAATGTCATTGAGACTTTGATGAGGATTGCATTAAATCTGTATATTGCTTTAGGTAATACCATAATTTTAATGATTATTATTTCTGAATGGGTTTTGGGTTACTTTTCTGTTTTTCTTTGCATTCTGCTGTATTACTTTAATTCTTTTTAATAAGTACATATGATTTTTAGAAAATCAGAATTTTAAAGAATAAAGATTATTCTTTAAAAAAGAGAAAGACAGGAAGAAAGGATATTAGAAACAGAAATAAATGATATAGTTCCAATGTTACTTCCAGTTCCAAAATTACAAGAACTTGCTAACAGTTAAAAAGCCATACAAAGAATTGGGATTGATGGGGTGGGGGTTTTGGGATGCCATGCTAAATTCAATAAAACTTTGAGCTTAATCCAAAAGAATTATCAGTTATTACAACTGACACATTAGCATGTAACAAACATAATGACTTTACCTTTAGCTAGTAAAAATGTGATCCAAGAAACTTTCAGCACCAACACAGAATTTATTTCAGTAGATATCCTATTAAACAAATAGGAAGAAGAAAAAAAATTTACAATAGCTTTCCCAACTATACCAGATTTTTTCCCGTTTTTAAAATTACAGACCTGAGTTGATTACACAACAGAATACAGTCCACTTTAAATGCACAGTTTACACATGACCTTGCTACTTTGAATCAGTGTTCATACCAAGGTATTTCTATTCCTCCCGTAGTATAAACATTTTATTTTAAAAAATTGAATATCTGGCCATGGTTGGTTGGCTCAGTGAATAGAGTGTCAGTCCAGCATGCTGATGGCCCGGGTTAGATCCCCAGTCAAGGCACACATGAAAAACAACCATCTGCTTCTCTTTTCCTCCCTCTCCCCCTCCTTTCTTTCTTCCCCTCTTGCAGCCAGTGGCTTGATTGGTTCAAACATCAGCCCCAGGTGCTGAGGATAGCTCTGTTGATTTGGCATCCATCCCAGACGGGGATTGACAGCTAGGTCCCAGCCAGGGTGCATGCACGAGTCTGTTTCTCACTTAAAAAGAAAAAAAGAATATGTCATATCTAATCTAAAAATATGCATAGGAAGTAGTATACTATACTGTACTGGGTTTCCAGTTACTTAGTACTTTTCTGCTCTTTGTTTTCTAATTAAAATCAACACAGTAAGCAGAAAAAATAGAGGTTAGGTTGATTCTGGTTTACCAATTTAATTTTGTCTTACTAACCTTTCCATATTCATTTACTTGTTGGAATTAACAAATAAAATTAATAAATAACAGAGTTGATTAATAAATATACCATTTCCTTTCATTTATTTTGTGTGTGTGTGTGTGTCAGAGACAGAGAGAGTCAGAGAGAGGGATAGAGACAGACAGACAGACAGGAAGGCAGAAAGATGAGAAACATCAATTCTTTGTTGCGGCTCCTTAGTTGTTCATTGATTGATTTCTCATATGTGCCTTAACCAGGGGGCTACAGCAGACCGAGTGATCCCTTGCTCAAGCCAGCGACCTTGGGCTCAAGCTGGTGAGCCTTGCTCAAACCAGATGAGCCCACCCTCAAGCTAGTGACCTCAGGGTCTCAAACCTGGGTCCTCCACATCCCAGTCCAACGCTCTATCCACTGCGCCATCGCCTGGTCAGGCACAACAATTTCCTTTTATATATCAATCATCTTCAATGCTACTATTTGAATAGGGCAGAAAATCTTATATACCAATCATTCTTCCAAAGGAAAACTCTATAGAGATCTTACATGGGTATAATGTTGAAACATGTATTATACATTAAAAAAATAATTTGGAAATTTTAATATTTGAATAGGGCAGAAAATCTTATATACCAATCATTCTTCCAAAGAAAAACTCTATAGATCTTACATGGGTATAATGTTGAAACATGTATTATACATTAAAAAAATAATTTGGAAATTTTAATATAAATTTTCATACTTATTTTTACATAAAAATTATGTTCTGAGTCTTAGGTAATAAATAAACTATCTGTAATAAACCTTCAATAAATATTTATTCAATGGGCCTTGGCTGGTTAGCTCAGTCAGTTAAGAATGTCATCCTGAAACACCAACGTGTGGGTTAGATCCCTAGTCAGGACACATATGGGAAGCAACCAACTAAGTAGAACAAGATATGGACACTTCTCTATCTATCTATCTATCTTTCTTCCTCTATCTGTCTAAAATCAAGTACAAAAAAAAGATTTAGTCAGTGAATTTGTATTTTTCCCAGAGTTGATGATACATTGCACTGAATCTACTTCCACTTTATTAGTTCTTCCTTATAGTAAAAGGCAAGTATTTCATACCATTTTTCTTCATGAGAAGGTATATAATCTGTAACCTTACTTTATGAAGCAGCATGCCATAATCAATCAGACTAACCCTGACATTATCAACATGTTTGGGATCACTCCAGAAAAATCTTTAAAAAAAAAGTGAAAATTAACATGCTCTGAACTACTTACAAACTGCTTGGTTGTGTCAAGTATATAAGTTCACATGTCCTGAAAAAAACAATAATTATATTAACATTAAGGATTTTTTTAAAAGTTACTTTGTAATTTCTTTCACTATTCAGAAATCAATTTCATCATGCTTTATTATCTTAGGAAGTATATGTTTTAAAAACAAAAACGTATAGCATTATGAAACAGTTAAAATAGATATTTCCAATTTGTGACATTTCACACACATTAATGTAAATATCTAACTACAAAAGGATTTGACTTCATATGTGCATCTGTAACTCAGAATACATTTGTAATTGAATTTTGATCTCATTAGAATCCCAGATCAAGTCATAAAAGCCTATTTAATTAATAGTCTCACAAAAATAACACACATGAAAAGTACCATAAAACCTATACGTTAGGACAGTGACTCCCAGAATGATGAAATAAGGGTCTCCACAGTCTAGTTTGCAGTATAATAACTAGAGTTGGTAAAAATTTAAAAGAAAAAAACAAAACAGTTGAAGTTCTGGAAATCTTTCTAAGATTATACAAAGCAAAAAAAAGAAACATTTCTCCTAAATCTTGGTAAGAACAATGACAGTCTGTGGAATTCAAAGAAAAACTAACTTTCTCTTCCTTTCTAGTCCAGTATCACAAAGCTCTAGCCTGGGCAGGTACAGTTAAGACACAAGGCTCCTCTGCTCCCAGCATTGGATTATATCTCTGGGAAGGGTAGGATATCAGCATTTTTCATTACCCCAAGCTCTGTGTTGCAGAGGGTCTATCCCTGGTAAGACAAGCTAAGAGGTATGGGTGCTTCCTTCCCCCCCTTAGCCCCATTCATTGGGCAAAAGATCCAGGAAGAGCAGATCAAGAACACTGGGGCTCTGGCCCTTGCCAGATAGTTCTGTTGGTTAGAGCGTCATCACAACATGCCAAGGTTACAGGTTTGATCTGCAGTCAGAACACACACAAGAATCAACCAATGATGGCATGAATAAGTGCAACAACAAATCTGTCTCTCTTTCCTCCCCCAACCCACCATTCCTCTCTGTCCCTAAAAATCAATAAAAAATTAAAAAAATTTTAAAAAAAGTATACTGGGGCCCTGACTTCCCTTGCCCCAGTTAGCTGATAAGACAGAGGTTCCAATCAATCAGAGAAGAAGACAAGGAACTGTAGCCTCTTCTGAGCACCCCACTCTTAAAGCAGAGGTGAACACTGTCTCCACCCTGACCTCCTAAGCAGTGGCACAGAAGTATTGCCCAGGGGAGGGGTAGTCCTTAAGAACAGAGAGCTCTGAAGCTCTCCCCAAGGGAATTAATTTCATCTGGAACAGTGTGAGGAAAATCAAGACTAAAAGCACTGTTGAAAACAACAGAGATTTTGGTGATTAGAAAGTAAGACAAGGCTAGTAGCTTTATGAGAGCAACAACTTAAATGCTACACCATCTACAAGAGGAAAGGGGGTAGGCGTGGGGGAAAGCTAAGAAAAGTTCTCCTGAGGTCAGAATAGGCCTCAAGATTGGATTCAAAGACTCCTTTAACAAAGGGAGCCAAATTTAAATGAATCAAACTATGTAGCAATTTGTTACCCAGGGCATTGTCAAAAACAATAAAGCAACTGTTCAGCAATTAGGAGAAAGTAACAGCTAGGTATAACACCAACAGAGCAGTTAGCTTAACAAGAGAGATAGGGGAAAAGACAGTCAAAGAGAATCCAACTAAAAACAGCGTTACCTCAGAGTGACTTCATACATGTCCAAAGCTACACCAAGGAGCAACACCTGAGGCTACACACTACGGGAGAAATAGACTTCACTGAACTACTATAGCTAAGTCACTAAACAAACAAGAAAACAATAACAAGTCCCAGGATGCAAAATCATTATCCAGAGTTGCCAAAATGTTATAAAAAATGCCAGTTTTCAAAAATAAATATGAAACTATGACCTCTACATAAGGAAAAAAGTAGGCAACAGATACTACCTTTATAGAGCCCAGATGTCAGACTTAGCAAAGACTTCAAGGCATCTTTTACAAATATGTTCCAAGAACTAAAGGAAACAAGACTTACAGAAAAAAGAAATATGTGTTAACAATGTCCTATCCAACAGAGAATATCAATAAAGAGACATAAACTATTTTAAAAGAATCAAATGAAAATCTGAGTTGGAAAGTATAATAACCAAAATGAAAGATTCACTAGGGGAGCTTGACAGTAGATCTGAGCTGACGAAAGAATCACTAAACTTGAAGATAAATTCAAAGATATTATATAATCTGAAGAACAAAGAGAAAAAGGAAAAAAAAAATGAAGACCCTACAGAAATGCAGAACACCAAAAAAATATACCAATATATAAGGGTAATGGGAATACAAAAAGGGGAGGGTTGTAGGAGGGGGAGAGCAGAAATAATATTTAAAGAAATAATGGCTAAAAATTTCCCAAATCTGATGAAAAACATTATTCTACACATCCAAGAAACACAACATATTCCAAGTTGAATGAATGCAAAGAGATCCTCGTCCAGATGTACCATAGTAAAAATGATGAAAAACAAAGAGAAAAATCTTAAAAGCAGCCACAGAAAAAAATATTCCATCACATGCAAGGGAACCTAATAACATTAACAGCTAACTTCTCATCAGAAACAGTCACATTCAGAAAGCAATGGGATTACATACACAAAGTGCTGGAAGAAAAAAAAGAAAGTCAACCAAGAATCATATATCTGCCAAAACTATATCTCAAAGGGGAAATGGAAAGAAAGGCATTTTCAAACAACAACAGAGAACTTGTTGAGAGTAGAATCCTCTTACAGAAAAATACTAAGAAAAGTTCTTTAAGCTGAAAACAAGTGACTCAAGACAGTGAAAAGGAAAACAAATGTACTGGTAAAGGTAATTATGTTACTAAAAAAATTGGTGTCGTTTCATATTTCTTCTCCTTTCTTTTCCTAATTGTTGTAAAAGGCAATTGTATAACACAATATAGATAGCTATATTACTGGGCCTATAACATATGAAATGTATGTGACAACAGCAGCACAAAGGAGGTGGGTAGGATCAAAACTGTATTGAAATAAACAAATGACACTAGATGGTATATTGAATCAACAAGAACAAATGAAAAGAACAAGAAATAGTAAATAAGAAAGTTAATATAACAAACTCTATAAATATACACTGTTCTCCTTTATACTCTCAACTACTTTAAAAGGCATATAACTCAAATGTCTATTAACTGATGAAAGGATAAAATGTGGTGTAGTTAAACATGGTATATTATTCCATAATAACAATAATGAAATATTGAAACATGATACAACATGGATGAACCATGAAAACATGCTAAATGAAAGAAGCCAGTCACAAAAAACATGTATATCAAAATTTATATAGAGCCCTGGCCAGTGGCACAGTGGATATAGTATCATCTTGGAGCACCAAGGTCACTGGCTCAAGCTCAGGGTCTCCAGCCCAATCCCGGAATCACTGATCTTGAGATCACCATCTCAGTCCCAAGGGAGTTGACCTGACCCCAAGGTCAATGGTTCAAGCCCAAATCAGGGCTCAATCCCAAGGGCACTGGCTCAACACTAAGGTCGTTAGTTTGAACCCGGGTCAGGACACATATGAGAAGCAAAGCAATGGCGGCACAACTAAGTGGAAGAAGTTAATGCTTCTCTCCCTCTCCCTCTCTCTCTCTCTTCTCCTTCTCTCTCAAAAAAATAAATTTATATAGATAAAACTATTTTAATAAAAGACAGGCAGTAATCAAGAAGGAGTTGGGTTTGTTGGGGTTTTTTTGTATTTTTCTGAAGTTAGAAATGGAAAAGCAGTCAGACTCCTGCACATGCCTGACCAGGATCTACCCGGCATGTCCACCAGGGAGCGATGCTCCACCCATCTGGGGTATTGCTCCATTGGGGCCAGAGACATTCTAGAGTCTGAGGCGGAGGCCATGAAGCCGTCCTCAGAGCCCGGGCCAACTTTGCTCCTATGGAGCCTTGGCTGCAGCAGGAGAAGAGAGAGACAGAGAGGAAGGAGAGGGGAAAGGGTGGAGAAGCAGATGGGCGCTTCTCCTGTGTGCCCTGGCCGGGAATTGAACCCGGGACTTCCACATGCTGGGCCAATGCTCTACCACTGAGCCAACCGGCCAGAAGAAATTTTTTAATTATAAAAAATGTTTCATGTCAAATGAATTGTTTTTATCATTTTGTAAATTAATGTAACTCAGAATAAAATTCTATACAGTGAAGATAATTACATTCAGTATAAATGTGTACTGTTGAATATGGTAGTCACAAGCACCTATGAATACTGAAACTCTGAAATGTGGCTGGTTGAAATAAAGTTGTGCTATAAACATAAATTATACACTGAAGTATTCAAAATACTTAGTAAGAGAAAAAAAAGCAAAATATCTCATTAATAACTTTTATACTGGCTTCATGTTTTCTTAATGAAATATAATTCACATAAAATTCACCACTTTAAAGCATATAAATTCAAGTTTTCAGTATATTCACTTTTTAAGGCAATCATCACCATTATCTAATTCCAGAATATTTCTATCACCTCAGAAAGAAATTCCATACGTAAGAGCAGTTACTCCCCATTCCCTTCACTTCCCATTCCCTGGCAATCACTAATCTCCTTTGTCTCTATGGATATGCCTATCTAGACATTTCATCTAATGGAATATGTGACCTTCTGTGTCTAATTTCTTTTACTTGGGTTAATATTTTCAAGGTCCATTCATGTTACAGCATAACAGCATTTTGTTCTTTTTTTATATCACATTGTTTATCCATTCATCAATAGATGGACATTTGGGTTGTTTTCACTTTTTGGCTAGTGTAAATAATGCTATGAATCTTTGTGCACAAATTTTTGTGTAAATGATACATGTTAAAATTAGATATTATGGGATATATGGTTTAAATAAAATGTTAAAATTTATTGCACTTGTTTCCTTTATTTTTGTCATGTAACCACTAGAATATTTTAAATGCATGGCTTGGCCCAGGCTAAACAGCTTGATTGGTTAGAGCATCAAACCCAAAGAACAGAGGTAAAACCAATAAAATAAACATTAAAGAATTTTTAAATAAAATACATGGGTTGCATTATATTTCTATGGGACAGCACCAATATATCTAATAGGAGCTTTAAAAACTGTTTATAAAGCAGTATGTTCTAGGAGGCAAGATAACCAGTAAGATTATTTTAGTTAACTCATATAATTACCACAAAAGGAAAGTATTAGCTATATTTTAAAGATTGAAATTGAGGTCTAGAGAAGTTAAGTATCTTTCCCTAGCACACACAGAAAAGGAAAAATTTAATATTCATACCTAGATCTGTTTAGCTTTTCAAAAGTTACCATAATCATTACAGCATGCTGCCATATATGCACATATAGTGTATCCTGAAATAAATAGGCTTTGGTATCACAGTTAACCTTCCCAAACACTTCAGAAGAAAGCACAAATAAAAATTTTAAACCCTGCCAATACACTTCAAGGCCAGTAAACACTAAATTATCTTACGTCAATAAAAATTCTAATCCCTTTTATTAAGACTTGAATGACCTTATAAGCCAAAGATGACTGTGTTCCTCCCTAGCTTAAACTCATTCAATGACTTTCCATCACCTGCAGGGCAAAGTCTAATTCACTTTCAATCTAATTCCTTCCTACCTGTCAGCCAATAGCAATATCAAAACACATCAAGCTACCGCTTTGGTTTTGTACAAATACTAATCACTCTGCCTAGAATTATGTCTATCTAAAAATAACCTGGTGATTACTTCTGGAACTGGATTTTGAGGTACGTCTTTACAGAATAGATATTTTTAAATACTGGCTTAGAGAGTTTTTGCTTAATTTTTTAATAGGTAACACATATGTAATTTATTTACACAAAGCTTCAAGTCAACATTTTGGTACACTGCTTTCTAGTCATTTCATTCAACGCATTAGTGTCTAGGTTTTTCTCCTACAATTATATAGAGTATACCCTGCTTTATTTATTTAACATTGAAAGAATTTTTCCATAATGTTATTACTCCTCAAATTTTAACTTCTTTATTATATGTGGCTAAACTGTCTGTCGCCGATAGCTTATTGGTTGCTTGCGTAACTGTACTAGCCAATGGGGTGAAGTTGCCATGGCATTCAAATAGTCCCGCCTTCTGGCATGCCACCTCACAAATTGAGGTTAAAGATTGGAGCAATTATTATGCTGTTAAGAAATCTTAACACCAGAAGGGGTCTTTGCAATGGTACAAGACTAGAGGTTCTCCAATTGAAAAATAATGTCATAATAGCTAAGTCTTTGGCTCCTCTAAAGGTGAAATACATGTCATTCCAAGAATTGATTTGGCTCCATCTCAAACAGGGTTGCTGTTTCAACTGAGATGTAGACAATTTCCTGTAAAACTTGCCTTTGCTATGACCATCAATAAGTCTCAGGGCCAAACGCTTAAGCGTGTTGGCATTTTTTTACCTGAGCCTGCATTTGCACACGGTCAACTTTATGTTGCCTGTTCAAGAGTTCGTGAAAGAACAGATGTAAAATTAAAAATAACTGATGGTCCTCTGCAAGGCGAGCTTAAAAATGATGGAAAGATCTACACAAGAAATGTTCTGTACAAAGAGATCTTTGACATGTGAATGAACATTTTATTATTTAAATCACCTTTATTTATTGAGCTAGCGGTGGCTCTTAAGAAATGTACCGCCAGTGGTTTCCTTCATTGCACTCTACTTTAAGCAATTAAGCAAGTAGGAGGGGGAAATGCCATGGGGCAGTGAGCAAAGGGGCGTCCTCGCCGCCTGCCCTGGGTAATTCAGTTTGAATTAGCAGACACCTTTGCACAAATCATTTTAATTACAATTTATAATACCTAGAACAGCGGTCATTTCGTATGACTGCCGGGCTTTCTAGTTTATTTATAATGTTTAATAACTAGATTATATTTATAAAATTTTATTGTTTATTTCAGTAGTGCATATATGCTGTTTCTAATTTTTCAGTGGTATAAATAATTTTATGATAAAAATCTCTAAAGCATTTTTGTATTTAGTATATTCTTAGGATAAGCTCCAAGATATGAAATAAAGTTTATAAACAAATTTAAGGAGCAGAAAAGTAGTAATAAAGTCCCTGTTAGGTTAAAAAAAAAGGCAAGACAAAAATTATATATACAATACAATCTACTCTATGTAAAACAATGTTCAAAAAAGGAAATACTGATTATCTCCAGGGTTAAAGGTCTGAGTTATTTGCCCTGACCAGCTGGGTTAGTAGTAGAGCATCAGCCTGGTGTGTGGAAATCCTAGGTTTGATTCCTGGTCAGGGCCACAGGAGAACAGGATGACTGTTTCTCCACCCCTCCTCTATCTCTCTCTCTCTTCCCCTCCCACAGCCATGGCTCAAACAGTTTAAGCAAAGTTGGCCCCGGGTGCTGAGGATGGCTCCATGGCCTCAGCCTCAGGCGCTGAAGTGGCTCAGATGCCTAGTAACAGAGCTGTGGCCCAGCTGGGCAGAGTATCATCGCCTGGTAGGGGCTTGCCAGGTAGATCCCAGCTGGGGCGCATGTGGGAGCCTGTCTCTGCCTCCCTGCCCGTCATTTAATTAAAAAAAAAAAGGTCTGAGTCATTCATATTTCATTCAAATTTTCTTATTTATGCCATTCTGTGTTTTCCACATATTCTACAATTCACATTCCTTATGCAAATTCCTTAATTCATTTTTTAATAATTAAAAATATTTTTAATATTTTCCCTTTTTTCCTGTACAAAGAGCTTCTACCTTACACAAGAAATACAAAGAAGAAAATGATGATTAATCCTACCATATTACAATAAAAAACTAGAGCAAGAAAAACCCTTTCAAAAAATCCTAGGCTAATCTTCGAGCTTTCTTTCCACTTTCCTCTTCTCCATCACACGCTGAAGTTTGACTGACATACCAACCAAAAAGAAAAGGAAAAACAGAAACATCTCTGGGTATTTAAGGACATGCCTCTTTTTCCCTTCTCCCTTTACAATTGCTTATTTGGCTAAAACTTTAACTTTCATATTCTATCTCCCAAATGAACACAGTAACAACAAGCATAGGCCAAATTAAAGGCTGTTGTACTAGGTAGGAATGGGGACTTGGATGAAAAGTATATTAAAATTTTAATTCAAGTTTATCTGAGTTTCATCATTCTCCCAGTTGAACAGTAAGTAATGAAACATCTCCTAAACCACTACTGGGTAATACTATCATGACTTGATACATATATCTTTCAATGACAATATGGCTTCTCTTTCTAAATCGAATAACACCATTAGGAAGGAGATTAAATTTAGGTCATTCTTCCATTTAGGACTAGAAGTCTACTGTCAAAGAAGGCTAAAGTGGAAACTAAGCTTAAGACAAAGGGAAATATGAAAAGATAGGAAAACAATTTTAGAGGAACAATCAATCAGAATGCATATAATTAGATAAAAAAGCTAAGAATTAATAAGAAACTAACAACAAAGGGGATAAGTCTAAGGGGTAATACCTAATAATTTTACTAAATATGTAATAGTTCCAAGATGAAATCTAATCACGAACAATGACATAAAAAATCAGGGTCGCAATCCTAACAAAATTTTTACTTTACCTTTCTAATTTGCTGTAGAGCACACGCAACACATCATACTTCTTCCATAGTCTTGACATAGCATTATCAACTTTGGTACTGGTATCAAATCCTTTTAGTAAGTCAGAGAATTTAGAGACACTACAAAGGAAAGAATAGAAAAAAGTGAATCAAAATTTTAAAAATTCATTTTATTTCATTTTCAAAGGGCAAACATTTCAATTCAATAGATTATAAGTTCTACACCAAATCACTAATATATCTTTTGGAAGGAATTACTTCTTTTTATTTCCCTGGAATTTGAAAAGGAAAAAAATCCACTAGTCTTCAACATACTCTCCTATATCTAAGTACCTATGTCTACATCATTTATCATCAAGAAAATAAAAAAAGTATGAGAGCCATATACATATATATTTATTTCTATATCTATCTATATGGTTGGGTTGTTTTTTTTTTAAGTGAGAGGCAGGGAGGCAGAGAGACACACTTCCATATGTACCTGGACTGGGATCCACTCAGCAAGCCCACTATAGGGTGATGCTCTGGCCACTGCTCTGTTGCTCAGCAACTGAGCTATTTTAGTGCCTGAAGCAGGCCATGGAGCCATCATCAGTGCCTGGGGCCAATTTGCTTGAACCATTCAAGCCATGGTTGCAGGAGAGGGGAAGGGGAGAGAAAGGGAGGAAGGGAGGGAGGGAGAAAGGGAGGGAGGGAGGAAGGGAGGGAGGGAGGGAGGGAAGGAGGGAGGGAGTAGAAGTGGGGGGAAAGATGAAGAAGCAGATGGTCATTTCTCCTGTGTGCCCTGACCAGTAATAGAACCTGAGACTTCCACACGTGGGACTGTTGTTCTACCACTGAGCCAACTGGCCAGGGCCCTATCTATATGGTTTTTAAAACCATAAATTCACATTAATTTCTCTAATTCCAAGATAAAACCAATAGGTTCATCCAGAGTTTTGGGGTTTTTTTTCCGTGTTTATAACTCTTCTTTGATAGTCACTTATTTATCACTGGGATCCATTTATCTTTAATTTATTGACACAGTCTGCCTGTATGCAACCTCCTTCCATCTCCAAAGCTCTACCCACTCCCCCACATGGGCACTGTCCTCTCCTGTTGGGACTGACTTTTCATCCTGGACTTCCCCCCAGGACAGTCACCAAATCCATACATAGGCTGTCCAGCAACCAAGGAGTTATAGGTTTCATTCCAAAAAAAACAGGCTGGACCACTCAGACAGTTATCTGAAGAACTGAAAAAATAAAATCTTCAGCTATCAGCAAAGAGCACAAAACCCAAAAGAAGATTATTAAAAGCTCCTTTGAGATAGAAGAGATTAAGGCAGCCACGACAAGTTCCATGGAAAAGCAAATAAAAGAAAGTTGAAATGATAAGGAATAGATGATCAGACTGCTACTTAGAAGAGAATAAATGTGCAGATACATCCAGGAAAAAAGAAAACTTTAGAATGGCATTTACTCAAGAACCATTTGCTCAGCTCTAGTTTTATGTGATATATGGTATTACCTATCCATGTAACACCATCAAAACTGTGAATTGTTACTACAAAGTCTTATTTTCTAGGGTTAACTTACATGACTGTCTACTCCTTCTGTAACCCTCCTCAGAAGGGAAACAGAGAAGAAGGGTAGGCAGCAGGCAGGCTGGCATAAAAAGCCATAAATAAAACACACTGATTTGTAACTAACTACATATTCTAGATAAATGCTTCATACTGATCTGTGAATTGTTATCAGTCCACAATTAAATAAGTACCGAAATTGAGAGTAAACATTTTATAGCAATTTGACACTAATTTTATACCTGCTGAAGCGTACAATAAAAGGTTTGGTCCTATATCTAGTATGATTTTTTTATTTATTTTTTCATTTTGATTTATATTACTTTTTTTAAAAAAATTATCAATCTATGACATATTGGAAATAAAAATAATGAATTCTTCACAAGAGTACCAGAATTTAAGAAGCAATGGCTCAGGTAACACTCCTGAATAGTTATCAGAACACTGAAAGATGCCCAAAAAAAAGTATACCAAATATATTACTATACTGCCCACAAATATTAGGGGATATTTCAAAATGAATATGAAACAATAAAATATCCCAATTTTTGTGAACAGTATATATTTATTATTTATGAAGTACCCAATTTATAAATCAGAGTTGCTCTGTGAATACTCAAAAAAAATTTAGGAAAAGCTTTGCCAGGAAAATTCTTTTATTTTATAGATAAAAGATGTAGTAGCCTTTCTCTGTCATATTTATTTAATAACCTATGACTTGTTATATGACACTGTATTGCAATCATCTCTTCATGTCCCCCAGTAGATTGAGTTTCTTGAGGCCAGAAACTATTTTTCACCTCTAAAGCATTAAAACTTAGCACAGTATCACAGTGCCTAATAGTTGTTTAGGTTTTCTTTCTTTCCTTTTTTTTCCTGGTGGGGGGACAGCAGGCATAGTGGGAGAGGGATACAGAAGAAAAAGAGCCTGACCAGGGAGTGGCGCAGTGGATAGAGCTTCAGACTAGGATGCAGAGGACCCAGGTTTGAAACCCGGAGGTTAGCAGCTTGAGCGTTGGGTCATTGGGCTTGAGCACAAGCTCACCAGCTTGAGTGCAGGGTCACTGGCTTGAGAGTGGGATCATAAACATGACCCCATGGTCGTTGGTCACTGGTTCAAGCCCAAAGGTTGCTGGCTTGAAGCCCTAGGTCGCTGGCTTGAGCCCAAGGTTGCTGGCTTGAGCAAAGGGTCACTCGCTGTGCTGGAGTCCACCGCAACCCCCATCAAGGCACATATAAGAAAGCAATCAATGAACAACAACTAAGGTACCCCAACGAAGAATTGATACTTCTCATCTCTTTCCCTTCCTGTCTATCTGTCCCTATCTGCCCCTCTCTCTCTCTGACTCTCTGTCAAAAAAAAAAAAAAAAAGAAAAGGAAAGAAAATGAGATCAAGCCCCATCAGTGACTAAGACATTACAGGTTTGACTATATTTACTTCCTTATTCATTGTAAGTTATTTAATTCTCATAATTTTCTGAAGTAGCTAATAATTTTCACTTCACAGATGAGGAACTTGAGACTAATGGGTGAGCAATCTGCTCCAAGTCATATAGCTTATAAAACAACCGAGCCCAGCCTGACTGGTGGTGGTGCATTGAATAGAGTGCTGACCTGGGACACTGGGAACCCAGGTTCAAAACCCCAAGGTTGCCAACTTCAGCATAGGATCAACATGATCCTGTGGTCGCTGGCTTGAGCCCAAGGTCACTGGCTCGAAACCTAAGGTCTCTGGCTTGAGCAAGGGGTCACTGGCTCAGCTGGAGCACCCCAGTTAAGGCATGTATGAGAAGCAACCAATGAACAACTAAGGTGCTGCAACTACCAGCTGATGCTTTTCATCTCTCTATTCCTGCTAAAAAAAAAAAACCCAAAAAAATTAAATTAAAAAGTAAAACTTAGATTCAAACCCAGTTTATCTTAACTCAAACATCCATATTCTTTCCAATCTTCTGAAGCCAATAAAACATTTGGTGAATGAATAAATTATTTACTTATATATTTAGATTACTTATCAGCTACATAGAAACTACAGGCAGTCTCGGGGTTATGAACAAGATAGATTCTATAGGTTTGAAAATGTTTAAGTATTCAGATGCATGAAAGGTAAAAACAAATATTATGTTAAGACAAACATATGCTTAATAAGTAACTGTCCCTGTTCCAAGTTACATACAAATTCAACTTAAGACATAACCCAGGAACTGCCTATACTTTGATATAGTGATTTTATTTAATAAAGTTAAACTGTGAAAACTCTAAGAGGTAAACCAATTCTAAATTCAGTAAGTCGGCAATTTTTAACCTTTTTCACCTCATGGCACATGTAAACTAATTCTGTGACACACAGAAAACATATTTTTACCATTCTGACAAAAAAAGGTATAATTTTGATTCATTCACACTGGATGGCTATTATTGTATCAGCTTTTGTTATTTTTTATTTGACAATCTAAGGGAAGAGAGGTCAGTGCCCTTGACTAAACAGTCAGGTACTGCTTATTTTAAAAATTCTTGCAGCACACCTGTTGAAAATCATTACAACAGGTTAAATATGAATACACAAAGCCTATGCTTCCACATTTTATATAAAAGTAGTAAGAAAAAAGTATTATCATGCAAAAAAATACATAAAATGCAACAATTTAAAGTACTGTATCTCATTTAAATAAAACACCAATTATATTTCATTCTAGAGGGATTTATCCAAGAAGAAATATACACTATTGTGTTTTTGGTAAAATTATTTACTGTTACATGTCATAAATATGCTGCAAATGAAATGATTGGAAGTTTCAGAAGGCTTTTCAAGATAAAGTTCATGAGTTATTAGAAACAAATTAGTTAACTCTTCTTAAAAGGTTTATAAGCTCAACAAGCACTAAGTAATTATTGGGGGCCTGACTAGGTGGTGGTGCAGTGAATAGAGCGTCGACCTGGGACACTGATGACCCTGGTTCAAAACCCTGAAGTCTGAAGTCATCAGCTTAAGCCCAGGCTCACCAGCTTGATCATGGGGTTGTCAGCTTGAGCATGGGATTATAGACATAAGCTCACGGTTTTTGGCTTGAGGTGAAGGTCACTGGCTTGAGCAAGGGGTCACTGGCTCAGCTGGAGCCCCAAGGCATGTATGAGAAGGAATCAATGTACAATTAAAGTGACTCAACTACAAGTTGATGTATCTAATTCTCTCTCCCTTTCTCTCTCTCTCTCTCTCTCTCTCTCTCTCTCTCTCTCTCTCTCGTGCACTAAAAAATAAATAATTATTGGGACATAAATATTCAACTGAATATAGTCTCAAAAATATATATAACATTTATATTAAACAATCTTAAACTTTAAGAAATCTTAACTAAATTCTTTTAAAATAACTCATGCTACTTTTATAGAGGTTTTAATACATAATAAGGCTACTTTATAAATCCTTGTTTTTTCTGTCCATATTAGCAAGAGCTACAATTACAAAAGTTTAAAGATAGTGACAGACATGATGAACATCTCCCCAGGACACAAACTGGTTCATTTTTAAGAAAGTACAGCATAAATACACTTTCATTAAGGGCTTCATGATATTTCATTAGTTGACCTAAGTCCTTTATGTTTCATTTAATTTTAACACTTCACACTAATTCCCTAATGTTTAATAAGAGAAAAATCCAGATGTAATTTTCTTTAATGGTTGAGGTGATACTGATGTAAAATTTTTTACCTGATTTCTATGTTTTCCTGTAGCTCAGTAAAAGTAAATGGCATCTCATCTAGGTCAACTGCTGCAATAAAGATACAGATGCCCCATAGCTCCTTTTTCTTCTGAACATAACTTTCCTAAAAAACAAAGAAAAAATTCAAATATTTCATTAAGTCATTCACACATTGAATACTGTTAAAATTGTGTTATATGTAATTTTTTTATTCAGCATAACAATACTGTTTAAATCCTTATGATGACATATATAAGAGCATTTAATTCTGCACTAATAACAAACACTTTAATTTTTTATTATAAGGCAAAATACTAGAGACACCAAAAAGTTAAATTACAAGTTATTGTGGAAAATTAAGAGGTCAATCAGTTCTTTAAAGTACATATTTTTACTTTTCAATAACCCAGTATCGCCAGACTGGTAGTGGCACAGTGGACAGACCATGGACCTGGGACACTGAAGTCCCAGGTTCAAAACCCTAGGGTCACCCATTTGAGCACAGGCTCATCCAGATTGAGCGCAGGCTCGTTGGGTTGAGCATGGGATCATAGATGATCCCATGGTCACTGGCTTGAGCCCAGAGGTAGCTGGCTTGAGCAAGGGGTTACTGGCTCAACTTGAGCCCCCCAGTCAAGGCACATATGAGAAGCAGTCAATGAACAACTAAAAGTGATGAAACTACAAAGCTAATGTTTCTTATATCTCTCTCACTAAAAAAAAAAAAAGATTTTTTAATTTTAAAAACCAGATTTTATTTGAACATACCAAAAACAATTTAATACAGTCATCTGATATGATAAATGCCTAAATGAAAAATATCAGTATAAACACTATCATTATCTTCACACAGGTGTCTTTACATCTTCTAATTTGTTTTCTTTTATATTTTCTAAAATTTGAGATCTCTATTAATTTTGCAAGAAATATTCATCATGTAACTACCAGAGGTTTGACGTTGAGTGGAACTGGAAACAAAATCAAATTCATTGTCTGCCTGGAACTTATACTCTATTATCAATATTTACATTAAGAAGATGGATTTCAGTGTCAAATATTCAACAGTTTGAATACATACTCTAGGAGTATAATTGTGGGTGACTT